>NC_090941.1:397033658-397337721 GCF_040938575.1 Ambystoma mexicanum | reverse complement strand
GGTCATATGTTGTGTGTCACATGTCTGCCGGATGCCTTTGCTGTCGGTGTGTGTGTGTGTCGAGTGCCTCTGACATGTGTATTGACCTTTTTCTCTCTATTTTTCAGGTGATGACGCAATGGAGGCGGAGGATGGTCTTGTCATGCCAGACACAGGGTTGGTAACACCACATCAACCCGGCAATAGTGGGGTTCGTGGGGTGGTAGGCCACGAAAACCCCCAAGTGCTGCAGTCCATCTTGTCTCTGGCTGCCTATGAGTCCAGCCTTGATGACGACTCTGACGTCCATGTTGAGTTGGATGAGCATCAAGTCAATATGTCAGGGGTGAGTGATTCTGATGTGGACACTCCTCTGTCTGCGACACCTGCACTGAGGGATCAGACAGTCTTGGTTCCTCCGCCCGTGGTGGATCGGGACGCAGGGTCACCCTCCACACCAGTCACTGATGTGCCTGGGACACCACGTCGGCGGGGGCATGTAGTCGTGCAGCCACAGGCGGTGCCAACACAGCGAGGACCCCCGGTCCTTGGGTCCCGCAGGGGTCAAGCCCGGCAACACAGTCGCCGCGCGCCACCGCTGTATATTGAGTGGGAGCAAGACATGACTGCCAATTCCAAACGGCAGGGGGCAGCAATGGAGAACATCACTGAGAGCATGGAGCGTGTGGCCCGATCTGTGCTCCTCCCTGCTAGGCAGGTGCTTCTCCAGCAGCAGGCGGCACGGTCCACGGCCCGCTCGCTCAGGCTGGGCATGGCGGCCTCAGACAGGGCACGCCAGACTGAAATGTTGTCTCTGCGTCAAGCAATTGCTGCTCACGCAGAGGCGCACATGGATGACCTGAGGGAGGAGTATGCTTCCCTCAGATCCACTCTGTGTGTCCTTATGATGTCCCAGAGGCAGCAGGCAGAGGAGAGGTTTGCACAGCTTGAGCGTACCATCTCGGCTGAGCTACAGGCTTGCCGGGAGGTGCAGCGGTTGTCCAGCCAGGCCTTGCAGGAGGAACTCCGTGTTACACATGCTACCTTGCAAGAGGAAGCATGTGTATCATGTGAGGTTCTGCATGCAGACCTAAGTCACATCGCCACACAGAACCAGGCTCACCCGTCCGGCAGATTTGCTGCTGACGAGGGGCAAGCTGCGGCTAGGCGTGGCCAGGCTACTGTGCCACGTCCTCCTTTCCAGGATGAGCCAGCCTCGGACGACCATCTATCTCCCACATAGGTCGTGCTGTGCAGGAGTTGAGCCCATGGAGGATTTTTTTTTTGGCACAGCATCATCGCATGTGGATGTTGAGCAGCACCCTGTACCTCCCCCCTCCTGGGTGCCTCTCCTCCACCCTGGGTCGTATGTGGCCATTTTTGATTTTTCTTTTAGTTTAGTTAGTTAAGTTTCTGTTTGATAGTTAGTTTAAATAGGTATTGTAGGTTTTCCATAGTTAGTGTAATTAGTTAATAGTTGAGTTAGTTTAAAATTGCTAGTCTATTGTGCTTTCATGGGACGGTGCGGTGCTTTGTGGCTTTTGAAGGCATCCCCTGTCTGTTCCAGCTGGGCCCTTCATGGTTGTCTTGTGTATGTGTTTGCTGCTTGGGGTCCTTGACTCACATATGCCACTCCTGCCTCCCTTATCCATGGGCTCGCAAGGATGGTTCGGTGTTACAGCATTTTACACAAGGGCTTTGGACTGTCATATCTGTGGCATGTCTGGTGCTGTGTGACTTGTGTTGACATTCCCACTCGTGGAGATGATTTAGGTGTCATTGTCCACTGTTCAGCTTTTGCTAGATGGGGTGTGTCATGATTAATGTGGACATTGATTGCTATGCATTGTTCAGTATGTTTCATATCTTTCCTGTACATGTGCTTGTTGCAATTCATGCTGTAGATAGTGTTCCACACTTTGGAGGTGAAAGACGGACTGATGGTGTCTTTTGTGATGTGACTCTCTGACATGGTCAAGTAATGAGATGCCTGATGAGACACACACAGATAACTTTGAAGCATTAATCATGTGTTTCATGCCCTATCTGCAGGGGGATGAGCCTCCAGAGCACCTTTGCCAGCAGACATGGCCCATTGGACGACGGAATTCTGGACCCATTTGTTGGTGCCCACATGCACATGTGTGCACAAGCAGAGGCACAGTGATTGCAGACCCACATCCTAGAACTGCTGACATGTTGCAAGGAACTCCAGGCAAGGTGAGCATCACAGGGGGGCCACGACACAGCAAAGCTTGCACCAGGCGAGTTGCACATGCAGGCTTAGTCACAGCACTGAGGGTGAGCTTAGACGAATATTGGTGTTGAAGCACACAATGCAGCTCAGATGTGTTTGTGGACTGATGGCTGTTGTTAGTAGGGTTGTCTCGGACACATGCAGGGGCAGTGGCACATACCCTCCGGTACACCAAGGTCCATTGAGGCACTTGTATCAACCATGTAGCCTTCCGAGACATGGAAAGGGGCAGCTCACAGGGACATACAGCAAGGGACATACTCGGGTGCAGTGCATGTCTTTTCCACGTACTTCATGATAAATGCACTGCCAACTTTGTTTCGGTCATGGTGATACGCAACTTGCTCTGTAGTCATGGCTTGCTATATGGGTCTGTCTGCTTACCCAGGGAACATTGCATTTTGTGTGAATTGTGACACATTGGTGTTCCATTTGCCACGCACCCACCAGCGGCTGACTTACTGCATTGACTGTGTATGACCCGTCACAGGGGTGATGTTATATATGGGTACGAAGCATCGACCACAGATTGTATGTTTGTAGAGTAGTTTGTTGCTATGGGGCATGTTTGGTGTTGTGTTTTTGTGTAATTGGCACGTACAGGTTGTTGACTGTGGCTCTCTTTGCAGCATTGCAGTGCTCCTGTAACCGGACCTGAGAGTGTGCAGGCAGGAGGCCAGCACTCAAAACCAGAGCTAAGTGTCTTGTTGTTTTTCTTACGAACTGCTCTGCATAGGCTTGCTGGGGAGTGTACTGATGCATGGATGTATGTGTGGTTCAATTTGGTATGTTTTTTTCTCCCTAATCACCCGTGATCCTATGCAATTTTGAAACCTGTACCCTCTACCCGGTGTTCCTGCTTCCCGTGCCTATCCAAGCAACGTTCCCTGACCCTCTTTCCCCACTGGGGATGCGGATGCCTGTGTAAGCCCCGAACTTGAATGCGCCAAAACCCTAGAGGGGGTGGTTGGTTCGTACCACTCCTGAGCCTGGACTACAGAAGGCCATGACAATGATGTCCAAGTTTGTTTGGATTGTGTATGTGTTCATGCAGGTTGTACATTTTCGTGCATTCCCTAGTTTCATGTGTCATTCCTCCTCCCCTCTCCTGCCACTCATTCCAGTCATCCAGTGTGTCAACACCTGTCCCGACTGCATATCCCTGAACCTCATTCCCCACCAGGGTCTCAGGGGCCTGTGTGAGTTTGACCTTGCAGGCACCCGGGACATGGTGGGGGTGGTTGTTTCGTGACACTCCCGCGCCTGTACAGGGGACCTGCGACAGTACACATCCATTCATGGTCCATCATCCTATGTCATGTACCACAGATGTCTCACATCCTGTCGTGACATTGTTTTGCTGTGCTACCTTGGTTGTTGCATCATTGTGGTAGTACTTGGCCTTTGTGAGGTACTGCTACATCAAGTCATCTACTGGAGGGTGTTCGGGTTGGTTTTTATGCCTTGGATTTTGTGATTTTGGAAATGAGTGTGGATTCTGAGGGTTCAGGCATCTTTTTACACACAAGATGGTAGATGGTGACGAAGGGTAAAGGTGATCCTGTGGCCAGGTGGAATTGAGGTTTGGAGGCTCCATGACCCAGGTGCAGTTGTTCAGTGGGTCATGGTCATTTGTGAGGGAGGGGGGGGTTGTTGTTGATAGTTGCCTTGCCCTGCAGTGTGATGGGAACTCTGACATAGTAATGGTGGTATCCTATGTACATGTTGTGTTCTGCTGATCAATGCCTGTACATGTGTTGTGTTTTCCTTTCAGGTGCGAGGGGATAGTTGTGGTTTGACATGCTGGGGTGTACACATGGTGGATGTTCACATGTGATGTGTAGGGAACACTGATGGTCACTTGAGTGCACATGCATATGTGGAGTGCATGTCCTTGCAGAACCACACACTTGCACTCTGATGCACTACATGTACTCCCACCCTTGCATATCCACGTGTACACTGTTTGCCTTCTGGTGCCCACTGTGTCCCGGCAGCACATGTTCTGTGACCGATCATGGATCCAGTACATGCCTAATTTGATGTTTGACGTGGTCTGTCACTTAGATGTAATGCTCAGGGTGTGCATCACACACAATGGCTGTTCACTGTGCTGTGCGCTGAGCAGTGTGGTGCAGGAGTAGGACACTGCACACATGAGCTGCAGGGTTGATTTTGCAATGCATAATGTGCATGTAGACAGGCATTCATTGTGATGTTACGTCTACAACTGTTGTAATGCATTTGGAAATGACTTATTTTGGGTGGGAGATTTTGTTGGTCTGTCATTTCATCTGATTCCGGGTCAGGCAGCAGTGTCCGATGCCACTGTACATTTAGGACATGGCAATGTGTACCTTATCGTTACTGCGTTGGTGTATGGGTATTGCTTGCCATGTCATGTTGATGTTTGGGAGTGTTTGATTGACATGACAGTGATGGCCATGGCCTGTTTTGCAGATGTGTGTGATGCACACCTTGCATGTCCGGGTCATCCGCTTCTCAGAGCAACTAGCTGGGGGTAGATTTCTCTCCGCAGCAGGGCCCTCCCCCTGGAACAGACTTCCGGCATGACTTGAACTTGAGGGGAACCATCTCCAGTTCTGGAAGCACCTCAAGACCTTCCTCTTTGCTTCTGCTTACTCTCTGCCTCTCCCTTGCAGGATTCTTCACTGGAACTGCACAGGAGCTGCAACTGGGCCACTCTCACCGACCTCGGTCCCTGGCCCAGCCACTCTCCAGTTGCACTGCCTCCCTGGCAACCCCTGCACTGCAGTACTGTCTCTCTATCCCTACAGCCCTCCCTTCCCAGCACTTGTCTGCACTTACCTTTGTAGTTGCCACCAGGCTACCTATGTATTATTTTTTTGGGCTACTTCCCCTGTACTGGACTCCCCCCACCCTTCCCCTTACACTTTTCCCATTCCCCCTACCCCTGGACTTGCACGATCTCAATGACACCTGGCCTAGTAGTACCGTTCTCTGTGTTCCCTTGTTCCCCCCTCCCTGCCTCATTGCACCTTGGAATACTTGTGTATGGCCCATATCATGTCATATGTCATATGTGTGCCTTTTGGTCACACATGATAGCTTGTGTTTAAGTAGCTAGGGATGCAGACAATGTGGCACTTCCATGGCAACTATCTCAGGGTGGTAGGGTTGTGACAGTTGACTGTCTCTTTGTCATCATCGATTGTCACCTGGTATGTGCCAGGCCTGTGTGCATTCCGCAGGGGTGGGAGTTTAGGTGAAAAATGTGGCCACAAGCTGGGTCCGGGCTTCCTCGCCACATGCCCTGTCCCCTTCCATGGGCAGCGCCTGTGCCTGTGGTTGGGGATGTGGGGGCACCACCATGTCCACCGGGACACCCTGCCGTGTTGCAACATTGTGCAGGATTCATGCTGCCACAATGATCCTGCACACTACTGGTGGTGCATAGAGTAGTTGCCCACCAGAGCAGTCAAGGGAGCGGAAACGTGACTTCAGCACTCCGAATGTGCGCTCCACTATGCCCCTGGTTGCAATATGGGCGGCGTTGTATCTTACCTGGGGTGGTGTGGTGGGGTTCCGGATTGGCATCATCATGTGGTTGCTCAGAGGGTAGGCACTGCCCCCTGGGGAGGTGATAATAGTTGAGATTATTAGGGTTTGGATATTTGTCTGTGTGTGACTTGCATGCATGTGCAAGGGCATTTGTACTGACCTAGGAGCCATGTGTCGCCATGCTGCCCAGCTTCCAGGGCCCGGCTCAGGGCGGACATTCTGTATATGAAACTGTCATGGGTGGAGCCAGAGTAGTTTGCATAGACAGAGGTGATGATTCCCTTTGCATCACATACCACCTGTACATTGATGGAATGCCAGTGCTTGCGGTTTCGGTAGATGTGCTCAATGGCCCTAGGTGGACGTAGGGCCAAATGGGTGTAATCTATGGCACCAAGCACTTTGGGGAAGTGTGCCACCCTGGAAAAATCCAGGACAACGGCCTGCCTTTCTGCGGGTGTTCTGGGCATGTATATGTGCCTGCGGACTAAGGGGCGCGCTGTCATGATTGCCAGTACCTGGTGTAGGCAGCATGACTGCGTGGCCTGTGAGACCCCCCCCACTATGGCAGTGGTCCGCTGAAATAACCCAGTGGCCAAAAAATGCAGGACATTGAGCAGCTTCTCCAAGGAGCTCAATGCTTGGGAGCAAAGGGGGGGGATGTGAGGTCATCTTCCCACTCCCTGACCAGGTCTAGGATGATATGGGGTGGAAACCTATACCTGCCTTAGACCTGGTCGTCAGGCATCCTAAAAAGGCTTGTCCGTGGTGCGAAAAATGCGTGCCCTGGCTATTCTCCTCCTCCTGCGGTGTCCCACAATCAGTGCAGTGACAAATGGGGCATTCATCGTAGCTGTATATACGCGTTTGTTGTTCCCCACCAGGGTCTCAGGGGCCTGTGTGAGTTTGACCTTGCAGGCACCCGGGACATGGTGAGGGTGGTTGTTTCGTGACACTCCCACGCCTGTACAGAGGACCTGCGACAGTACACATCCATTCATCCATTCATGCCAGTGCTTGAGGTTTTGGTAGATGCGCTCATTGGCCCTAGGTGGACGTAGGGCCAAATGGGTGTAATCTATGGCACCAAGCACTTTGGGGAAGTGTGCCACCTGGCTATTCTCCTCCTCCTGCGGTGTCCCACAATCAGTGCAGTGACAAATGGGGCATTCATCGTAGCTGTATATACGCGTTTGTTGTTTGCGCACACTTTTATGCTGTGCGCGGGGACGGCTCCGCCTGCCTTCGTGTGGGCGGACGCGTTGACGCCTGTGCACGTCTTTTGCCGTGCACGGGTTTCCCGTATTCGGATACGGTCTGAGTGTCATCGCATGTGATCGGAGGGGAGTGAGCGTACACGCAATTGGCCTGGGTGCGTGTGTTTCCGGGTGCGTGGGAAGTTCCACACGCGATTAGCCTGGGTACGTGTGTTCCGGGGTGCCGGGAACTTTCACACGCGATTGGTGGAAATCCACGTGTGTTCTGTCATCACGTGCAATGAGGGAAACACCTGCGCGCATCACGTCACAGACGCGCTCACGCGCTAAGGGCCTTTGGTCCAATGAAATCGCATATGCATGCTGCCGTGCATACGCGCTAAGGGCCTTTCCTCCTATTACACGCGGACGTGCAGTTTTCCACGCGCGCTTACGCGCATGGGCCCTTTCCTCGTATTACACGCGGACGTGCAGTTTTTCACGCGCGTTGAAATGCCCATGCACATCTGTACGCGTCACGTCACAGGGGTGCTTGCGCTTGAGGGGCCTTCTGTCCAATGAAAATGCGTATGCGTGCAGACGCGCTTACGCGCTAAGGGCCTTTCCTCGAATTACATGCTGACGTGCAGATTGTTCACGTGCCAAATCACTCTGTATCAAGCTGGCCACGCGTAAGCACACAGAAGACCACGCTCCTGCCCAGAAGGCCGAACTACTGCCCCCCAGAGCCCCGAGCACGCTCCCACCTGCCATCTGCTGCTGCCTGACTGCCTGCTCCCCAAGTGCCCTGTCATTTGCTGCCTGCACATCAGCCAGGGGTGCTGTTGCTGTGACCACCCCTGCTGGAACCGAAGAATCCCGACTGGGATTCCATCGCTCCACAGCCCAGCCCCAGGACCCAGTTGCCCACCCACTCCTGCCTCTGGGGTTGTCATGTCGGGGCAAACACCATCTGGGACCACTGACAACCCCCGGCCAGAGAGGCAGAGGGGCACCAGCTTCAGTGCCACCGAAGCTGGTGTCCTGGTGGAGCAAGTCCTGGGGCAGTATGATGCCCTCTTCGGAAGTTCCCGCGCCGACAAGGAAGGACGGACTCGGATCTGGACTGACATTGTGACTGCCATCAACGCGGAGGGGGTGGCAGTCCGTGACTTACAACATGTCAAGAAGCGCTGGGAGGACTTCAGGTTCAGGACCCTGAACAAGGCCCGGCGCCTCTTGAAGGCAGCGGATGCAAAGGGGCGCCGGGGCCACTTGTCGGAAGAACAGATGAGGGTCCTGGAACGCATATCCCCAGCGCTCCACGTCCAGGTCCTTAAGAAGCAGACCCGTCTGGAGTCGAGCAGTGATTGTACATGCATCCTGATTGTGAGTAGTGCGTGTGGTGATTATTCAGTAGTGTGCAGGTTGCACATCTGTTTGTATGGGGTTGAGTATGGGTGGGTGGTGTACAGGGCCATGGGGCTGACACATGCGAGGGCTGGAATGTGTGAGACATGGATGGTGCTTGTGTGTGTAGGCTTGCATGCCAAATGCAGTTGTGTGGGCACACATGTTTGGATGAATGTGTATGTAAGTAGACATGTCCGTGATGTCATGTATGTATGTTGTTTTTGGCTGCATGTATCAGCACTGTGTACATGTCCATGTGTGTGTATTTGACAAGGGTGCAACAGTGATGCAACCTGGATGCATGTTGTCGGGGGGAAATTCTGCCGGGGTCGGCCGGGCCGTCCGTAGACCTCCGGGCAGGGAGGCCCCAACTCCTCCCGTATATCCCAAAAAAGATAGAGTATGAGACACACGCAAGAAGCAAGGTGACTCTGCTGTTTATTAGACAAAACGGCAGGGATGGGTCAAGGATCGTACGCGTCCGTCTTGACACACACACAATCGTGGGGCTCGCAGGCCCTTTTTACCTTAGTATGACGCGCTACTTGCGTCACCTTAGAAAGTTTAGCAAAAAACCTATTTCCACTCTGGATTGGTTACTCGAGTGGTAGGGTTAGTATAGCATACATATAGAGAACGGTGTTAGTGGTTGAGGGTTAGTCAGGTGGTATACTTGGGCTGTCCCTTCAATTTGATACATGAAAATTGTTACATGAAGACCTCTGAGGATTGGTCAATGTTAATGGCGTCAGTGATAAGAGCCCCATGTTCTGATTGGTCCGCTCGCGAGCCTCCCAGTCTGAGACTATCGCTGTTCCCAGCTCGCGGTGCACCTGTCATTTGCAACAATGTTTTACTATGGGTAGGTGTAAACAATGTGAGGATTTATTCATATGTTGGGAGGTCGACTACTCCCACAGCTGCAGATGTCCAATGAGTCTTTTAATTGTATCTGCCTGTGTCTTGAAACGTGGGATTCAGGCGTCTCCTTCCTCCTGGGCTTGGCATCCTGTCAGGTTTGGCTTTGTCACGTGAGGTGGGACCGTGTTTGAGGCAAAATTCAGCACAATTAATATTGTTTTTCCCACTGTGTGCCTGGTTTATCTTGCAGGTGCGACCTTGGCGTCGGCTTGCGGCGTGTGAGATTGCAACATCGTGCCCTTGGCGGTGTGCTTTCGCCGGGCTCATTCTGCAGGGTCAGCAACCAAGCTCTTGCTCATTCAATGTTCATGGAAGCTTTTGCTTGCAGCCTACTTGGGCCTGGTGCATAGGTGGAACCGTTTGATGCAGAGCGCTTTAGGTTACGGTATCATATTGCTCTATCCTCAGTATCGTGTCTCCGTTATATTCTTCATTATGGTACATGGTTCTTAGAAGAAGCGTGAGCAAGCCTTTTTAGATAAGTTCATTATGCGTCTTGCGTTTCTGCATTTTGAGAGCCTATGTGGAAAATAATAAAGATGCACGTCCGTGGGTATGTCTGTCGCCTACGTCATAGCACTGAGTATGTTCTTCGTGTGGATTGGTGTGGGAGTGTCCGGTGTGCATGTTTGCACAGATGTGCTGACCGTTGGCTAGGTCGTCATGGCATCTCTAACGGCGTGTAGGTTTAGTCGAGTTGATCCATGCCGCAGGTGTCGGCATGGACAGGGCGGGCTGCTGGGCAGGTAGGTGGGCACATCCGTATGTTCCTGTACCAGGGTATTTGGTCGTCTGGTAGATAGGCAAACTCCTCTCGTGGCGGGTGTCTAGGCCGTGATCCTCTAGGCCAAGCGCAAGAGGGGAAGGGCGGGAGCCTGTTCTTCCATTCTCCCACTTCAGTTCCCCCTCTGGTCGACTTGTCGACCACAAACATATCCTTTTCTTTATCTCCTCTTACTCTCCATATTTTATTTATTCCTCCCAAGTGTCCATAGTGGTTAACATGGTCTTCAAATGACCAATACATATATGCACAGGTTCCTCCAGGAGTGCAGTATACCCATTTCCCTATGTAGCTCCTTGGGTTTCTTGGGTTTTCGAGCTTCGAAGATGGTGGGTCCAGGTGGTTGGTGATGATCTGGTTGCGCAACTTCTCTCTCTCTTTTATGATTGTGCCTGTGTGTTTGCCGTCATCTGTTGGCATCAAGAGGTGCATACCAACCATTTCGATCATCTCGTCTGTGGTGCGTGCCTTCCGGGCCTTCCAAAATCTTATTATGATTATGATATGTAGCTCCAGCCAAAATAGTACATCCAACTATAATCTTCAGTCCATCTGACAGCCAAGATGGCATCCATGACCATAATATTGAAAACCAGCTCTCATCCTTTTTCACACCTTTACTTCCATCCATCATTTTTGAGTGCATCTGGGCCAATTGTAAAACTGCTTCTGTCAGTGTACCATTGTCAGCATCGTTGGCAGGGAGAATGTGCAGCATGATTGTCCTATCTTAGCGCAAACTCCTCCTTCCATTGCTGTGAGGAAGTTCAGTACATATCTGTTCTGAAGTGCTACATTCCTCACAGCTCGCAGTTCCTCTTTTATTGCGTTGAATCCATTTACCGTAGAATTAAAAGTCATCATTAGTTCCCATCGAGTTATCTGGAGCCATTTTGCGTTTGCGTAAGCCTGTAGTCCTGGATGTATTATCGAGGAGAAGAACATTGCTGCTCTGCTGAATAGTCTGTGGTCTGGTGGAATTGAAGTGAATGCTGTTTCCGACCTTCCCCATAGGTAATTTCCTGTCAGAGGTTCTCCTTGTCTTTTCTTTCTATTCAGGACAGTATTATTGCCGTCGGTTTTGCTCTCTGGCCCCTTCTGAGGCTGTACAGATCTCTTCTTCCTTTTGTTCCCTTCATCCATTTTGCGGAAGTTCGCCATATTGACATGTTTCTGGGGTACCACTAGTGATGGTACATTAACGTGCACCATTGTGCATATACCATTCCACAGAGGGGGCAGTGTGTGGTATGCCTTTTTTCCACAGGCCCAGTAATGGTCCATTAGTACTGCTGTTCCTGCTCCCCCCTCAGGTAACTCCATCACGCTTTCACAGTTGGTGTTGTATCCTACGTCCACCTCCCCTTTATGTTGGTAGCATACCTTAGGCGCAGTAAGCGGCAGTATTGTTATTGGGTCTTCATCCTTCTCCATACACGTGAGCATGGGTACGTACTTGACCCAAGTCATCCAACATCTATGGTTGTGTCCATCAATAGTTGAAATATTTTCTCTTGTTACCATGTTGCTGCCAACCACTCCTATGTCCCATTTGTTGTTCATGTACACCTTCCCTGTTATTATCACCAGTGGTCTTTCCCAACATCCGTTTTTACCAGGGACTTCAGTGGCGTACCAATCACATGGTAGGTACTGTAGTGTTACTTTCTTTGTTTCTCCTTTTTCAGGACCACTTGTTATGTATCTGAATCCTTCAGCATGTAAACTGCTCTTGTGGTAACTCAAATAAGTCTTGAGGAAGTTGTTTTCATATCGATATGTATCTCGTGTTTTCCACACCAGTTGCACCACTGTCCCTTGAAATCTTCCTTTCGTCTGGAACAGTGCCAGGTATATTATACATCGTGCTATTTTTTCATCTATCTCCGTGGCAACAAATGTTCGAGAAGCGCTCATGGCGTATGGGATTAATGAGCAAACGTAGCAGCTGTCTTCTGTTGTCTGCTTACCTATGTGGGTCATGTGTTGATACCATATGTTGTTTGAGATGTGTGCTGAATCTTGTATGTAGTTGTCAATACCTTTATTATCTGAGTATGTGCTGCGTTTAACTCTATTTTCCTTGTGTGGGATTTTACTAGTACCACCTGACGTAACACCTGTTGCAGCTGGGGGTGGGGGTGTATTAGGTTTGGGTACAGCAATAATATTGATAGCATAGCTGTACTGCCATACAGAGGCAGCCAAGAACCCGGTGATCATTAAAATCCCTATCAATTTTATTACAGATGCTCATTTCACCGCCATTTTGCTCTTACCTTGCTGCAGTCCGGCAGATTATTCTTGCGACGTTACAGTTGAGGAAGTTGTTTTCATATGGATATGTATCTCGTGCTTTCCACACCAGTTGCACCACTGTCCCTTGAAATCTTCCTTTCGTCTGGAACAGTGCCAGGTATATTATACATCGTGCTATTTTTCATCTATCTCCGTGGCAACAAATGTTCGAGAAGCGCTCATGGCGTATGGGATTAATGAGCAAACGTAGCAGCTGTCTTCTGTTGTCTGCTTACCTATGTGGGTCATGTGTTGGTACCATATGTTGTTTGAGATGTGTGCTGAATCTTGTATGTAGTTGTCAATACCTTTATTATCTGAGTATGTGCTGCGTTTAACTCTATTTTCCTTGTGTGGGATTTTACTAGTACCACCTGACGTAACACCTGTTGCAGCTGGGGGTGGGGGTGTATTAGGTTTGGGTACAGCAATAATATTGATAGCATAGCTGTACTGCCATACAGAGGCAGCCAAGAACCCAGTGATCATTAAAATCCCTATCAATTTTATTACAGATGCTCATTTCACCGGCATTTTGCTCTTACCTTGCTGCAGTCCGGCAGATTATTCTTGCGACGTTACAGTTGAGGAAGTTGTTTTCATATGGATATGTATCTCGTGTTTTCCACACCAGTTGCACCACTGTCCCTTGAAATCTTCCTTTCGTCTGGAACAGTGCCAGGTATATTATACATCGTGCTATTTTTTCATCTATCTCCGTGGCAACAAATGTTCGAGAAGCGCTCATGGCGTATGGGATTAATGAGCAAACGTAGCAGCTGTCTTCTGTTGTCTGCTTACCTATGTGGGTCATGTGTTGGTACCATATGTTGTTTGAGATGTGTGCTGAATCTTGTATGTAGTTGTCAATACCTTTATTATCTGAGTATGTGCTGCGTTTAACTCTATTTTTTTTGTGTGGGATTTTACTAGTACCACCTGACGTAACACCTGTTGCAGCTGGGGGTGGGGGTGTATTAGGTTTGGGTACAGCAATAATATTGATAGCATAGCTGTACTGCCATACAGAGGCAGCCAAGAACCCGGTGATCATTAAAATCACTATCAATTTTATTACAGATGCTCATTTCACCAGCATTTTGCTCTTACCTTGCTGCAGTCCGGCAGATTATTCTTGCGACGTTACAGTTGCCCGCCTGAAAATTCTTAATATGCTTGTTATTAGTGTCATGATCTCTGCTTCCAAAAGGTCAGGGTTTTCCCAACTCCCTTGGAAGCAGATCCATAACCCAGATTCCGAGTGCCAACCAGTCCCAATTGGGACCTTTTGGACCCAGTCCTGGCGCCAGTGGCACCAGGCTCATAAATATGCCCAGTCCTAGGGCTGGAAGCGCCGGGCTCATAATGCTTGGGTGGACTTACCTGCAGCAGACCATGCTGCTTACTTGCCTGCCAGTTGAGCCTCTGATCCTCTTCTGTTTGGAACTACTTTTCCTGTTGGGTGGGGCTGGAGCCACTCCCTAGATTCAGAACACTGGAACTCTTCTGGAAAGCAGGAACTCTTTTCTTACCTAGGCGTGGCTGTGGAAGGAGACACCTAAGCACTACAGGAGGCTATTTAAACCACACCCGATTGATGAATCTTGCTTTGCGTTATTCTGCATCCTCTGCAGCAGAACGCTCATCGTGTCTTCTGCATCTGATCCTGGGCCAAAGGAAAAAGGCTTACCATCCTGAATCCAGTCTTCAGCAACACCTATAAAGACAAGAAAGAACAGGTTAGCATTACGGTCTTCAGTGACAGCTCTTCACTTACCTGGTCCATCGGCTGTCACCAACGCCTCGCGCTGCATTCCGGCATCTGAAAGACAAAGGCTTACCTACTCTTCGTGCGCTCCGGAGGTCTTCACACTGCATTCCGGCATCTGAAAGACAAAAGCTTACCAACTCTTCGCACGCTCCGGAGGCCTTCGGCGCTGCATCCCGCATCTGAAAGACAAAACAAGGTGCGTTTAAAGACATTGGGGAACTTTAATACTCACGTGCCATTACTCCTTTCCACATCTAACCCAGTGGGTATTCCGGCACCCTGCAGCCGCTCCGAACTTATACCTGCAAAATAAAAAGACAGTTAGAGCGCATCGTGAAGCAGGCAACAAGCGCTTACTTACGTGCTTCCAGGCGCTTCTATTCATCACACGGGCTCCATCTTCAACTCACTTCAGCCCGTCATCCGCCATCGCCGGAACCCTGCAAAACAAGAAACATCATTACTAAAGACTTTAAAGACATTAGAATTACTTGAAACTTACCGTTCGTGCAGTAAACAACGGACAGCAGTCCTCTGAAGTCAAGAGGCCTGCTCCCCTTATCCAGTGAAGAAACTGGTTACAGCACCCTGCCCCGAGGCAGATGGAGAGCACGGCGTTCATTTACCTAAGGTGAGAGCGTTAACCTTTGGGGTTCTACAGGAGAAGAGAAAGGGAAGAAGAGAGAGACATTCAATAGCCCAGTTACTTAATCCCATATTTTCTATCTGCAGACATCTTACCCTTCGTGTCAGATATACCGTGCACAGAGGTCCAGCCCAAAGAGCCACCTGTGAAGATACGGTATACGCCCAGTCAAGACCGGCGCCTCTACGGGAATCAGGTGAGCGTTACAGAACGCAAAGCCTACCACAAAACTCCCGTCCAGGCGCTATGGAAACCTCGGATACCGACCAGCTAGCCCAGTTACTTGGGGAACTAAGGGCAGAAGTGCATGCAGCCCGTCAGGAAACTAACGCTCTAAGAAGGGAACTGATTATTTCCAAAGAGCGAACAGATGATCTCGCTAGACAGTTGCTACAGTCACAAGCCGGACAGACCCCGTTACCCGCATCTGGGGGAAATCTTCCTTCTACATCCTCTATGAATCCAGTGCAGATCAACCTACCTGGGAATGTACCTCTGGCTCCGCCCGAACGATTTTCTGGTGACCCAAAGAGGTTTGCAGTATTCATCAATCAGTGCCGGTTGCATTTCTTATGCCGGCCAGCAGCCTTTCCAACTGATCAAGCTAAAGTAGCTTTCGTGCTTTCGTACCTTAGTGGCAATGCGGCAGACTGGTCGATCCCTCTAGTAAATCAAGATGATCCGGTCCTCCATGATTTTCAAGCTTTTCAGCTCAGTATGGAAAAACTGTTCTCAAGACATTCACAGGGGCAGGCCTTGGACAATGAGCTTCTTTCGTTGCGACAAGGTAATCAAGACCTTTTGGCTTATATTGCGTCTTTCAACAGACTGATAGTGGAAACTCAATGGCCTGAGGACAAAAGGATTACGCTGTTTTATAGAGGTCTACGTGGAGAGCTCAAAGATGTGTTAGCCCAAGTAGTGAATCCCCCACAAGATTGTTCGGACTATATAGGCTTAGTCGTTCAAATAGATCACAGACTGCAGAACAGGAAGGCCGATCGTTCCAAGTTTGATGCTCGAGTATTTGCCAAACTGCCAAATCCTTCTAAAGGAGTAGACTCCGGGGAACCCATGCAAATAGGGGGTCTGAAAGGTCCTCTAACACAAAAGGAGTGGGAAAGGAGAAAACAGTTGCAATTATGCCTCTATTGCGGAAACTCAGGGCACTTTCTTCGAGACTGTCCGGTGAAACCTGCCAAGAAGGCAGTAGGAGCTGCAGTTACCAAAGTTACAAACTCTGAGCAGGGAAACAACCTCGCCCGACAAGAATAGAGGTCCTCTTGCCGAGCGTGAAAACCAGTTCCGTGACCTCGCATTTCGTGATTCCTATGGTCCTCATTAGCCCTGATAATCCGGATCGATTACATGCAATTGAAGCTTACGTCGACAGCGGTGCCATCGGCAATTATGTGGATCATGAAATGGTTTTGAGGATGAATCTAACTCTTTGTCCCAAGGCTGTAAAGGACGTCATTACTACGGTGGATGGTACGGAGATAGCCTCCGGGCCAGTAACGCATACCACTCAAGAGGTGACGCTAGTAAGTCAAGATGGACACCATGAGAAGATCGTGTTCGATGTGATCAAGGCCCCTCAGTTTCAGATTATTCTAGGAATACCTTGGTTAGAGAAACACAATCCTCTGATCGATTGGCGAGCAAGAACGGTGCAGTTTCCAGAATGTGTCTCTACTTGCCACCCTCCACCTGGTGTTGCACTGGCAGCAATTTCTTCAGAGACTCCCCAGTTACCTCCCGAATACCTAGAATACCAAGATGTTTTCCGGAAGGATCAGGCTAACTCTCTACCTCCTCATAGGTCTTATGACTGCCAGATAGACCTGATACCTGGATCTACTCCTATTTGTAGTAGAATTTATGCCCTCACCGAGCCTGAGAACCTTCACCTTCGACAATACCTGGATCAATACCTGGCAAATGGGTTTATTCGTCCTTCCAAGTCCCCTGCTTCTTCAGCTTTGTTCTTCGTTCCAAAAAAGGAAGGAGACCTTAGAACTTGTATAGATTATCGCTCCCTGAACCAGATCACCGTTAAGAATAGATATCCGTTACCTTTGATCCCTGAACTCCTGGACCAAGTCAGAAAAGCATGCATATATACAAAGCTGGATCTTAGAGGAGCTTACCACTTGGTACGAGTAAAAGAGGGCGATGAATGGAAGACGGCCTTCCGCACCAAGTATGGGCTATTTGAATATCAGATCATGCCCTTCGGACTTTGTAATGCCCCGGCCGCCTTTCAATATTTTATGAACGATGTCCTCAGAGAGCTCATAGATGTGTGTGTTGTTGTTTACATTGACGACATCCTCGTTTATTCTTCATCGGAATCTGAACATCGGAAACACGTGAAAATGGTCCTCGAAAGATTGCGTCAACACAAACTTTTCGCTAAGTTGGAAAAATGTGTTTTCAACGTGACTGAAGTTGAATTCTTGGGATTCATATTATCACCTGGCGGAGTGCGTATGGATTCAAAGAAGGTCGATGCAGTTCTCAAATGGCCATCACCATCCTCCGTAAAAGGTGTGCAAAGCATGTTAGGCTTCGCTAACTTTTACCGCAGGTTTATCCCCGAATTCTCTCGAATAGTCCAGCCCATCACTGCCTTGTTAAAGAAAAACAAACGATTTGAATGGTCTACCGAGGCGGAACAAGCTTTCCAGGATTTGAAGACTAAATTTATCTCTGCACCAATCCTAAAACACCCTCGCCCCGAACTCCCCTACATTGTGGAAACTGATGCTTCAAGCCTTGCCATGGGGGCAGTTCTATCACAAAAGGACCCGGTTACCAATCAGTTGCATCCCGTGGCATTTTGGTCCCGCAAATTCTCGCCTCCTGAAATCAATTACACGATTACTGACAAGGAACTTCTGGCTATCAAGTCTGCCTTTAAGGCTTGGCGGCATTATCTGCTGGGGGCCCGACACACCGTTACTGTGATTACGGATCACCGAAACCTGCAATATTTGAAAACCGCAAAAGCCCAATCCTCTAGACAACTCCGTTGGGCATTATTCTTTGCCGAGTTTGACTTCATAATTACCTATCGACCTGGTACAAAGAACGGTAAAGCTGATGCCCTTTCTCGGATGGGAGTGGAAGAACACTTGATCAACCCTAAACCTGTACCAATCATTCCCGAACAAAGAATTCTGGGTGTAATCGCCACAGAATCCATAGAGGAAGTTAAGGATAAAGCCAGGCAACTTGTAACTCCAGCAGACATACAGAATTGGCATCTGCAGGGAAAGGACTTTGCAGTAAAGGACAACTTATTGTATTTCCAAGAACGATTATACCTACCCAGCATGATTTACAGAAAAAAGTAATCTCTTGCTATCATGATTCTTTAATGGAAGGACATCCCGGTATGGCCAAGACCTCAGAAAAGATCAAGCGCTACTTCTGGTGGCCGTCTTGGAAAAAAGATATCAGAGACTTTATAATGTCCTGTGGAGTATGCGCCCAAAACAAGAGTCAAAAGGAAAGACCAGCAGGTCTCTTACGCCCTATTGACATCCCACCTCGCCCTTGGCATAGGCTTTCTATGGACTTCATCACCGATCTACCTCCATGCTCCGGATACAATACGATTCTAGTAATCGTGGACTTATTCTCCAAGATGGCGCATTTCATTCCGCTCAAAGGCTTGCCAACAGCAGCAACTCTGGCCCGAGAATTTCTCAAAAACATCGTCCGACTGCACGGTTTTCCTTCGGTTCTAATTTCGGATCGAGGTAGTCAATTTATTTCTCATTTTTGGCGAAGTTGCTGTCGGTCGGCTCAAATTGATGTGAGACTATCGACCAGTCACCACCCTCAGACCGACGGACAAACCGAGAGGACCAATCAAACTCTGGAACAGTATTTACGCTGCATGCTGCAACAAACTGAAAAAACTTGGAAAGACATCCTTTGGATAGCCGAATATGCCTACAATAACTCTGTCCATTCGGGAACTGGGAAAACCCCGTTTTTTCTTTTGTACGGCAGTCACCCTCGAACCTCGGAGTTGGATCCCCTCCAAGATCTTGAAACACCAGCAGTAGACTACCTGCATTCTACGATCACCCAAGCCTTTAAGGAAGCTGTTTCTCACCTTCAAAGGGCTAAAGAACAATACAAGAAAGGAGCAGATCAACATCGGAAGGAAGCCCCTCAATATCAAGTTGGGGATCAAGTCTGGTTATCCACCAAATATCTACCTCTAAAAGGGCCACGCACATTCAACCCAAGATACCTTGGTCCCTATTCCATCACTACCATAGTAAACCCAGTAGCGGTCAAGTTGGACTTGCCCCGCACATGAAGATGCATCCGGTCTTCCACGTCTCTCTATTAAAACCCGTGCAACCTCAAACCCGACTAACTAAATCTCCAAAACCTATCCTAGTTGATGGAGAACTCGAGTTTGAAGTCAAAAGCATTCTGGACTCCAAGATCTCCAAATCTAAACTATTTTACCTAATTGACTGGAAAGGCTACGGCCCCCAAAAGAGATCCTGGGAACCTGCTGAATATGTCCACGCTCCTCGCCTAATCAAGAGATTTCACCAAACATTTCCTGACAAACCAAAACCCCCGGAGAAGCCCGGTTTGGGAGGGGCCTTGTGGGGGGGTACTGTCATGATCTCTGCTTCCAAAAGGTCAGGGTTTTCCCAACTCCCTTGGAAGCAGATCCATAACCCAGATTCCGAGTGCCAACCAGTCCCAATTGGGACCTTTTGGACCCAGTCCTGGCGCCAGTGGCACCAGGCTCATAAATATGCCCAGTCCCAGCGCTGGAAGCGCCGGGCTCATAATGCTTGGGTGGACTTACCTGCAGCAGACCATGCTGCTTACTTGCCTGCCAGTTGAGCCTCTGATCCTCTTCTGTTTGGAACTACTTTTCCTGTTGGGTGGGGCTGGAGCCACTCCCTAGATTCAGAACACTGGAACTCTTCTGGAAAGCAGGAACTCTTTTCTTACCTAGGCGTGGCTGTGGAAGGAGACACCTAAGCACTACAGGAGGCTATTTAAACCACACCCGATGGATGAATCTTGCTTTGCGTTATTCTGCATCCTCTGCAGCAGAACGCTCATCGTGTCTTCTGCATCTGATCCTGGGCCTAAGGAAAAAGGCTTACCATCCTGAATCCAGTCTTCAGCAACACCTATAAAGACAAGAAAGAACAGGTTAGCATTACGGTCTTCAGTGACAGCTCTTCACTTACCTGGTCCATCGGCTGTCACCAACGCCTCGCGCTGCATTCCGGCATCTGAAAGACAAAGGCTTACCTACTCTTCGTGCGCTCCGGAGGTCTTCACACTGCATTCCGGCATCTGAAAGACAAAAGCTTACCAACTCTTCGCACGCTCCAGAGGCCTTCGGCGCTGCATCCCGCATCTGAAAGACAAAACAAGGTGCGTTTAAAGACATTGGGGAACTTTAATACTCACGTGCCATTACTCCTTTCCACATCTAACCCAGTGGGTATGCAAAATAAAAAGACAGTTAGAGCGCATCGTGAAGCAGGCAACAAGCGCTTACTTACGTGCTTCCAGGCGCTTCTATTCATCACACGGGCTCCATCTTCAACTCACTTCAGCCCGTCATCCGCCATCGCCGGAACCCTGCAAAACAAGAAACATCATTACTAAAGACTTTAAAGACATTAGAATTACTTGAAACTTACCGTTCGTGCAGTAAACAACGGACAGCAGTCCTCTGAAGTCAAGAGGCCTGCTCCCCTTATCCAGTGAAGAAACTGGTTACAGCACCCTGCCCCGAGGCAGATGGAGAGCACGGCGTTCATTTACCTAAGGTGAGAGCATTAACCTTTGGGGTTCTACAGGAGAAGAGAAAGGGAAGAAGAGAGAGACATTCAATAGCCCAGTTACTTAATCCCATATTTTCTATCTGCAGACATCTTACCCTTCGTGTCAGATATACCATGCACAGAGGTCCAGCCCAAAGAGCCAGCCGTGTGTCACACATCACCTGTGAAGATACGGTATACGCCCAGTCAAGACCGGCGCCTCTACGGGAATCAGGTGAGCGTTACAATTAGTGTTAGTTGTCGTTTTTAAGCTCTCCCTATCAAGTAGTCATTCAGTGCCCAGGCGAAGAGCTGTTCCCACGCCAATCTAAGCGATCTATCTCTTAGGGCAGGCAAGTATGGTTGGAGGTGGGGCATTGAATGTTCTATGGCCAAGAGGAATGCTGTGTAGTAGACACGTACCCTCCTTCTTTTCAGGTACGTTGGCCTTTTTATTTCATATACAAATTGGTGTGACAATTCTTCCAGGTAATTATCATCTGAGGGTACCATCTACTCCTGGGCAGTGAATTGGTTAGTTATCTACTTTCTTAGTAGTACAATAATACGCTGTACCTGCATGTGCGAGAGAAAAGAAAGAGAACATTCAGGTGTTTACATGTGTATATGTGCAAGACAATGTCCTTCAGTTCAGTTATTACTACAGTGGGTAGGGGGTCAATGGGCAGAGGGTTTGGGGCTCAACTGGCGGAAGTCTCTTTACTCTTTAATCGTGTAACCATGGGGTGGGCGGTATGGGGATCACCCCTTTCTTTTCTAGTAGTTGTCTCTGGGGAATCTGAGGGGTGGCAGGGTATGGGGACACTTAGGCCGTTAGTTGTGGTAGAAGTCTCTTCCTCCGTTGGTGACGCTGTTGTTGTTCTTCCAGTGGCCCTGTCGGTGGCGCTGGGGCGGGTCTGGAGTTTGTAGATCTTTACGTTGTGTAGGTGGTTCCAGGCACGTTTGTCCTGTAGCTTTACTGCTCTCGTTGATACCTCCTCTACCAGATGGGGGCCAGTGAAGCGTGGGCTGTTCCACTTTCTGTTGAAATTGCGAAGTAGTACGTGGTCACCTTTAGCAACTTTGCACAGTCTTTCCTTTTCCAATTCTTTATCCGTGTCTTCTTGTTGATCGCTGTTAGACCCGCCCAGCGTGCGCTCGAGCTGTTGAGACACAAACACTACACTAGTAATCAAAGAAGACACATATTGGTACATTTCATCACCAAGGACATTTGCAGTACTCTCGTGGTCGGTAAATGCTCTTGATGTTGGCGTTAGGGGAAGGCGCATTTGACGTCCGGTAACCACCTTGTGAGGGGTGAGGTGGTGGTCGGAACCTGGTCTATTCCTTAGCTCAAATAGGGCTAGTGGAAGGCAATACAACCAACTCTTCTTTGTTGTTTGCTGTATTTTTGCAATTGCCTCCTTTAATAGGCCATTCAGGCGTTCACAAATACCGTTGGCCTGTGGGTGGTATGCACATGCAAATTTATGCTTGATGTTCAGTAAGGATGTGATGTGCTGGAACATTTTGTTTGCGAAATGTGGGCCATTATCTGACCGCAGTACCTCGCACACTCCCCACCTGGGGAAGACCTCCCTCAATAGGAATTTAGCTGCTCTGAATGCATCTGGGTGTGAACAGGGCCCTGCTTCAATCCACCTCGAGAATGGGCATACTACTACAATCATATACCCATTTCCTTGACATGCGTTGATCATATCAACATAGTCAATATGGAGATGTCGGAAGGGTCCCTCTGGCCGGGGTATAGTACCTCTTATCACCTTCAGAGTGTGACCAGCCGTAAACTGTTGACATGTGAGACAATTGCTGATAAAATTTGACACATGAGAATTTAACTCAGGGCAGAGCCAGTCTTCCCTAATTCGTGCTGCAATTACTTCCTTGCCTGTGTGGGCTGGGTGGTGTAGTTGGCTCAGGGCGGTGTTCAATAGTGCCAGTGGTATTACAATCTTTCCAGTGTCACCCTGGCGCCATAGTGCGTCAGTTGGTGACATTGTGCATCCTCTTTTTACCCATATTTCTTTTTCTGCCATTGCTGCAGCCGCTTGTAGCTCCATTATCTGTGTGGCTGGGAGATGGGTGTACCCTTCTCTTATCAACATCTCCTTAGCCATTTCCCTCCCTCTCCCTCTCTTTGACTCTGGGGGGTTCCATATCTCACCAAAATATGCAGCATACTTCGCATGTGCGTCTGCTGCTGCATTCCCTTTTGAAATGTGGTCTTCACCATTGGTGTGTGCGGTGCATTTGACCAAAGCTAATTCTTGGGGGTCATTTATTGCTTCAATTAGTTCAGCCAATAGGAGGGCATGTTGCACTGGAGTGCCATCAGCTCTCCTAAACCCTCTTCTTCTCCATTTCGATAGCCCTGAGTGGACAGTGGACGTGACATATGCGCTGTCGGAATATATGGTCACTCGTTTGTCAAAGCTTTCCTTCAACGCCAAGATTAGTGCAATTAATTCTGCTGCTTGAGCGGAATAATGCTGTGGTAGTTGTACACATTTCATTGCCACACACACCGGTACCTCCATCATTTTTACCACTGCTGCCCCAGTCCTCCTTATACCATCCCTTTGGTCGATAGTTGATGACCCATCAATGAACAGGAGCTCACCTCCCTCTAGTGCGTTCTCTTCAATTTTTCTAGTACATGAGTACATATCAGTTATTTGCGTACAATCGTGGGCATAATCTCCTTCCTCAATTACTTCTGCTAGGAACCTTGCAGGGTTGACCGTGCTACATCAACCAATTGATAGTTCAGCTCTGGATAAGATGATCTCATAACCTGATGCCCTTTGCGTGGTTAGGGTGGACTTAGGTTTATTCAATATTGCAAATAGTGCATGTTCCACAAACAGTGTAGTTGGGCACCCCATGGTGATTGCTGATGCTTCTCTACCGCAAAAGCAGCTGCGGCGAGACCTTGTTCGCAAGGGAAATGACCTAACATCACAGGATCTAAGTGGCCGCTGTAAAATGCTACTGGTTTGTAGCCCATGCTTGTTTTTTGAGCCAACACTGCTTTCATTACTGCTGAGTCGCAATGTGAAAATATAAAGAATTGTCGCTCATAGTCTGGGGTTGCCAGTACCGGAGCAGTTGATATTGCATCTTTCAGTTCATCAAAAGCCTCTTTCATTTCCATTGTCCACCCCAACTTTTTCTCCCCTTTATTAGCTTCCTTTAACGCCTCAAGCAGGGGTCCTATGTATGAGCTGTAATCAAATACCCATGCTATACAGTAGTTGCCCAGACCCAGGAACTGCTGCAGTTCCCTCACTGTTTGTGGCACTGGCGTTTTTGAAATGGCCTGTGCTCTTTGTGGTGCAATCTTTCTTCCATGTTGGGATATGAGCTGACCAATGTAAAGTACCTGTTCTTGACAGTACTGTAACTTTTCCATGTCTACCTTGTAACCTTTTTCAGCCAATATTGTCAGCATCTTTAATGAGTCCTCTCTGCATGTTCTTTCGTTTGTACTCCAAATTATTATGTCGTCGACATACTGCAACACTGTGCTTTCCACTTCAATGTTACCCAAATACATCTGTATTACTCTGTTGAAGATTGAGGGTGATTCGCAGTACCCTTGTGGCAATCTGGTGTGTTTCCACTTTGTGTTTCTGTAAGTGAAGCTTGTCAGATCTTGTGAGTCTGGGTGCAATGGTATTGAGAAAAAAGCATTTTTAAGGTCGATCACTGTAAATCGTGATGCTTCTGCTGGAATTCCACACAATATTGTGGCCGGGTTTGCGGCTATGGGGTATTCTGCTTCTACTATGTTTTTCAAGGGCCTGAGATCCTGTATGAAGCGCCAAGACCCCCCTCTAGCCTTGCGCACTGGGTATACAGCCGTGTTACATGGTGATTCTGAGGGGACCAATATGCCATTATCTATAAGGGCCGTTATGGTTTCATATATGCCCTCATCTGCCTCTTTTGATAGTGGGTACTGTTTCACTCTGGGGAGTATTGCACCTTTTTTCAATTTTATCCTTACTCCCCCTATACTTTTTATGCACCCCACGTCATAGGGGCTAGTAGTCCATAATGATGTGGGTACGTTTGTCATATCCTCCTCAAAGAAGGGAACTGGGGTGGATGTGGGTGCCTCAAGTGCCATTGCAATTTTCTGTGCCACTTGTTTGTACGCCACTCTTAGCCATATTTCCACACTCATCATAAACAACATTTCACCTTCCTCCTTTTCTTCTGAGAACAGCTCCTCATCTGACACCTGGGTGAGTCTACATACTTCTGCTAGTGCTATCACTGCCCTCCATGCTCTTCCTTCTCTGTCTTGGGCATGTACAGCAATGTAATCAGCTGTTGCTATAATGCTCTCAATGTCCACTGGAACCACCTTTCCTTCTGGTTCATTGACTGGTGTTTCTGGTCTGAACAAATAGGCTGCTGGCCTCTTCCAGATCTTTCCCTCTATCCCTGGCATCCATGCAAATGCCATGTCTGTCCCGTACTGGAAGAGTTCGCCATCTACTGGCTCAGCCCTAATCGCTGTCTGTCCGCAGTATGCTTGCATAATCTGTCGTGCTGTGAGCATGTTAATTCCTGGAGTAGAGCAAATTATGCCGTCCTCCGTAAAGGAGATCGTCATATTCAACCTGTTCATGATGTCTCTCCCCAGTATATTTACTGGTGAGGCACTATAATATAAAAGTGGGACTGACATGTCATAATCTCCTATAGATAAGGGAATGTTATCAGTAAAAGGAACCAACCCTCTAGCCCCAGAGAATCCTTGGGTGTTCATGGCTTCGCCCGACATCTTAAATTTACCTTCCCTTATGCAAGACCGGGTTGCCCCGGTGTCAACAAGGAATGATAATTTTTTGTCACCTATCGTTACCTCTATGCGTGGTTCCTCCGCACTATTAGGTGTTACCGACAGGATGGGACACACCAAGGCCGTCTGTGGGCTGTCCTATTGAGGGTACAACGATTGACCATTTCCTGTGTAAGGGTTGTGTCCCAAGACCGTCACCCTACCCAGTTGTGTTTGTTGTGCTTGGGGTTGTTGTGTTATCGCTACCTGTTGTTGTGGCAGTGAATATGTATTTGGCTGTTGTTGTGTTATTAGTTGTTGCTGTTCATTTCCCTGTTGCAACGTCTGCTGTTGCTGTATGCCCTGCTGTTCCTGTGTGGGCTTTGGTTGTCCCTGTTCGCTCCATGATGGTGTTCCTGGTCTTACTCTACACGTGCGTGACATGTGCCCT
This sequence comes from Ambystoma mexicanum, assembly GCF_040938575.1. NCBI lineage: Eukaryota > Metazoa > Chordata > Amphibia > Caudata > Ambystomatidae > Ambystoma > Ambystoma mexicanum. The sequence goes on along the minus strand of NC_090941.1, from coordinate 397,311,815 downwards.
ACTAATACACAACTCCAACACACCGGTGGTTCCCTACTCTGCCATGGAAAGCTTCCTGTGTTGTCCTGGTATACTGGTTGCCCGGTGGGGTAGGAATTTCTAAGTCCTCCCACCTGCTGTTGTGTGTTATATCCGTAACCTCTCCCTCTCATAATTCCTCCTCTTCCCCTGTTGGCATCTTCCTATGAGCCACATATGGTGGCGGGCTGTATGCCGGGTTCGAGTACCCCTCAGCCGCCCTTAACTGTCCTCTTTCTATTTCTCCTAATTCTCTTAAAGGGTACAACCCCCCTCCCTCTGTTTTCACTACCTTTGCTAGGGGTATATCGTTGCTCTGTTCCTTTTTTATTTCATTTTCTTTTGAGTTATTATTCTTTTCTCCTCCCTCTTGTCCATTACCCGTGTTCTTTGGGTCTTCACTCCCCTTTTTCCCATTCTCTCCTTCCTCCTTAATCTCTTTTTCTTCCGGTATTTCCCCCACAGTGAACATTCCATTTGGTCCTGGTCGGGACCCTTGGAACATCCTCCATAAGTTAAACACCTCCACGTGGTGTGTCAACTTCTTCCCTTTGTATGTATTATGCAGATGGTTTAATAGTGAATGTTGGGTATATGGATCGAAGCTACCATTAGGCGGCCATGGTGTTATCATTTTGTTGTCCGTCCCCTGTGTCCATTCTTTGCTATACTTGATCAGTTTCTCCCTATGGGGTGACAGTGTTGTACATATGTGTTGTAGTGGGGTAGTGAGGGTGTTCCCCCACCCTCCCGATCCTGTCCTGTATGACATAGTAGCGCTTCACTTGTTATCCTTCCCCTATTTGGTAGCTATTATCTTACTAACACTTACAATACACAGCCTTATACCTTTACCTGGCCCTGTAAGTTTGGGGACTTTCGATAGTCTGCTAAGGAAAATTATTAAAATATAGTATTTACATTTGTATATTTTATTCGTTCTTTCTTCCTTTACACAACACCCTTACGGCCCCCTGCGGCCGAGGCGCACGTAGCCCCCTGCGGCTGCGTACCCCTTGTGACGTTCTTATACAGTCGTCCTATTTTCATTTGCTCCTCCTCCTTCTTCTACACTTGCCATGGCCGGCGTTCTCCGTGCGCAGCCACGTCCCCCGTTTCGCCTTTCCCCGATCAACTCATTACCGTTTATCTCCGTTTCCACTCCCTTACCACAGTTCTCTTCCCCACCACTCTCAGAAAGAAAGATGCCTTGTGCTCGGGATCTCCTATGAAAGTCCCACTGGTGACGTCACCGATCTCTTCGAACTACTGGTAAGTTCTTCATATATTCTTTAAGTCCAAAATAAACTTGCAATCTACCCCCGTTAACCTCACAGCTGTCTTCCTGTCACTCCTGGAACAAGGTAATCAATAATATAATCGGACTGCGCACACTGCATCGCCTCGCGTGTGATACGCCCCTCGACAGGAGGGCTTAACCAGCCAATTATCTTCCATATTGGGCAACTAACTAGCTACCGCCTACCGGGAAACGTCATCTACCTATCGAGTTTCTTGCTCGAACAATAGGGATCCTCATCTACTCATTGATCAATAAATGCCAAATCGTAGGAAACCACACACACACACCGTTACACGTAGTCGCGACCTAGGCCAATCAGTGTCTACGAGCGGCCGCACGTGATGTTTTCGTGCTCCACCTCCCTCTCTCGCGTAACGTAGCCGACTGCTCTCGCACTCGTTCGGCTACCATTCATTTCATTGCCTACACTAAATTGTCAAACCTTCGCCGCGCACCTGTGCAACACCTCCCACCTCCCGTATTTAATTCCTCCCCCCTCCCTCACAATTTCACATTGCTTGTTGTGCGTGGCATGCTCACCAAGTTCTCTTGATGCGGGGCCGCTCGACTGCGTACACCCCTCCAAGCGGCTCGCCACCTCCCCTCGTCTGGACCACGTCTGGACACTCGCCAACCGCGGGCGGGATACTTCTCAACCGGCTCCCGAAGGCCAATATCCGGATTGCGCTGTCCGTTCTTCTCGCAGTTCCGCGATCGTCCTGTAGTCCTCAGAAGGGGGCAACGGCAGAGGGGGCCATGCTGCCAGGCCTCCTCGCAACGGGAGTACCTGGAAAAATAAAAATAAAAAAGCAGATCTTAAACAGATCTCAGCAGTGCCTCCAACTTGTCGGGGGGAAATTCTGCCGGGGTCGGCCGGGCCGTCCGTAGACCTCCGGGCAGAGAGGCCCCAACTCCTCCCGTATATCCCAAAAGAGATAGAGTATGAGACACACGCAAGAAGCAAGGTGACTCTGCTGTTTATTAGACAAAACGGCAGGGATGGGGCAAGGATCATACGCGTCCGTCTTGACACACACACAATCGTGGGGCTTGCAGGCCCTTTTTACCTTAGTATGACGCGCTACTTGCGTCACCTTAGAAAGTTTAGCAAAAAACCTATTTCCACTCTGGATTGGTTACTCGAGTGGTAGGGTTAGTATAGCATACATATAGAGAACAGTGTTAGTGGTTGAGGGTTAGTCAGGTGGTATACTTGGGCTGTCCCTTCAATTTGATACATGAAAATTGTTACATGAAGACCTCTGAGGATTGGTCAATGTTAATGGCATCAGTGATAAGAGCCCCATGTTCTGATTGGTCCGCTCGCGAGCCTCCCAGTCTGAGACTATCGCTGTTCCCAGCTCGCGGTGCACCTGTCATTTGCAACAATGTTTTACTATGGGTAGGTGTAAACAATGTGAGGATTTATTCATATGTTGGGAGGTCGACTACTCCCACTGCTGCAGATGTCCAATGAGTCTTTTAATTGTATCTGCCTGTGTCTTGAAACGTGGGATTCAGGCGTCTCCTTCCTCCTGGGCTTGGCATCCTGTCAGGTTTGGCTTTGTCACGTGAGGTGGGACCGTGTTTGAGGCAAAATTCAGCACAATTAATATTGTTTTTCCCACTGTGTGCCTGGTTTATCTTGCAGGTGCGACCTTGCCGTCGGCTTGCGGCGTGCGAGATTGCAACATCGTGCCCTTGGCGGTGTGCTTTCGCCGGGCTCATTCTGCAGGGTCAGCAACCGAGCTCTTGCTCATTCAATGTTCATGGAAGCTTTTGCTTGCGGCCTACTTGGGCCTGGTGCATAGGTGGAACCGTTCGATGCAGAGCGCTTTAGGTTACGGTATCATATTGCTCTATCCTCAGTATCGTGTCTCCGTTATATTCTTCATTATGGTACATGGTTCTTAAAAGAAGCGTGAGCAAGTCTTTTTAGATAAGTTCATTATGCGTCTTGCGTTTCTACATTTTGAGAGCCTATGTGGAAAATAATAAAGATGCACGTCCGTGGGTATGTCTGTCGCCTACGTCATAGCACTGAGTATGTTCTTCGTGTGGATTGGTGTGGGAGTGTCCGGTGTGCATGTTTGCACAGGTGTGCTGAGCTGGGCTAGGTCGTCATGGCATCTCTAACGACGTGTAGGTTTAGTCGAGTTGATCCATGCCGCAGGTGTCGGCATGGACAGGGCGGGCTGCTGGGCAGGTAGGTGGGCACATCCGTATGTTCCTGTACCAGGGTATTTGGTCGTCTGGTAGATAGGCAAACTCCTCTCGTGGCGGGTGTCTAGGCCGTGATCCTCTAGGCCAAGCGCGAGAGGGGAAGGGCGGGAGCCTGTTCTTCCATTCTCCCACTTCAATGTGACAGCGGTATGTGGAAGCCTGATTGGCAGATGTGACATGGATGCCCGTCTGAACACTGCGACACTTGGCAGAGGTGTACACATGCATGCAAGTGTGGTGGTGTGTGTACATGTGTGGTGCACTTCCTGTGTTACATGTGATGTCTGGCTCACCTTTGGCTGCTCATGCTGTTGTATGTGTATGGATGGTGGTGGCAGTTGTGATATGGCTATGGTATGGCTCATGTGTGCGAGTTGTAATGACATGTGTGTTGGGGATTGTGATGACATGTCTGAGGTTTGCCAATGCCACTCATGTACAACTGTCATGTGTGTATGTGTCCATTGTACAGTGCCCTGATGCCTGTGTTTTGTTTCTCCCTGTCTGCAGCGTCAACTGATGAAGAGGGCAGAGAAGGTGCTGTGGAGCACAGCGGCGGGGATCCCACCGCCAGCCGGAGACGCAAGGCCCGGCTCCCCTCCCATGTTGTGATCTCGTCGGGGAGTGAGGAGTCTGGTGCCGCGTCCCAGGCCGCAGCTGCCGGTGGGAGGTCCAAGAGGCGGAGGTTGGAGTTGGACTCCTCGGCAGCAGAAGGGGCAGCTGGGACCCCACAGGGCCCAACAGGGGAAGATGGCACGGAGTCATCCAGTTTGGTGGGGGGTTTGGTGGAGGAGGAGGCTGTGCAAGCACCAGAGACGGGGTCTGGAGGTGGGGATCACACTGGTGCTAGTGGTGCAGGACCAGGGACAGGAGGCAGCACAGGCCGCCGCAGAGGTGCCTGTGTGCAATCCTGTCCCTGATCCTGTCCCTGCATCATCTTGCACCAGCAGGGATGCCTACGTCCAGACCCGTTTTCAGGCAGGGGTTGAGCTCACATCAACTGGCCTTCCTCTGCCTGCGGACGTGGCTATCCAGGTCCGTTTTGAGCCTGTCCTGGCTGGTGTGGCATTGCGTCAAAGGGCCATGTGAGGTGACCTGCAGTCTTTTCATGAAGAGACTGCATGTCATCTCGAATGGCTCGTTGACCACGTCAGCCTGCTGGGACAGGTCACCCAGGCCGGATTCCTCCATCTGATGGGGCTTGCTACGACCCCCTCCTCAACTGGACTCCCTACGCGCCAGTCGTCCTCTGTGCCATCTTCCCACCCATCAGTCACCTGGGTGCCCTGTGTAGCTGCCTCTGACGGTGCGGCCAGGCTGGTGGAGGAGGCATCCCTGCCATAGTCGGGAGTCGGACATCCAGCAGGGGTGGCCACATCTACGACTGCACCCCAGCCGGCGGAGGATGTGCAGGCAGCAGGAGGCAGTGCACGGGCAGAGGCACAGCAGCAGCAACATGGTGGGAGCCATGAAGGCTTGGGGCCTTCAACATCGGAGGGGCAGGCATCGGCCCAGGACAGAGAGTGTCTTCCGTGTGGCAGCGGTTGGGCCACGCCATAGATGCGGAGCGGCAGCGGGCGGAAGAGGCACGGCTCACAATGGTCAGGGCGGAGAACTCCATGCGGAGGGCCCTGAGGCGGGCCGAGTGCCTCGAGGCAATCCGCAGGGGTTTGGTGGTGGAGACATAGACGGCCCTGCGGACCCTCGGGGTCATGGAGGAGGACCGGCTCCGGGACATTGAAGAGGAGTTCAATGATGCCCTGGCCCGGGACATCCACAAGTGAGCCGTGAAACTAGCCCGCTGCCCTTGTACATAGTTATGTAGGTAGTGTTAGGTTTCATTTTTGTTTTGATTTTATTTGGACCTTTCGGACATTGGCCACATTTTTGTATATAGTTTATTTTATTAGTTAGTGTAGTTAGATAGGTTTCCTTTATTTTGTTGGGATAATGGAACCTGGCTTGTTCCCATGTACATAGTTCACAGTTGGATTGTATTTTTTTTTCACTTTTTAACCATGGAGCAATGGCTTTCTTTTTTATTTCCCATTGGATTTTGTTTTGTGGATATTGACTTTGGACAACATTACTTTGGAATTTTATTTTTGGTTTTGCTTTTTTTCACGGACATGCTTCTTTTGATTTTTGTACATTCACATTTCTGTTTCTTCATTTTTTATTCTATTTATGTTTCCTTTAATACATTTTTTTTGGTGAACTTCAATGTGTGGTATCTCATTGGTTTCATGCATTTCATGATATGTGTTTTGAGATTCACTGACACCCATTGGGTGTATGTGAGGGAAATGTGTTTGTTTCGGAACTTGCAATTGGTGTTCTGTGATGTAATTGCAAATTATGAGTGGGTGGATGCAATACTCGGGTGGGTGTTTTGCATTTGGAGGCTGACCATAGAGACCAGGGATCTAGATTGTGATGACATGTTGGCTGGGGAACATGAGTTGCACATGGGTGGGGGCCTGCTGGCAGGTGCCCCACAGTGCTGGGGGGTGGGGGTGGTGGGGAACATGAGTTGGACATGGGTGGGGGCCTGCTGGCAGGTGCCCCACAGTGCTGGGGGGTGGGGGTGGTGGGGAACATGAGTTGGACATGGGTGGGGGCCTGCTGGCAGGTGCCCCACAGTGCTGGGGGTTGGGGGTGGTGGAAGACATGAGTTGGACATGGGTGGGGGCCTGCTGGCAGGTGCCCCACAGTGCTGGGGGGTGGGGGTGGTGGGGAACATGAGTTGAACATGGGTGGGGGCCTGCTGGCAGGTGCCCCACAGTGCTGGGGGGAGGGGGTGGTGGGGAACATGAGTTGGACATGGGTGGGGGTCTGCTGGCAGGTGCCCCACAGTGCTGGGGGGTGGGGGTGGTGGGGAACATGAGTTGGACATGGGTGTGGGCCTGCTGGCAGGTGCCCCACAGTGCTGGGGGGTGGGGGTGGTGGGGAACATGAGTTGGACATGGGTGTGGGCCTGCTGGCGGGTGCCCCACAGTGCTGGCGGGTGGGGGTGGTGGGGAACATGAGTTGGACATGGGTGGGGGCCTGGTGGAGGCTGCCCCTGGTGGCTGGGGGGTGGGGGTGGTGAGAGACATGGGTGGGGGCCTGGTGGCGGCTGCCCCTGCACTGCTGGGGGGTGGGGGTGGTGGGAGACATGGGTGGGGGCCTGGTGGAGGCTGCCCCTGCACTGCTGGGGGGTGGGGGTGGTGGAAGACATGGGTGGGGGCCTGGTGGAGGCTGCCCCTGGTGGCTGGGGGGTGGGGGTGCTGGGAGACATGGGTGGGGGCCTGGTGGAGGCTGCCCCTGCACTTCTGGGGGGTGGGGTGGTGGGAGACATGGGTTGGGGCCTGGTGGAGGCTGCCCCCTGGTGGCTGGGGGGTGGTGGGAGACATGGGTGGGGGCCTGGTGGAAGCTGCCCCTGCACTGCTGGGGGGTGGGGGTGATGGGAGACATGGGTGTGGGCCTGGTGGAGGCTGCCCCTGGTGGCTGGGGGGTGGGGGTGCTGGGAGACATGGGTGGGGGCCTGGTGGAGGCTGCCCCTGGTGACTGGGGGGTGGGGGTGGTGGGAGACATGGGTGGGGGCCTGGTGGAGGCTGCCCCTTGTGGCTGGGTGGTGGGGGTGCTGGGAGACATGGGTGGGGGCCTGGTGGAGGCTGCCCCTGGTGGCTGGGGGGTGGGGGTGCTGGGAGACATGGGTGGGGGCCTGGTGGAGGCTGCCCCTGGTGGCTGGGGGGTGGGGGTGCTGGGAGACATGGATGGGGGCCTGGTGGAGGCTGCCCCTGGTGGCTGGGGGTGGGGGTGGTGGGAGACACGGGTGGGGGCCTGGTGGAGGCTCCCCCTGCACTGCTGGGGGGTGGGGGTGGTGGGAGACATGGGTGGGGGCCTGGTGGAGGCTGCCCCTGGTGGCTGGGGGGTGGGGGTGCTGGGAGACATGGGTGGGGGCATGGTGGAGGCTGCCCTGGTGACTGGGGGGGTGGGGGTGGTGGGAGACATGGGTGGGGCCTGGTGGAGGCTGCCCCTTGTGGCTGGGGGGTGGGGGTGGTGGGAGACATGGGTGGGGGCCTGGTGGAGGCTGCCCCTGCACTGCTGGGGGGTGGGGGTGCTGGGAGACATGGGTGGGGGGCTGGTGGAGGCTGCCCCTGGTGGCTGGGGGGTGGGGTTGCTGGGAGACATGGGTGGTGGCCTGGTGGAGGCTGCCCCTGGTGACTGGGGGGTGGGGGTGGTGGGAGACATGGGTGGGGGCCTGGTGGAGGCTGTCCCTGGTGGCTGGGGGGTGGGGGTGCTGGGTGACATGGGTGGGGGCCTGGTGGAGGCTGCCCCTGCACTGCTGGGGGGTGTGGGTGCTGGGAGACATGGGTGGGGGCCTGGTGGAGGCTGCCCCTGGTGGCTGGGGGGTGGGGGTGCTGGGAGCAATGGGTGGGGGCCTGGTGGATGCTGCCCCTGCACTGCTGGGGGGTGGGGGTGGTGGGAGACATGGGTGGGGGCCTGGTGGAGGCTGCCCCTGGTGGCTGGGGGGTGGGGGTGGTGGGAGACATGGGTGGGGCCTGGTGGAGGCTGCCCCTGCACTGCTGGGGGTGGGGGTGGTGGGAGACATGGGTGGGGGCCTGGTGGATGCTGCCCCTGGTGGCTGGGGGGTGGGGGTGGTGGGAGACATAGGTGGGGGCCTGGTGGAGGCTGTTCCTGGTGGCTGGGGGGTGGGGGTGCTGGGAGACATGGGTGGGGGCCTGGTGGAGGCTGCCCCTGGTGGCTGGGGGGTGGGGGTGCTGGGAGACATAGGTGGGGGCCTGGTGGAGGCTGCCCCTGCACTGCTGGGGGGTGGGGTGGTGGGAGACATGGGTGGGTGCCTGGTGGAGGCTGCCCCTGGTGGCTGGGGGGTGGGGGTGCTGGGAGACATGGGTGGGGGCCAGGTGGAGGCTGCCCCTGCACTGCTGGGGGGTGGGGGTGCTGGGAGTCATGGGTGGGGGCCTGGTGGAGGCTGCCCCTGGTGACTGGGGGGGTGGGGTGGTGGGAGACATGGGTGGGGGCCTGGTGGAGGCTGCCCCTGGTGGCTGGGGAGTGGGGGTGCTAGGAGACATGGGTGGGGGCCTGGTGGAGGCTGCCCCTGCACTGCTGGGGGGTGGGGGTGGTGGGAGACATGGCTGGGGGCCTGGTGGAGGCTGCCCCTGGTGGCTGGGGGTGGGGGTGCTGGGAGACATGGGTGGGGGCCTGGTGGAGGCTGCCCCTGCACTGCTGGGGGGTGGGGGTGGTGGGAGACATGGGTGGGGGCCTGGTGGAAGCTGCCCCTGGTGGCTGGGGGGTGGGGGTGGTGGGAGACATGGGTGGGGACCTGGTGGAGGCTGCCCCTGCACTGCTGGGGGGTGGGGGTGGTGGGAGACATGGGTGGGGGCCTGGTGGAGGCTGCCCCTGGTGGCTGGGGGGTGGGGGTGCTGGGAGACATGGGTGGGGGCCTGGTGGAGGCTGCCCCTGGTGACTGGGGGGTGGGGGTGGTGGGAGACATGGGTGGGGGCCTGGTGGAGCTGCCCCTGCACTGCTGGGGGGTGGGGGTGGTGGGAGACATGGGTTGGGGCCTGGTGGAGGCTGCCCCTGGTGGCTGGGGTAGGGGGTGCAGGGAGACATGGGTGGGGGCCTGGTGGAGGCTGCCCCTGGTGACTTGGGGGGTGGGGGTGGTGGGAGACATGGGTGGGGGCCTGGTGGAGGCTGCACCTGGTGGCTTGGGGGTGGGGGTGGTGGGAGACATGGGTGGGGGCCTGGTGGAGGCTGCCCCTGGTGACTTGGGGGGGTGGGGTGGTGGGAGACATGGGTGGGGGCCTGGTGGAGGCTGCACCTGGTGGCTGGGGGGTGGGGGTGCTGGGAGACATGGGTGGGGGCCTGGTGGAGGCTGCCCCTGGTGGCTGGGGGGTGGGGGTGCTGGGAGACATGGGTGGGGGCCTGGTGGAGGCTGCCCCTGGTGGCTGGGGGGTGTGGGTGGTGGGAGACATGGGTGGGGGCCTGGTGGAGGCTGCCCCTGCACTGCTGGGGGGTGGGGGTGGTGGGAGACATGGGTGGGGGTCTGGTGGAGGCTGCCCCTGGTGGCTGGGGGTGCTGGGAGACATGGGTGGGGGCCTGGTGGAGGCTGCCCCTGGTGACTGAGGAAGTGGGGGTGGTGGGAGACATGGGTGGGGGCCTGGTGGAGGCTGCCCCTTGTGGCTGGGGGGTGGGGGCCTGGTGGTGGGTGCCTCTGGTGGCTGGGGGTGCAGGGGGACATGCGTTGGTGGGCAGTAGTGCAAGTTGACATGTGGGTTGGCTGGTGGGCATGGCCATGGTGGATGGGGTGCCTGCAGGACATGTGCTGGGTAGGCCCCTGTGGTGTGAGCCACCTGCAGGGGCCGTGGAGGGTGTAGAGGGAACACCTGGGAGGACCCACACATGCAATTTACGTGTGCTGCTCCCGGCGCACCCCTGTAATACACGTACCCTGATGAGATCCCGTGTGGAACTTCCCGCACACCCCTGGAATACATGTACCCTGCTGATGTTGCGTGGGATACTTCCCCCGCACCCCGAAATACACGTACCCTGATGAGATTGCGTGTGTGACTTCCCGCAAACCCCCGAAATACACGTACCCCGCTCAATCGCATGTGTAACTTCCCACGCGCCCCCGAAATACACGTACCCCACTCAATCGCATGTGTAACTTCCCGCGCACCCCCGAAATACACGTACCCCGCTCAATCGCGTGTGTAACTTCCGGCGTGCCCCCGAAATACACGTACCCCGCTCAATCGCGTGTGTAACTTCCCGCGCGCCCCCGAAATACATGTACCCCGCTCAATCGCGTATGTAACTTCCCGTGCACCCCCGAAATACACGTACCCCGCTCAATCGCGTGTGTAACTTCCCGCGCGCCCCCAAAATACATGTACCCCACACGCACAGGCCCAATTGCTGTATGTTGCCACTTTTGTGATGCGCTGGGACTCTACCGCCTGCCTTCGTGTGGCGGACGTGTTTCAGCTTGTGTGTGTCTTTGGCTGTGCGTGGCTTTGCCCTATTCGATTCCATGAATATGTGTGGTTCGAGTGCGTGTGGGCGTTCCGTCTGCATCCCTGCAGTACATCCCCAGTTACGCCCTTATTTTGGCGCGTTGTTCCCCATTCCGCGTGTTACGCCCCGTGTCCCGCCCACTTTCTGGTGTATGCGCCGAGGTTGTGCGCTTTCACTGTGCGCGTCGCGCACGCCTTTCGGGATGTTGCAGTGACTTGTGCGCCATGCACGGGTTTGGTGCACATCCCGAGGTGTACATGCACAGGGACTTCCATGAATCGCACGCGTGCGCGTGCGCCTGTTTTTTTCCGCTTGAGCCTGCTTGCACCTGCTTGCGCCTGCTTGCACGAAGATTTTCGGCGCACGTTTGTTCCATGAATCGGCCCCTAAATTGGGAGGGTTGGCATTTATGAATGCACATAAACAGAGTAACTGCCACTTACCCTGTATAACCTGCAAAACAAGCTTACTATCATATCTTACTATCATATATCCCATCTGCTAGGATCAACTGTATCTTGCAAAGGTGTCTGCTCTCCAAATTTTTATTTACTTATATTATTAACTGCAATGTGCAAACTGTTATTTTATTTCAACTATGTATTTCAACTATGTACAGTGTTGTAAAGCAACACATGCAACATCTCCCCCTTTCCCTTCAGTCTGCAACACAAACAACAGATCCTTCCTTACAACCCTTACTTTATTTCACACTCTCACATCTCCAAGCACCAAAGAATCACCCAGTACTTTGGGAATGACCTACTGAGTAATAAGCTGCTGACCCCATCAAATCCTTTTGCTTTATTTCCCACACCTTCTCAAATACATACATTGCATACTTTTCCATAAAGTTCCTGCGATTTACCCTGTAAAAATAGCAAACAAAGCATACAATTATTTCTTCTATCTCCTAACATCCAATAATTTCATTTCATTTCTAAAGCACATTCAACTAAAAGTTTCTAAATGAAATATACAGAATGCACATAGGGAAAGGAAAGTGCATGAACATGTTATGCTCAGTTATCAGAAAGCACTACTACTGCAAAAACAAAGAAATCCATGTCTACTTTAACAACAGTGCTATTAACACACATATTTACTAACTTCTTTCTTTCACAATTGCAGTGAAGACCACTCCCCTGAAAAGCAGCAACGTCTGAAGCATGAAAATGTAAAACAAAACAGAAAGTGATTACCAAAACTGCAGCTACCACTAGTGCGAACACTGCACCTATAAATCTTGATGTAGCGGCAAGTAAGCTACCAATTTTTTTTTTTACAAAATTGTTCCACCACATAGTCCTTCAGAACCTCATAAAAACAGGAGAGAAATCACGCACAACCCTTAAAATCTACCATAGATAATTAATCCTAGAAGCTCTCATAGACAGTACAATCCTTCTCAAAAGGAAATTATTTATTTTAGGTTTAAACAGAATGAAACCAATAACAAATGTAAGTACTAAACTACTTAAAAGACTTCTCAATAAATGGAATATCAACAAAGATAGCTTCACAAACATATGTGGAGGTGAATGGAGTCACATCACAAGCACAGAACCATATTTCAATGAAGAAGCATACAAACAATAGCAAATAAACCCAATTACCACACATAGCAGTGGAGGAGGGTATGAACATCCTAAAAATACCATTATGGAACAAGAAACGCTTCTCACAAAAATATCCCCAGAAAACTCAGTATCACCGCTCCATTCCACTGAACCAATACGTCCAGTCTTCAAATGACCGTACACATCAATGTGTAATATAAAGCCAAAACATCTTTCAAATCTTTACAACACTTCGTCAATCAGTATGTGAAAGGCAAAGACAAATAAAAAATGAAACTACTACAAAATATGGACTCCTGTCCAGTGCACAAATACACAGAACTAAAAGGACATTCATTAGCCTGCATTTGTGGACCTATTTGCAAAAGCAGCTTCCGCCATATCAAAATGATATCAACACATCATTCAACTATAGGAAATCTTGCCATAAACTGTACTATGCCAAAAGTCCTGCTTTAGCACTAGCCAATTTAAATAACAATCTTCTACATGGTACAGACAAACAACTACTTGAAGAAATAGAGCATATCCAGAGAAAATATTTTGGAACTGAAAGTTACTTACAAAATGCAATATGTTTACAATACACTAGCAACAACTGTACAGATGGCAACCTTCTTTTAGACACATACAAAAAAGAAATATTAAACTTTAAAAGTGCATCTGCTGAAGTACCAAACCACGTGTATGTGTGTTGCCGGAGGAGTTTTTATAAAAAAAATAGCACAAAAACTATATACATAACATACAAAATAGAAGACCATGAAGATTCCAAATGGTTCCAATACGAGATTACTGACCCCTTAATACTTTGCAGTTACTACACTGCAAAACTTGACAACAACCAAAGACCTTCACGTGCTATCACAAATAACTTGGAATTATTTCCATTACCAAAACCCCCGCAACAACTCAACTTATATGACATCATCATAATTCAAACAGTGCACCCATTTCAAGCAATAATGCGCCTTCAACCAAAAACAGCAAAACTACCTCCCTCTGAATTAGTGAAAGGCATTAGCTCTCAAAGAAAATGTACACACTTTGGGAGTGCAACATCCAACAGATCAATCTTTAATTATCTTAGTAAATGGCGTACCTACAAAAGACAAAAGAATGTGGCAAAAACTTGTGGATTTACATAAAGTTAGACAAGCCCTGCAATATCTAAAAGACAACAATGAATACTACAAAGAAATAGACATTGAAGAAAACCTGAGGGAAATCACTGAAATAATTCAATAGCCATCAGAAACAGGTCAATTTCAACTTCTAGATCCTGCTACAGAATCCAATATTTTAGACCAATATACAATTCATCCATTACACTCTAAAGACACCTAGATGATGCACTGGAAACGTACCAAATGCGACAAGCCAAAGGATCTCCAATCAGCATATGAGAAAAAAGTATAGAAACATGTGCCTTTCCTCTACTCTTTCATACTAGGAAAGGAGGAACGTACGATGATAGACCCACACAAATAACAGCACCAGAATACCGCTCTTTACGAATGTATTCTGAAGACCCCAGAATCAGACAAAACGTGGAATACATATTCTACCTTCTCTTTGAAAGTGAATTAGCAACTCTATGCTACGGCGTAGCACACACATTGAAATCAGGTACCCATTTTCAAATGATATCATCTACGGAATTACTACCAAAAGTGCAAGGAAAAAGATGAGATTTTACAGTCAAGCATTACAAATCATTTAGCAAACATGCGTGATACAAAAGAATAATGGTTCAGACGTCAGAGAGAAGTACGCTGTATGATAAGAGACCTTGGCCCACCCACTTGGTGTGTGACATTAAGTTGTGCAGAATATGCATGGGAAGATTTACACGATTTCCTACGTATGGCAAACATAAACAAAACAAACATAGATATAAAAATACCAGGAGAACTCTGCTCTCTAGATCCTGTAAATGTATCAAGATATTTCCATCATTGCTTTATTGCTATGCTACACTCCATTTGTAATAAAACTGTTCCTCCCCTCAGAGAAGTGCAACACTTCTTTTGGAGAAAAGAATACCAAGCCAGAGGAGCACCGCACATCCACATGCTTTTGCGGATTAAAGATGCTCCTAAATTTGGTCAGGACAGTGATGCCACTGTTTTGAAGTTCATCCAAAAGAATATCACTTGTGAAATCCCTTCATAAATAACACATAGATAACTTCATGCACACATTTTACAATTTCAAAGACACAAATGGGAAATATTGTCATCGCAAATATAAAAACAAAGGGAAATACTACACCAAATGCCGCTTTGGTTTCCCTAGACCAGTTTCAACAACAGGTCAAGTAAACAACTTCATGTCTTCAGTTAGACATAGTGTGAAAGGTAAATTACCTAAGAACACATAGTACATAAAAAGAACCGAAGAATCAAAAAACATCAATGATTACAATGCAATAATTGCCCTCCTATCGAAAGCAAACATAGATGTGCAGTACATTGCAGACAATTCCACTGCAGTTGCACGGTATGTCACAGCCTACTTAACCAAATCAGAGAAAACAGAGCTTCAGGACCTCTGGGAATACATATCATCTGACAAAAAAATATCACAGAAATTGTACAGCTTAGGCATAAAAATGCTCTCTCATAGAGAATGTGGCTGCTATGGAGCTGCCGACCGTTTAACCGTTATTGCCTTGTATGGAAAATCTTAAACTATAGTATGGCTAAGTCTTGGTCCTGCTAAATCTAGAAAAAGAGTTATCAAATCATATGAGGACATATAAACAATAGCCAACAATGATCCCAACAGCCAAGGTATTTTGAAAAACAATTTACTGGACACATACTATCCAAACAGGAATGTCACTTTGGAAACCATGTGTCTATACCACGTAGCCCAAAACTTCACATACAAAAATAATATTAAACCAGATGAAAAGAAAGGCAGATACATAGTGGCAAATTGTGAAGGCAGCTTAGTGAAACTTACCAAACACAGCTTAATTAATCATATCAAATTGTCATTAAAAACTCCTCAAAATAAAGAACTGTATTACATGTCCCTGCTACAACATTTTAAACCATGGTGAAAAGAAGAAGAGTTACTAGATACCTATGACTCCTACGAAGACGCTTTCAAAGCAAATGAAAGCACTATAACAAACGTAAACTTTACAAAGTACCAAACAATGTTGCACAATGGACAGCAACACGAAGAAGAACTCCAGGCCCAACTAGATGTGGGCACTCCTTGTAGTCAATCTTCTGTAACAGGAAGCCAAGAACCATTTGGACAGCCACTAATAGAAAATGAGGCAGAATTAGCCATGACAGAAGTAGAAAAAACCATGTGTCAGTATGAGCAATCTACAGGAAACTTTGCTGTACTGAAATCACAACTAAACAATGAGCAACATAGCATTTTCCAAGAAGTAACAACACTAATTGAACATGGTGTGCAACATGAAAGTAAAAACTGTACCTGCCAAGATTACAAACCTATACTACTATACACGAGTGTTCAAGCTGGTTCAGGCAAAACATTCTTAATCAAAATCATCATCAAGTTACTCCAACAAACTGTCAGCTGTTCTAACTGCCCCCACAGGTTTAGCTGCTTAGAACATAGGCGTTGTCACTTTACACCGATTACTACTACTTCCAGTAGAACACCAAAAGAAATAGGACTATTACAAACTTCCTACAGAAGCTGCAATGGAACTACGCAGAGTTTTCAAACAAATGAAAATGCTGCTAATAGATGAGGTGAGCATGGTCTCCAACCTAATGTTGGCTTTGATTCACCTCAGATTACAAGAGGTCCTCAAAACAGACTACGAAGAGCTCTTTGGAGGAAGACACATTATTGTTTTTGGAGATCTTCTTCAATTAACACCAGTGAAAGGTGAACCTATATTTAAAAGCTTAGGGCACAAACTGTGCCGTAAAACTCTTGGCAGCATAGGATATGTCAATGTTTGGCAACATTTCCAATACAGAGAATTAACTGAAAACATGTGTCAGTCTGCAGACCTCACATACACCAACATTTTAAAAAGTATTAGAGTTGGTGTACTATCTCAAGAAGCACAATCTATATTAAAAACCAGGCACATCCATGCACTCTATGGCCATAACTCATCTGCTACTGATGTCATAGAAAAATAAGCACGCACAAATGTCAATTGTATGTCTTTGATGCCAACTGTTGCAAGCTGTTGAAAATGTAATTAAACAATGTTAAAAAAGAAATACAACCAATAGTTCAAATTGGCTCCACAGACAAACTGGACGTACTGGTATGACACTACCCATGTGACAACAAGGCAAAACAAGGCTAAATACCTTGGAAAACTCTATCTCTAACACAGCTGGTTTGGAGAAAATATTAAAATTATCTTTAAACTGCAGAGTATTGCTTAAACGTAACCTTGACGTGGAGCAAGGACATGTTAATGGAGCACTTGGTACAGTTGTTGGCTTTCAAACATAACCATGCGACAACAACATTCAATTTGTCAATATTCTCTTTGACAAACTATCTGAAGTTAAAAGGATAGGACGCTCAACAGCCCGCTTCCTTCTTTTCAAAGACATGTTTGTATGCAGAGAACAATTTTCTCAAACTCTAGTATAAGCAGTCACCATTCACAAATCACAAGATCTTACCCTAGATAAATCATTGATAGATATTGGTAGCACCGTCTTTAAAGAAAGCATGAGCTATCTAGCACTATCACGCTTACATACACTTGACAGACTATTTCTAATCAACTTTGATGCAAGTAAAGTAAATGCTGATATTTCTTGAATTCTAGAATACAATAGACTGTGTTCACTCTACACCCCCTCTAATAACTTATCCTGTTCCGCAAAAAGCAAAATGTTGTAAAAGAAAACTACTTCAGACTCAAACTATGCAGGATATCACAGCAATTCCTCCAAAGAAAGTAAAGTAAGCTAATACTTCATCAAGGACCACAACCAAAGAAGAATATACTGCTCAAAGTAACTCAACTACATCTTCATAGAAGCAACGCACACTCTGAACAAATGACTTGGACACAGAACTGTCAGGTCCATTCAAATTTTCAAATACACCTTGTGTAAATTGCTATGCAAATGTAGCAATCAATATTCTATTCCAATTGCCACCAATTACTGACAACATTTACTTACGCAGTACAGACCAATTGTGTTTGCAAATGTTAGTCCTTCATAGAAATGCAACCAACAATCCTGACAACACTTGCAGTTTTTCTGGAATAAGGCAGGAATTGGACTACTGTGCTGGAATGGTCAAATTCACTATAATCTCACAATAAATCCACAAGAATGTCTAATGTACTTACTACAAGTACTGGAAAACAAAACCATACCTATACATTAAATTCTCCAGATTTCATACATGTGGAAACATACATGCACTATTTGCAGGCATGTAGTACAAGAAGAAGTTCCTAATGAAGGCTTTTTGTATGTATCCATACCTAACTGTGAATCATTCCATTCCAGTTCGAATACGTCAACAGGTATCTAACTGCCTCAAGATTCTGCAACAAGCAAACAGATACATGAATACTATTAAAATGAAACAAGAAATCAACAGTTAGAATAGGCCAACAGGTATCTAACTGCCCCAAAAATCTGCAACAAGCCAAGAGATAAAGGAATACCACTAAAAGGGAAAAGGAAATAAACAAATAGAATACACCAACTGCTATCTAATTGCAACAATACTACCACCACTTCCAAAGCAAAAACCATACACCTATTCACTTCCCCCTATTGAAATCAATGAAAGAAATATATTGTACCTCAACGTAGAACGTTTTTTTTTTAAAATCCAGCATGGATGTTTTTCCCATAGACCCAATGATTTAATCAACAAACACAGGAACTGAGCAAATTGCACAGTACACTGGTTTGAACTATAGTACTTCTAAAGTACTAGCTATGATGGTCGACAAAATACAGAAATGTCTACTATGCAATGCAATACTCATTATAAACTACCTACACTAACATGTAATTTTTTCTTTTATCTCAGTGATTGAAAAGACATTTGCTCCAACTACCCATGTCATGAAGAAACTGCATACAACCACAAAATGTCAAACAGTAAGTATATAATGATTGGACTCACAAACACCACAGCATAACACACCCATTCAAACAAACACCTGACCATAAACCACAATCCAAAATGTTTGCTTCCATGGGTATCATATGCGGCAGCGCTTGTTGCCAAACACTACAATCTTGACTTCATGGCCTGGCCAAAACTCTTCATACAGCCTCAACAAAAGAAACAGTAAGAATATAATAATTAAACTCAAAAACACTGCAACATAACACAGGCATGCAAACGAACACCTCATCAATAAATACAACCCAATATGCCTAGAGTCTTCAATACCAACAATCTGAACACAATCCAACAAACAAACACACATCATCTCACTATCCTATAAACACTATTGCACTTATATAAACACTATTAAACTACTACCAATCAGAGCACACAATTTTGAAAACATATCCCCTAAGTAGCCCACATACCACAGTCAAAATGTTTGGTAACATGGGAGTGTTATGCTGGTGTGGTTGTAGCCAGGGCCTAGTGTCTTGGGTGCATGGCCGAAGGCCTACGGCACTTCGGACATGCACCCAAGAATCTAGGCCCTGGCCACAACCACCACAGCAAAACACACCCATAGAAACAAACACCTACCAAATGACCACAACCCAAAAACATATTACATCCACCTCAAAACCTATCCACTTCAATTAACATTCTAAAAAATAATCACAACCAATGCACAAACTCTTCAATACATACCCTATTCACCCAATGCTCTTCTAACGACCCAAAACCAACATCATACTAAACTAAAATAGGCAGTAGTGTGTTGAGTGTTTAGTATGTGTTTAGGATGCCTGCGTACACATCAAGGCCTTCTCCCACCTAAACAAATATTGCATTTGACCCATCTCTTACTCCCCCAACCCCTCCAAGCACTCATACTCACCAACACACTCCCCAAAATTGGATGTATGCTCATTTCCACATCGCACTGTCCGTGGTTGTCAGCGGATCCAATATGGTGGCACATTGAAACAATGTGACACATCTTACGCCTCATCCCAGACAATCAGAGAACACGTTGTATGTCCACGGACATGACGCAAGCCGATTAACCAATTGGTGTCCTGTCCGCGGAGCGAACAGGGAAGTGTGTCCGGGGAGCGGACATAGATATCACTAATTTTTTTGCCTTACGTTTTGGTCATTTAAAAAAACTATTGGACGGATTTATACCAGCACTATACCAGCACACTTTCGGGCCCAAGCTGCCACTCCTGACGCAAATTTGGCGAAAATCCGTCCAGCGGTTTGGGCTCTAGGCACGGCAGACATTTTTTCCCATTATGTCGATGGGAAAAAAAAAATAATTCGGACCCCATCTATAACTTTGCCCCCCCCTTGACCAAACCTCACCAAACTTTGCAATAAGATTCAGAGTGGGCCATATACTGTGTTTGCAAAGTTTGATGAGGATTTGTCCAGGGAGAGAAAAGTTGTAAGCCACCCAAAATGTGTTCTTCCTATGGGTCTAGCAACTTAACCATAACTACATGGCTGCTACTGCATTTCATGTAATGCAACCATATTTAAGAGGGGTTGTTTTGAGTGTATATGAATGCCACCAGTGTTCTTATTTTCTTGTATTCTTATTTTGTAGTGTGCAGACCTATATCAAGGATACATAAGGCATTACCAATATCTAGTTATAGTAAGGATGAAAACATTTCAATGTATACACATTGTGACAGTGGAAATACCTTATGGAGGGACAGCGCCTTCATTCTTTGTCCTACCACTTCTGTGTGCGTGTTATATGTATGTTTTCTGCCACTGAGGTCCAGCCAGGCCCTCTGGCAGTGCAGCCCTTAATGGTTATCTTTTGGTGAACAACAACCATGGTATATCTGTACGGCACCCATGGATGGGGCACACACTTGTACCCCTTTTGTGTTTGTTTGGGCACTTCTGTGCTTCCTACAGAACAGGTTATGGGCTGGTAGTAGCTACATGCTGACTTGGCAGTGGATCTGAGTGTCCTCTATTTTTGGGATTCCCAGGCCCTGCCATAGGAATCAATGAATTCCTACGCAAAGGCAAGCTGGTCACTGTGGCCTCTTGGTTTCTAATGCCTTTTACCTTGTTTCCCAAAGTCCTGGGAATCCCTGAATCTGTCCCTTCCTCCTGAATGGTTGTTGGGTGAAAATACCATATATGAATCTGAGGCTGCCTCCTGTCAGACTGACTGGAGCCTCTCCAGGTGTTGAGTGTTGTGGGTACACCATAGAGGTGGGACCTGTGTGAATGGAGTTGGGAGTCAACTCACATTCTCTGTTGTGGGTGTCTGGTTTCTGTGTATGTGACACAATGAATGTGACAGTCCTGACTGAAACTGACATTAATGCAATGTAGTGTGTTGAAAGGCTGGGTACTTGCCCAAATCCACATAGTTTGTTATGGGTGTCTGGGTCAAGTGAATGGCCTGAATGCTTGTGAGCCTGATTGGCTGCCTGACTACATGAATGCCCTTCTGTGTGATTGGCTGACGGAGCCTGACTCATCCTTAGTGAATGAGGGACGGATGTGTATATCTGGGGGCCTCTCACTTACCAATTGGTTCAGAAGGTGAATTCGAAGCTGAAACAAGAAGAAGTAGTTGCTTGAAATACATATGGAGGAGAAGTCTGCTGCTGCAATTTCTTCAAGTAATCTGAAAGCTGTCATGTCTCCCAAGGCCTGATCCAGAGTGGACCTGCAAAGGAGACCTCTCCCCGGGCTAGGAAGCACCATTGTGCAAAGCTGCTGTTCTTCATCGAAGTATCCTGGAAACCAATCCTGTGTGCCTCCCGCCCAGAGAAGAGTTTTTCGAAGTCCAGAAGAGGAGTGCCAGACATCTCGAGCTACAGAAGTCCATTGGTGTCATGCAGGGTCCGGAGGATCATTTTGTGACCAAGAGAGGGAAACAAGACATAGTGCTGCTGGACACCTGGAGCAGCGAAAGTGCCAAACTGCCTAAGAACATTTCAAGGGACATCCTAACCATCATCACTGACCACTGTTTCCCACTGTAGAGAGTCCAGATTCACTGAGTGCAGAGGAAGATCCGTCGGTGGGTTTCCCGCCATCCGAAGCTAACAAAGATGCCCCAAAGGTCCAGACTTGGTGGGGTTCTGAGGTCTACTCCAGTGGTCGAGTTCAGGTCACCAGAAGCCGTCCAGAGGTCTGTGTTGCAGCTGCAGCACCAAAGTACTGAAAGTCAATAAACCTCAATATTCCGAAACCAACACCAAAAGTGACCTATGCACCCCTCTATGCACCCGCTGCTGCCAGAAGTCATCGAAGGGCCTTTTATCGGCCAAGTCTTTAAGGTGCCCACGGCAAATTTCAAATTCACAGGACTTCTACAGTCAGAGAAATCATCGACCAAGGAGAGCATTACAAAGAGCCAAACTGCAGCACTGCAGAAAGAATTTGGTTCCTTTTTATTCTTTGACTCAGCACCCCATTGTCTCCTTCTTCCAATGGAAGTCCAACCTCAGAGGGGATCATCAAGAAAAGCAGAGAAACTCTGCCACTTCACCTGCCAAGGCACTGAATGCACTGTGATGAGGAAGAACATCTTCAAGCCGCAGGAGTCATCCAGGGGTCCCAGATTCATCTTGGATCCTGCTATCCTGTGGCCTCTCAGGTACTTTGGGGTGGTAGAACCTTTTAAAAGAAAGAACAAGCTTATTGAACATTATTGGACTGAGCTGTAAAAGACAACATACGTTACTCCCTAACATTTCCCTTAAAGGATGCCCAGGTGGGGGGATTTTCACTCAGAATTACTTGTCTGACTAAAGAAATAATTCTGCCACTGTTCAAAACTAACCTGCCTTTCTTCCCTATTCTATGCTGTTACACCTACCTTAAGAAGCCACCTGACTATTTAAAACTGCCTGCAATTAGTGCATCTATTACTGGATTTAAGTCATATGTGGTACCACATTGAATGTATATAAATACCATTCTTTGAATACGTTCAAAGTGTTATTATGTATATGTGTATATATTCCTTTACCCTTATTTTCTATAAAGAAACTGTGTTATCAACAAACATAATGCGTGGATATTCCTTTGTGGGGGATTTGGGGAAACACTGTACTTAAGAACCAGCCTGCATCACCTCCTGAAAGGTTAAGCCTGGCTGCTCGTCCAGTGCTACCAAATTGAATGCATTGATGGGGTGTTCTTTGCCTATACCCTACCATATAGAGAGTAGAAGTATAGATACAACCCTCTAGTCTTTACACTCATGTATTTGTTAAGGTGATTTGCAGATATGTTGGAAAGAGAAAGGGAAACATGGGGGCTTGACTCTGAATATAGAACAATATACTATTTTATATTGTGCAAGTATTCTATTTTTATTTTTATCACAGACATATGCAGACGTTAAGTTATTTAATATCTAGATGGCTTCATGTGGTCTCCTCTACATATGCCATATGGAAAAAGTTGCCCCAAATGCAATTAAACAGGTGTTGCTTGCCTCACAGCCTGTTGGATATCATGCATAGAGATGCCAGGGTCGTCCTTACAGGTATACATGTAGTCACAGTGTGATGGTTGGTTGATTTCAATTGACGTAGTATGATTGCTTGCCTGTGGGCAAGCCTCTGGTGATCTGCTTCTAAGGAAGCTGTATCATGGGTTGAGTATCAAGCAATACCCATTTCACTCAAATGTGGGTTTCTCCAGGGATCCTGTTTATCCCCACTACTTTTTAACATCTACACAAAATCTCTGGGTGTCCTCTTGGATGGGCTTGGTGTGTTATATACTAACTATGGAGATGACACACAGATTGTGTTTGAATTATCTGGTAGCTATCTTTCATATGTTGATGTTATTAAGTAAATGTATGCATCCACCCAGTCTTGGAGGGTGATACATTCCCTCTCATTAAATGCCAAAAACATAGCTGTTAAGTATAGGGTCATTCCCTCGACTGAAGACATTGGATTTGGTCTACTCTCAATTCTCTGTCACCGGCTGTTGTATAATGATATATTGGGAGACCACGCTTAGCATAGGGAGATTCTCCCCCAACTAAGATGACTGAAAATACACCATGTATTCTTGGTCCGGTTACCCCTATCTATGATTCATATAGAGCCACTTAGATCCCTCCCTCCCACTGTGCCAACAATGAGCTAGGAACCAGCCTGGGGTATAGAGAATATATATATATATTTAAAGTACAGGTTCAATAAATATTGCACTCAATAGATACACACACCACCTTCTCTGTGGCACAAAGCAATGCTTCAATACAAAACACATGTTTCCCTTTTTGTGATAAACAGGTAAATATCCCTTGATAATATTAAGATTTAAAACAACTGCACTATTTTGGTCTTCAAATCAAGTTACACATTACACATGCATTATTTTCACTCCACACATAAAAAGCTAGCAGTTCTGAACTCACACAGTCTTTTGAAGATACTTTTGATTGATAGAACCTTTCTTTCTTCACCCCAAAAGCAATACAAAATAATTCTGGTATCAAGGTGATGTACTCACTCTCAAGAAAGGAGTGTACATTTTTTAATGGAGAAACCACTTCTCTCTGCAACACCTCTCCCCCAATACCAAAACACGGGTATCAGTTACATGCAGCATCTGCCTGTTTAAAGGCCCGGTCTAGGGAGTGGGGACAGTTAGAAGGTTCATTTTAGGACAAGGACACCACTTTGTTCAAAGGCAAGTTTTAAGTAGTGGTGACAATTATGAATGTTGTGTTTTTACAGGAACACCCATTTGTTTCAAGGCAAGGATTAAGGAGCGGTGACAGTTGGGAATTTCGTTTTGGGTAAAGTACACCCTTTTCTTTAGAGAAGTCTGTGTTTGATAAAAATAAATGCACCCAATTACTTTAATAACTATAACTTAACTTCCTACAAGGAAAGAGGGTGGAGGCTTAGAACTCCTCTGAGCTCCTGCCTGCATCAAGCTATTTGGGAGTTAATTAAATTAATATTCAGTCAAATATGCTAAGAGTCTACACAATTACCCCCCCATCCACCCACTATGAATGGAAGATATTAAGGCAGGAAGGTCCCCCACACACTTGTTGTCATTTGGATAAATCTACTCACTTTGGAAACCTCTGTTTTGGGACACTCAGGAAAGACAGAAAATCTCATCTTTGAGGACAACACAGATCTGGTCAAGGGCTTCTGTCAAAGATAGGCACCAGCATCTATCCCTCACAGGGCTCTCCTTAATAACAAGCCCAGTCAGCTTTTGGCTTTCCCAGTTTCTGTCTCCCATGCAAGGTTAAGGCTCCATCGATTTGAATGCCTCTACACCCAAGTAAGGTCAGGCAGCTGTCTCAGGATTCACCCATGTGGATTTTAGGCAAGTCTCATTCAAGATGTTTAACAGCTCTCCCTCCAAAATGTTTTTAGGCAGGTTTATTTGCATCTCTTTGACTCTCGCCCCCCTCTCTCCCTCTCTCTCTCTCTCTCTTTCTCTCTCTCTCTCTCTGTCTCTCTCTCTCTCTCTCTCTCTCTCTCTCTCTTTCCTTAGAGCAAGGGCATTTTATGACTAGGTCCCTCCCACCTCCCACAGATGTTTAAGACTGGTAGGTGTCAATTTATTAGCCTTGAATTTTCATTGGTCCTCTGCAGTTCTCTCCTACCCCCAAGGTTCAACCTCTCTATGCCAATAAGCCCTTGGAGTTCTATGATTAAAGTGCAATGACGACTTACACCTTCTGTCATATACATTTTTTTACATATCACATTTTTCACTCATGAAGTCCCTACATGGCAAAAATTAGTAATGTACCAATAAGTGTTATTACATATAGATATTCATGTTCCCCTAATCATGCTGGATCAATGGAACTGACTTCTGCTTCTGCAAGCTATTGCACGTGCAAGCTTTGATTTTCCGCCCTTTATGAAAACATAGTTGGGAATGTGCATCTTTCGACCCAGATATCTAATTTAATATGTCTTGAGATCCCCAACTTTCAGATCCAGGACATTTCCGGAGAAGCTATAAGCATCTTCTACATTACAACTAAAATTCCCTAAATTACATTTGGATGACAGTCACATCAACACCATCACCTTAAAAGCAGATTTAAAATGATTTCTGTCACAACCCTGTAAGTATCATGGTTCAAAGATTACTGAATAAAATGAGATTTACAATCGCCACATAATTAATATATATACGTTTTATTTCTTTCATTTTAAGTTAAGCAGGGATCATGTCATCTGTCACAGTCTCAGGCCCCAAATATTCTCTTTGCCTGCAATAAAATTATCAATTACTCGTGTGGAGTCCAAAGCTGAGGCTAAAAGACATTGCAGAGAGTGTATCTCTGGCGTCATGAGGCTGTGATGGCATTTGCCATGTGTCCTTGAAATCTGAAGTCCACCACAATTCAAATCTAATAGTTTGTATTTTTAAGCACTACACCCACCCAGACTGGCTCTGTTGGCAATCAGCCTGGCCATAAATGGCAGGTATATTTGAGCTGAGGCCTCACAGAGATCTGTTCCTAGATAAGGAGCCAAAAAGACCTGCAATGGGGTAAGTCCTTGAGAAATCTGCCCAGGAACTTAGAGGCATGTCTTTCTTGGGCCCATAAGAGATTCACAAGTTGTATTTGCAAGAAAATAGTCTTTTCAATTTATAATATACGTTTTTCATGTGAAACCTTTTATTTATTGTAATACCTTTCATTTTGTGTTATGTTATGTTATGCTATAGTGCACTTGTATAGCGCTTTATGTACCGTTTGTATGATCTCAAAGCTCTGTTGGTTGAACTCCTTCAGGGACTGCAGTCCATTTCAGTTGAAAGTGTAGTGCGGCATATAGTGCCTGGGTCCAATTGGTATGTGAGCAACCAGAGTGGTTTTCGCAGGATGGCTGCATTCTAATGCGAAGTGTCGTGTGGTGGATGTGAGAGATCAGTGTAATGTGATATGATAGATTATTTATAACGCACTTAATACCCAGAGGTTTCTAAGCGCGGACCCGCAGCAAGGAGGGTGGTTTCCGAGTTTGCATTCTCGCTGCAGTGAGGCATGTGCGGGAGAATATGTGTGCCGCTGAGCTGATTCTTTTACATGGGGTATAGCTGCTTTCTTCCAGGCTGTTGAGGTGCTTTATGAGCGATGTAGGTATCTGTGCAGCTATGGCGAATTGATCGAGGGGTATAGCTAGGTTCTATTGTATGTTGATGTAAAGAGGAGAGTGAGCATAATGGTATGAATAACTGTCTGCGGTTATCGGTGGGTGATTCTGGCCGGTGAGGGTATGATCATTTATTTTGGATGGCCTGTCCTTTCCGAGATGCTCTGTGGTTGGTCTTGCAGGGATTTTGAGGTGGGTTGCTGGGTGCTTCTTGGGATATTCTGTGGTGATGTTTTATTTCAGGTTGGGTCCGTGTAGGGATTTGAGTTGGGTTGTTGGACACTTCTCGGGATATTCTGACGTGATGGTTTGTTTCAGGTTAGTGCCGATCCTCACAAGACAATTGTCATAAGAGGACGGGTATATGGCCATGGGTGGTCCTTTTCGAGGCACTTTTTAGATGCTTTGTATCATTGTTCATTGCACTTCTGAATCACTGTATTTATTTTGCTTTGCTCCTCAAGTATTTTTTATATGGCAGTTGGAACTGATGGGGAGCCCTACCTTTTGTCATGTCCAATGCGCATTTTCCATGTTACAATCTTCCTGTGTCACTTTTCAGCAAAACACACACTCTGCATTCACTAGGCCCCTTCACTGTGTTCAGGTTTGGGCTGGCATGTATATTGCAGTGTGTCCTTTAACCTCAGACCAATGTATTTTGCAGTAAAGGTCTAAACTGGCCTTTCAAGTATGTCTTATGGTGCTGTCATTAAACCCCACAGTTGTGTACCTGTTGTTCAGCATATTAAAACTCTTGGAGTCGTTTTTGAATCACAACTATCATTTAAAAAATATCTGTTGATTCTTCGTTCCTCATGTTCCTACTATCAGGACTCACCGCCAGGGGCTGTGTATAAGCAAGGCAGGAGGATCAGGAGCTGCCAGGAAACACTGGACTCATTAGTTGACAAGTTCTTCCTACCAATTTAACCCTTTGTTGTGATACTGACAATCAGAGGGATCTATTAGTCGGAAGATTGGGGACACCCACCACAAAACCGCTGGCTGAAAATAAAGAACACTATGGTTAATACCACTGGTTTGAATAGCACAAGTAAAACCAAAATATGACCAAGCAAGACTAACATCTTATAAAGGAGAGGGTCCATTGTTATGCAACTGGTGGCAGTAGTAGACGTGGTTATTGCGTAAATGGTGTCCCTTGATACCTCCCAAGAATGGGTGTACCTGGAATCACAGAAAAAACCCAACTAAGGTAAATGAAGACAAGGAGAGGAGCAGTAAATAGAGGAAGGAAGGGTAGTTCTTACCAGTCGTATGCTAGTGGAGCAGCGGAGGGTCCTGGAATGTCCAATAATACAGTAATGCATCACCAATGATCCTATCCCGAAGGCACGAGCACACGTGAGAGTTCTAGTGGTGCACTTCCAGCAAGCATCTCTAGTCGGTGCTGATCCTGTCCCGACGGCACGAGGACCCCTGAGAATTCAGAGAGGTGCACTTTCAGCAATCATCTCTAGTCTGTGCACAGATTATAAAGTGAAGCAGATGTAAAGCGTGGTGAGTACCACAAAGCAGGATTGAAGGACGAAAAAAAGCGTAGCCAAAGTCAAGGAGGAGTGGGCAGCGTAGTATCCAATGATAAGCCTAGCAGTCTGTTAGGTAGGCAAGGTCAGGTTGCCAGGTGGGCAGCAGTAAGATCAGGGGGTCAGACAGAAGCAAATAAAGAATACAGAAACGGGTCAGAAGCAAGGAAACTAAGATACAGGAAACGAACACGGAATCAGATTACAACCTCAATCAGAAGCGCCAGAGTGCCAACGAAGGCAGTCTTTTTTTCCTCTATGTCATGTGACCGGGATAGATGCGCTTTCAACTGGCTAAAACAAATCCGGCCATGTGGCGTGCATACAGAGGCTTCCACCGTCGCCAAGGCTACCCCCATTGCATGGTGAACGGCAGTCTCTGCCTGTATACATTAGAGCATGGAAACCTGGGCATGGTGCGAGTCCTGACGTTAGGGAGTGTTCCGACAGATGTATGGGAGACCCTGGGACACATGTACGCCGATTCCGTACTTAGAGGACAAGGATATGGTCTTTATAGCATCTGCTACAATCAATGGGATGTTGGATTATTGTAAGAGTCTCCTTATTGGAACATCTCTAACCAACTCCAAAAAACTTGAATCTACTCAGAACGGGGCTGTATGTGCGGTGTGTCGACTGGGAAAACACGAGCATGTCACTGAAGCCCAACATAAATTACATTGGCTTCCAGTGCAGCACAGAATCCACCATAAATCTCTCACTTTAGTTGACAAATGCATTAGAGGTGATACCCCTCGTGATCTATCGAACGGCATAAGCCGGAACTACATAGGAGAGTTCTTCGCTCAAACAAGGATCTTTTACTGGTGCAACTTCACTTTGCTCTGAAAAAATATGGAGGAGCTTGTTTTGAAGTTTGGGCCTCAGCCTTGTGGAACAAACTCCTAACCTCTCTTAAGACTAGCCCCTGGCAGCTGCAATTTAAGAAGGGATTAAAAATACAGCTATTTAATAGAGACATTGGCTAATCCCTTTCTATGATCTCGCCTACCCTTCTACTATACACCGTACTGTTATGTGCGTCTTTTATACGCACACTGAGTCCTACGGGTATGCAGTCTAGTTATAAGTAATACATTAAATTAAACTATATCATCTATTGATCCTATTACATTGACTAGAACCATTGTTTTAGTTAATCATACACTTACAGCCACTGCCTTCAAATTGAAGTGGCTATAACAACATTCCCGACATTACTTTTGCTATTTGCGTTGTCACATTAGGTGCTAACATTTGCCATCAATTCAAGACCCATTGTGTAGAGTTTAGCAGGGATGCAGTAAAGCGCTATTATGAGGCACTGTTGAGCTTGTATGGTGTCAACACTCAAAACGGCTTATTTTATATTCCTTTTATTTAAACTTTTCTCTTCCATTGAATCATCTTCTAGTCCATTTTCAGACACCTATCGTTTTGTTCAGTCAAGAGGTATCAACTTTTCAGAGAGAGATGCTTTTATTTGCGCTGGAGGGCGAGATGCAACTGCCCATGTCTTTGATCATTGCTTTCACTAATTGCGCTGCAATCGAGTCAACAGCTGTTGAATGCAGGGGCGGAGAGTCCGATTTACCTCCATTTATGGTTTCCATCGCAGAGCAGGAACATCATAGTGAAACAGAGATCATTTGTTTATTTCTTCCCATCATATGATGTAATATTGACATTTTATTTGTGTGCCACCCCATACATTAATCCTTTGCGTGACAAGTTTAAGCAGTATGGGAGTCCCACGGATGGGGGCACATCATGGCTTTAGACTTATTTGTATAGTCACTTTTTCTGTTGATAAGTTTTCAGTGTGCAGCTCATGGGGTCAGCCTACTGACATCAGTTGTTCGCCTGCATCCAGTGGAATAACGATCGGCTGCTATCTGCATTTCATTCTGTTTTCAATAAGATTGGTTCATTAGGGGCCAATTCTTTGAGCCAATAATGCATGTTTGAGTGGGTAAATGCTTGATGATGCACTATTGGAGAAACCTGTATACCTGCTGATCAACTCAAATCTTCTTTTTTTGGTGACATGAGGGATCCTTTCCTGACTGCCCATATTAACCAAAGAAGGCTTTTCTCAAGGATGGCAAATGTCTTTGTCTTTAAATCAGTGCATAGTGAGCCAACATGAAACAGAATCCTTGGGAGAATGCTAATTTTTACAGTGCTTACCCTTTTTTCGCACACTAATGTTTAACTTCAACAATGTTTTCTTTGTCTAGGATGAGTTTCTCAATTAGTTGATCTCAGTTATGGGGCAGGATGTATTCTTCCTAGCATGGGGTCAAAATTCCGAGTTATATTACTTCCGTTCTTTCCTATGTCAGGATAGACATTGCATAGTCTTCACTTTTCTGCATGCAGGAGATGGCAATGATGCTGTATTTTGACCAGTTAATATGGAATCCAGAAAACCTACTGAATTCTTCCCTTATAGTGAGTAGATTGCTCAGGCACTCTCCGTTTAGACAGTGTGAGCATCATGTCATACACGAAAAATAACAACTTGTATTCTGCTTATCTATTCTGGATCCCTGTATTCCATTATTTTTTCCAATGAATATCACCAAGGGTCCCAGTGCAATAGTGAATATTTGGGAAAGGGGACAAATGGTGGGCTGATAAAGTAGTTAAGAGTGGTATGAATGCAGTAGGCATTGCTGTTGCTGGGTGTTTTTTTTTAGTTTGATGAAATATGTTTAATTATGAAAAGGGAGAGTGAAGACTCTTTGGGTTGGTGGGCAGGAAGGGTGGTGAAACAATGGTAAGTAGAAATAGAAGCGAGAGGGATATAGGTTAGATCTTTGGCATACTCTTCAGCTGAGGGTGCCAAGACGTGTCCTCGAAGGGGTCAAATTTTTGTCTTTTGTCCTTTCAGTGGGAAATGTTGTGATCCAGCGTTATGCCAAATGTTCTCAGATTGTTCATCAGAATTTAATGGCTGAATGTATTACATGAAGCAGTGGTGCACTGTAGCATGAATGCACTTGCAATATTATCATCACTGATGTTTTTCTGCATGTCTTAGATAAAAAGTGCAATACTTGTGGTATCTTGTGTACTAGGGACTGGGATCCCGGTGTACAAAAAAGGTAACCGCACTGATCCTAACAACTACAGACTATTATCAATGCTGGATGTATCGGGCAAACTTTTTGCTTCCCTTTTGCTTAGCGAACTGCATAAATGGGTGGAAGATAAGCAAATACTCAGCAGATTTCAATGTGGCTTTAGACGGGAGTTCTCGACAGCACATAATCTTCTTGTAATGGACATACTGCGCACGAGAGCACTCAGCAAAGATCAGCCACCATTGTATGCTCTGTTCATTGATTTCAAGGCCGCTTTTGATTCAATTCCTAGAGCCAGGCTTTGGAATAAATTAGAAGCATTGGGTTGCCCCATAGGTCTGCTATATTATCTCAAACTACTACATCGAGATACCATGGTGAGCCTCCGACTTAATTCGGAGGGGCATTCAACCCATAAGGTTATTCAAAATAGAGGGGTGAAGCAAGGCTGTGTAACAGCCCCCCTCATATATAATCTGTATGTACATGACATCCCTGCTATACTTGCGGAGGCAAATAATTGTCCACCAAAACTTGGTGGGGAAAAGTGTGTGGTCCTGGCATATGCAGACGATCTGGTAGTACTAGACAACACTATTGGTGGTCTTAGACGCTCTGCACATGTCCTCTGGGAATATGCCAAGCTTAATGGTTTGACCATCAACCTGCAGAAGACCAACGTATTAAGATTCACTAAGAAAAGAACTACTCGTGTGAACCTGATAGTACATGAACAGATAATTGTGTATGCCCCTTCGTATCGCTATCTCGGAGTAGAGATAGAGCCCCTAGGCGATTATACACTTTGCAAACAGGATCGGAACAGCAGGGCCCTCCAAGTGATTTCGCTCATAGCATCCTTTACCAACAAGCAAGGGGGCTTTACTCTGTGGGGAACTCGCCATCTCTACATGCAAGTCTTCGCACCAATGGTCATCTATGGCCTGGAGTCAGTGCTGACGATGAATCTGGCATGGCTACAAGTACTGGAAGGAAAGTTCTGGCGACATATGCTGGGCCTACCACCGGCGGTGCCTATGGCCTTGATAAGACTGGAGCTGGGTCTTCCTTCACTCAGGGCTATGGTACTAAAAAGAAGAGCTGGCTTCTACCTTAAAATGACTAGTGGTTCCCCTAACGCCCTATTAGGGATACTCCATCAGGAATTAGACAAAAAATCTACCACCGCATCTTTATACAAAGATATGGATACATTTCTTAATGAAATTGGCTGGATGCATAGAGAGGCAACTGTCACCAAAGATATGCTAAATGCCCTGAGGAAAAAGGTAGACCTATGGGACTGGTTAGAGAACTTTGCCCACTTGGAATCCCTCAAATCCTATCATTTTGTGACTTACAGAGTATACAAGTTCATGAAACCACAGGACTATCTTCTCCTATGCCCTACTAGAAGACTCCGCCGTTTCATCATCTTATTCAGATTGGACCAACTGCCCACCCTATCCAGAATAGGAGTAAGGGAAAACATACTTGCAGCAGAGCGAACTTGCCGAGTGTGCAAATCTCCTGTATGTCTGGAGACGCCAAGACATGTATTAACGCAATGTAGAGCACTCAAGAAGACTATTGTCCACTATCTGGGAGAATTTGTGCATGATCCGCTATCGATACCCAAACTTATGTTCTGGCGCTATTGCACTAATACATCGAACATGCATCTATTCATAGCCCTGTATAATGTCTGGCAACAGATAGAACATGAAGTGGAAAAATGAGTAAACTCTATCACTGACGCTTGGGTAATGATCTGTAGAGGCTTTTATACTTGACATAGCTGTCCAAATACTAGTTTTGAATAATATGAAGGTTGTATCAGCAATTATGTTTATTCCAATCCCCTACCCCAATTTCCACCCCTCTTGCTTGGATTTTAGATTTTAGATTTGTTTTGTATCTGGTGCTAAACATTAGTAGGACGAGTCTAGATGTATGATTCTATATATGTATGATTTTCATTTTTAATGTCTATTGATATATGTGTAAAGTTTGAATTTATTTTCAATACTATATCACATTAAAGAATTTAAGACTAGGGACTGGAGAAAATCCCAATGCAAACCTTGCATGACCTTTACTGTCAATGACAAGACAGGAGATATTCCAGGAATCAGTTGAAACAGGAGGAAGCTTGCGTTCAGTGGCTCTGAGCATACCTTCTGTATGTGATGAGAGTTTATAGTGGTGTAAATAAAATCATAGAATTAATTTGGGGTAAGTGCTTCTGTTCAGTGGCTGTAACTGAGTGTCTAACACATTCAATGTTTTATGACGTGTAGTAGGGAATCCAAGTGGCCACGTTGCTTATAAGCATCAATGTGACATTTCTTCTCCCTGATTTGTACTGAGGAGAAAATAGAAAACATGATTGGAGCAGGTAGAAGATTACAATGGGTGACCATAACTGAGTGTGCCCTATTTTTTTGACAAGAGTGAAACTTTATTGTATTTTGTGTTATGGTTAAATATTAAAAATCCTTACAAAATCCAAATATCTATAAATGCAGATACACATGAATTAAAGAACAATATAGAAAATAGTACAAAGTTAATGTAAAATATATATACAAATACATAAAACCATCCTTTTATAATATCACAAAAATGTCAATGAACAATCTGTTCGGAAAGAGGACAAATTAATTGAATAAACCTTAGCGTTGCTATTGTTAAAGCATTCTTTTTACCTGCCAAAATATGTTGCCCAAAAGACTCAGAATTAACCAATGCAGGACATTACACACATTTGTCAAATCGTGGCCTTCTTGGTTGATGAAAATGGTGGAATGTTAAATATATGTATGCAGCAAGCTCTCCAGTTCAGAGGAGAATAAACAGAAATTACTTTTAGCTCTTCTTTCTCAAAGGAATTCTTCCTTTTCTCACCTTCCACCAGAAGCTCAATGCTACCGGAGTCCTGGTACTCTCTAGACTTGACTATTGCAATAGCCTCCTCCTGAATCTATCTTCTTCCACTCTGCGACCCATCCAGCTAATCCAGAATAGGGCTTCCAGACTTATCCTTGGCCTCAAGCCCATGAACTGCATCTCTCCTGCCCTAAAAAGTCTTCACCGGATCCTGGTTGTTTCATGGATTAAATTCAAAACCCTCTCTATCATCCACAAAGCTGTTTGGGGCCCGGTAATTACACTATCTGCAAATCATTCTTACTGAATATTCCCCCTCTAGACTTTTGCGCTCCTCTTGCACCAACTCCTTGTGTGTAAAGTGTTTCGCTAAAGAGAAGGCAGGGGGTCTAATGCTGTCCTCAGCTGGCTCCCTTCTTTGGAACTCCCTCTCCCTCTTCTTCTTGAACAGGACCTTCCTACATTCCTCTTTACCTCCTCCTTCCCTCCCTTCTCCTCTGATAATCTCACAGTTGCTTGTTTGATGTTCAGGGCCCTTATGCATCCTCGGGGCCCTCACCTCCCACACCAAACTCCCCCAGCTTCTGTCTATCCTCAGCACTTGCCTGGTTTCACCCTTCACCACTGGAGGCTCGCACTTACCTTACATTGCACTTCAACTGTTGCTCACCCATGAGCACCCCAGCACCTATCCCATTCCCTCTCCCTTCAGCACTTGCACGTTCTAAACACTACCAAGGCATAGTAGGTTTGTCCCCCCACTGTATTGTTTTTTAATGTATTTTTATTGTTTATCATCCCTTGTCCTCTCCCTGCTGCCCTCTGGGCACTTTATAACAGTATTTACTTCCTGTATAAGCTCCTAACAAGCAAACAATAAATGAATAAATAAATATCAGAGTGGGGCCATTCTAGATCTTGCCCCCAGAACCTCATGAGGGAAGATGGTAGATTAAATGTAAAGTGCATAAACACATGTTGCCATTTATAATTCTGGAATTTTATGAAATATGGCTGCATGAAGCCCATGCTTCTTTCTTCTATAGAAATGGCATGATATATTGAATAGCCCAAGATTGATTCACTCAGGTACAGTCACTCAGATTCCCAAAGCTTTTTTTTTGACAAGACATAGTTTTTAATGAAAATAATGGGTATCCACTCCAATCCTTTCTTAAAAGGACTTGTACTTGAAAATAACGGTTAATGAAACTAGTAGATTGCCCCACTTGATGGTATTCGCATAGGGATAAAAAGGAGTTATCCTGGAGATTAACATAAATGAAGAGCAGCCTCCAATTAACAAAAGCATTGCACGGTAACATCAAGTAAAAATAAGGGCGCCTGGCGGAGTCCTGATATACCCATGGGGGCACGCAATCTGTATTTCCACAAACTCAATCACTATTGTCCGTTCCTTTTGAGCCTTTCGTGCTTATCGAAAGCTATGTAAACTAATTGAACTATAACACATGTGGTTTTCTGAAATAAACCCCTCTGTTCAGAACCATAGCCTGCTGATTTGTAGGATCTCACATCCTGATTTTTTTGATTATTATATATTGCATGGTAACATGTCCCAGCTCATAGCAACTACACAAAGTGGGAACACAGTTTGATCAATTTAAAACTTGTCTCCATTACTCACCAATACTAGTGAAGAGAAAACCATAGAATTGCTTGAAAGCAAGGGGGTTACATGCAGTGACGTTAACTGAGCATTCAATGCATGTATCATCTTGGATTTGCGGCAGTACCACCCAAAATCAGGTCACAGCAAGGCTGTAAACAACGAGGTAGCAGAAAAGGGACAGGATGGAACGACTAAACAAGCTGCGCATGACCCTACTGTCCAGTTAAGTAAGGAAAGGACCCAGCCTGGAAATGATTTAGAGCTTCTTCCACCTGGTGACGCCAGGGACTCTGTCGAGGCTTTTCGGAGATTATCAAAACCATATACGAGCCATCCAGGTAGACCACCTACTGGCAGGAAAGAGCTGAGCAATATGGCGGGCAAGCCACAATGAGCACAAATAGATGAAAAGCATGTAAGGAGACCAGCATGTGTGAATGAAGAGATTGTGGGTTGGAGGCGTATGAATTTATTATGCATATTCAAGGGCCGGGCACATGATAATAAAGGTTCATACAATAGAACTTTAGTGAGAGAGCTATCTACTATTCTGGATGTTAATGATATAACTTGCAAAGTCTTCTCTACAGTGAGGATCCAGTCTGAATCTAGGGCCTCATTACGAGGTATGCCGGTAAGGGAAAAATGATGCCGGTATGTAAATACCGGCATCATTTAACGTTCTGTAGCATTCTGACCCACAAACCCGGTATTAACGGCACCGTTATTTACTGTGCCGCAAATAGCGGCATAAGCGCGTACACGCGCCTCTTCAGGCAGGAAATACCGGCATGCCGGTAATAGGTGCCAATTACAACCCACGCAAACATGCAAATACCGGCATCGTGAACCCGGTAATAACGGGCTGCATGATGCTGGCAAAACAGGCATCGCGGACCACCCGCAACATCAACCAAGATACAAGGCAGCTGCCACAGGTGCACACAATCCCCACAGGTGCAGTCAAAGGAGGCTGTGCCAGTATGAACTGAGCACACCCACACACCACAACCCCCCCACATGTGTAGGCAATGTAGAGTGGTCCAGTACAAAAGGAGCACACCTACACACCACACCCCTTCCTACGCCAAAATGCTACCAGTAGCATTTGCAATCATGGCACAGGAGGACATGCCTATACTCAGGGCTTTAAGTGGGCCGGGGCCTGCCGGGGCCAGGCCCCGGCAGTCTCCAAAAAGTGGGACTGAGCCGGGGCCCTGCCGGGGCCCCCGTCCCACTGCACGCAACATTGGCGGGATGCATTATCCCGTCGCGGCGGCAGCCGCGACGGGAGATGCGCCTGCCATGAAGTCAGGCGATCTGACAGAAGTGGCAGCCAACCATAGTGATGCTGTGCCTGGCTGCCACTTCTGTAAGTCATAGTAACTGCCTCTGGTGACCTCTCGCGCAAGGGGTCACCAGAGGCAGTTACTGTCCCTTTGTTTCCCCAGGTCGCCGAGGCGTCTTTAACCCTCGGCGAACCTGGGGATTCTTGACATTTTTCGAGGTTTATGAAAGATGGCTTGAAAAGTACACAATTCAAGCCATCTTTTATAAAGCTTTGCCGACGGACAATTTTGTCCGTAGTCAAAGCTTTATAAAAGATGGCTTGAATTGTGTACTTTCAAAGCCATCTTTTATAAAACCGAAATGTTTAAAAAAAAAAAATGGCCTGAAAACTAGGCAAACCGTAAGGTATGCACACACACATATATATGCATGTTATATATCTGTGTGCGTACCTTACTATGGTTTGTGTACTTTGCAAGCCATTTTTTCTAAACATAGAATTACATATTTCTATGTTTATAAAAGATAGCTTGCAAAGTACACAAACCATAGTAAGGTACGCACACAGATATATAATATGCATATATATATGTGTGCATACCTTACGATTTGCGTACGTTTTAGGCCACGCCCCCCACAAGCCACGCCCCCAAATGAGGGCCCCCCTCGATTTCTTACCCCACTTAAAGCCCTGCTTATACTGCTACAACTACAGCAACAACAACAACAACTACAGCAGCAAGAACAGGCAGCACAGAGGAGACGCAGGAGGAGAAGGAGGGTGAGACAGGGCCAGCATTTACCACCAGCGCAGCCACCAGCGTCTCGTAGGCAGCCACCAATCCCTCGCACCAGACCCAGCCCATTCAACCTAACCCCTGAGCAGAACCACACCCTGTACCGGTTGGACCGTGACACCATCACCACCATAGTGGACATGATACAGAACGACATTGCCAGCCACATACAAATATGCACTTCCATCCCCCCACTACTAAAGGTGGTGTCTGTGCTACACTTCCTGGCCACAGGCACCTACCAACACACAGTGGGCCAGCTGCATGGCATTTCACAACCACTATTCTCACGCATGCTGAACCAAGTGCTGGATGCCTTCCTGAAGCACGCAAGCACCCACATATCCCTACCACGGACTGCCCAGGAGATAGCCGAAACCAAAGTAGGCTTCCATGCAATGGCAGGCATGCCCAATTGTTTTGGTGCCATTGACTGCACCCATGTGGAATTGGTAGTCTCCCATGCCATAGAGGCGGTGTACCGCAATCGCAAGCAATACCACTCCATCAATGTGCAAATGGTATGTGACTCCACCAAGATCATCACCCATTGCTGCGCCCGATTTCCTGGATCCACACATGATGCCATGGTACTGCGCAACTCCACGCTACCCCGTCACATGGAGCGACATGCCGGACCACATGCCTGGCTGCTCGGTGAGTTGCACAACAGGCCCATGGCCATGCTGTGGGGTACTCATGTGTGCGGATGCAGAAGGGGGGGGCTACTGCACCCGGTGGGAAAGGGGGGGGATACTTCACCAGGGTGGGAAAGGGGGGGGATGCTTCACCAGGGTGGCAAAGGGGGGGGGTACTTCACCAGGGTGGGAAGGGGGGGTTAATAGTACACCTGGGTGGCAATAGCCAGTGAGTGGAGAATGAATGCAGAGCTAAACACTCCTCACCTGACCCAGCCAAACGGTACATGACACTTCACTGGGCCACATATCACAAATAATGCATATCGATGAGAACAAGTAAGAGGCACAACCAGGCCACCCTGGTGATGGCAAGCAATGCATGAATGAACAGGATGGCAAGTGTGGCAATGTGGGCAGTGTGACCATGCATAGTAAATAATGAACAGCATGAATTGGAGTCAAAACATTGTTGCACTACCACAGCATATCTGCCTCAGCATGCATGATTACACCCTGCATCATCTATTGAACGCCAACCAGACTACCACACCTCATGACAGTATAGATTGCACCTAGATAACATTTTTTCATGCTTACAGGGACATGTGCATGGCCCCACCAAATAGCTGCCGCCATGACTGTGCTCCCTGAATGTGGCAGTTCAGAGTGACACACACCTATTTGAATCTGCTTGCAGGTGATGGAGGATATCCCTTGAGGCCGTGGCTACTCACCCCTGTGCGTAACCCGCAGAACATCCATGAGGAGGAGTACAATCGTGGGCACACCCGTACCCGTGTTGTGATTGAGCAGACCTTTGGCCTGTTGAAGGGGCGGTTCCGCTGCCTCAGCAGGTCTGGTGGGGCACTCCTATATAGGCCGGAGACGGTGGCACAGATCACCATGGCCTGTGTCATGCTGCACAATATGTGCGTCTGAAGGAATGTAACACTGCCACCTCACATTCACAGGCATGGCCTGGGTGAGGATGAAGGGGATGGAGACAGAGGCGAAGGAGTCCCCCTGCCAGTACGTGCTGCACGGGATAGACATGCTGTACGCCAATGCAAAATATACACAATCCATTGAAACGCATGGACGATGTGAGTAATGTGTCTACGACACACTGAATCAGGACATGCACACCTTGATGTTCCCAATTGGCCCACTGTACACCAAACAAAATGAATGCACATGTCTGAAAAGAATGAAGTCCAAACAAGGATATGCTTGCACACTATGGTGTATTTCAATCAAACGTGATGTGGCTGACATAATACCCTCAAAACACCCCTGTGAACTCCCTCTCCCACCCCACAAACCCTCAAAACACCCCTGTGAACTCCCTCTCCCACCCCACAAACCGTCAAAACACCCCTGTGAACTCCCTCTCCCACCCCACAGATGCAAAGTGTCCCCATATGTGCAACGAACAGTGCTCCCTTCCCCAATCTGGTTCTCCACAATGTCATTGTCCATGCATTCACTTCTTTGGAAGTTTAGGTTCGGGGGGTGCCATGGCCGACCGTCGTGCGGTCCTCCTCATCAGACGCACTGGACTGGATTGCGACGAGGTGGTAGGGGTAGTTGTTGCGGAAGTATCTATTGTCAATCCACTGTCTGTGGCAAGGTGTGGCCGCTGCATCTGAGCGTTACCTGCAAGGAGGGCCTCTGTCAGTGACCCCATGCACTCCCTGAAGGCACGCGTATGTGCCTCCACTGCAGCAGTATTGGCTGCAATAGCCGTTACAATGGCACTCATGGCCTCTTTCCCTGCTTCTACCTGCTGGTGCATGATTTGGAGCATGGACTCCTGCCGGGCCTCTACCCTTGTCAGGCGGGACTCCAACGAGGTGTCGTCCGCAGGTGTGCTGGTTGCTGGCCGGGTGGAGGAATGCAGAGTGGTGGCTTGCAGAGTGGTGGCTGGCAGGGTGGTGGCTGGCAGGGTGGTGGCTGGCAGGGTGGTGGCTGGCAGGGTGGAGGAAGGCAGAGTGGTGGCTTGCAGAGTGGTGGCTGGCAAGGTGGTGGCTGGCAAGGTGGTGGATGGCAGGGTGGTGGCTGGCAGGGTGGTGGAAGGCGCCTGCGTGGAGCCCTCATCCTGGGCACTGTCCTCAAACAGCGCATAGTCTGATTCCCCGAGGTCGGAGTCATGTAGACAGGGATCATTGAGGCACTGGGGGCCGGCAATGTGGCTTGTGGTGGGTGTGCCAGACATCAAATCTGCATCATCTTCCACCTCTGTGGACACAATGTCCCTGGTGGCTGGCGGCACGGCTCCCACTGTTGTGGTTCTCTGTTGTTGTACAGTGGGTGCAGGTGTCCCCTGCAGGGTTGGTGCCTTGCGTGGCACACTGGCTTTGGCAGATGTCATTTCCTTGGCCTGGTGGGTTGCGGTGGCCCTGGTCCCCTTGCGTGCACTGGACGTGCTTGCACCCCTGTCCAGTGGTCCACCTTCATCATCGGTGCCTGGGGGATAGAAGAGATGCAGGTCATCAGTGATGTTGTCAAATGGCAGCTATGATGAATTGCGGTGGGATATGTTCATGCATTCAGCCATTATTTCATTTCTGGGTTGTTGCTTTAGGTGTACTGAGGGCGTATGTGGGGAATCAATGCATGGCTGGTGGGGTAGCATTAGTTTGGTCTCTGTGTGGTGGGTGCATGGGCATGGTTGGGTCATGTGGCACCTCTGTTGGGATTGGGGTCGTCACTCAGCGTCCATGTGGTGCAGGGAGTGACAATGATTATTCTATGGTTATGTTGATGCATCACCTTGCCCACTCTAACTTCCCCATAGTTAGGCCACATCATGTGTCATAATACGTGGTTGTGATGGTACACTCACCTTCCTCTGTGGTGATTGCTGTGCCGGCCTCCTGATCTCCGATCCCCTCAATGGATTCAGGGTCGATGAAACCACTTGCCGTCTCCTCCCATGGCATCAATTTGACTGGGGAGTGTGGGTCACCGCCTGTCGCCATTGCGGCATTCTGGTTCTCCGACAGGATCCTCCGGACACGGAGGCGGAGGTCGTCCCAGCGCTTCCGGCAGTCACGCACACTCCTTGGGGCGCTCCCCACTGCTGACACCCTCTGAGCGACCTCAAGCCATACCTCTTTTTTGAGGGTTTGGGCCGCATGCTTTAGGTCTGTGCTGCGGATTATGTCAGCATGCTCTTCCAGGGTGTTGGCGAGCATGGTGAGCTCAGCGTCCGAGAAACGCTGCTTCCTCTTCCTCTGGGTGGATTTCCTGCTGGCCTTGGACATGATGATGCTATTCTGACACATGACGACACGGGAGGAGTGGTGGTTGTGGAGGATTGCAATGGATTGTGTTTTTAAAGATGGCCGCCGGCCCATTTCCCGTTCCTGAGCGATGACGTAATTTCCGGGTCCGGTTTTGCGAACACGGTGATTTCGTGCCGGAGTTACTGTGCCGGTTTTTAGTGGTTCATTGTAGGCGGTTACGGAGTGGACGCAAGCCACAATGCCGGTATATGGGGGTTGGTGGGCCGTTACCGGGATGGCGGTTTTTCCACTACCGGCATGGGGGGGACGCGCGTGCTCGCGCACTCGTGATCGGCCGCTGTTAGCGGGTTCTTGAGTGCACGGACACGCACTTCCCGCCATGCTGGTAATTGAGCCGGATTTTCCGGGCAACTCGTAATGAGGCCCATATGTTTTGTAGGTTGAGGACTTGAGTACAAGAAACTCATCAACACGGAGGCCTAGAGAGGGGTCAGGTAGTCTGAGGCTGATCAGCTGGAACATAGCAGGTTTAAAGAATAAAGCTCACGATGTGGTGTAGATACAGTTGCAAAGCTCATTTGACATTATATACCTGCAAGAAACCAGGTTAAAGGATGATCTTATTCTCAAAGATCTTTTCCCGGGTTTCAAATATTTTTTTAGTAAAGGCTATCAGACCTCCAAAAGGCATATTGAGAAGGGGGCTGGCCACAATGGTGTGTAATCCTCTGCCAGGCATGAAGGTGTAGTGCACTCAGTCTAATGCCATAATACTACAAATTGACATCTTCAAGTTGGACCCAGGGGACAAATTGCTCCTCTCAGTAATAAATATGTGTATGCCTCCAAAACCTACTGAGGTTAGCATGGCTGGTGGAGCGGGGAGAACCCCACTCTCAACAGCTCTGGATGTTTACCAGTGGCTAGCCTGATACTACTAGGAGATTTTAATGCCAGAATTGGAACCAACCCATCACAAATTGATGTTGAGGAGTCACCAGCAGACCTTCAAGGCATACTAATCAGGAATGTATCCAACCCAATTTATGATGCGAGAGGTAAGGCTATTACTCGAATCATGCACTCCCACCAACCTTTGGAACTAAACAACCACTGCAGTGGGGATAAGCCATCAAAACATATGCTGGCCGGTAGGAAATCATTTATTGACTACGCTATAATAGATTGTTTATCCGTCAACAGAGTAAATTCATTTGCGATACTGGAGAGGTCAGAGAGTGGTCATACTCCATTGGCAGTCGAATGGCAGATATTTGACCCATGGGAGGTATATTTGAAGCCACAATCAGGGTTGATGATGATCCAATATATGAGTAGAGTTCGGAAATCCGAACTGATCGGTATCCTACAGGATGCAGAACTTCGAGGATGGAGTACTAAATTGCTGAATGAGAACGATAAAGGAATGATCATATCTCAGTTTGAACAACATATGGG
Organism: Ambystoma mexicanum; assembly: GCF_040938575.1. NCBI lineage: Eukaryota > Metazoa > Chordata > Amphibia > Caudata > Ambystomatidae > Ambystoma > Ambystoma mexicanum. The sequence goes on along the minus strand of NC_090941.1, from coordinate 397,268,794 downwards.
TTGCATTCGAGGTACATTATTGGCGCCACCAGCAAAGTCACATAACATGAAAGCAAGAGAGGTGGGAGATGCTCCCTGGTTTGATGCTAAATGTAGATCTGAGAAGTGGTTATGAAATCATGATGCAAGGGAACGTACACTTGTGACCACCGACCGATGCAGGGTAAAAGTGCATACATAAAGCTACTAAAAGACAGAAAATACCAATACATAGAAAAACAATGGGACCAAATAGACAGAGCAGTTCAAGAGAACAATGTCAAGGTTTTCTGGAGGCTGGTGGCAAAAGGATTTGGACAAAATGAGGAAGGGGATATCAGCTCCCTTCCTCCAGCTAGCTAGATAGCACACGTTCAGGGAGTGCTAAATATCCAGGAGCAGAGATTCCCCAGGATAAAATAAAGTTCAAAAGCAGGTGGAGAGATAAGATTTTGGTCAAAAAGAAATGAAGACATATATTTCTACATTCAAAACGGGCAAAGTGTCTGGCCCGGACAGAGTGAGAACAAACATTTTTATTTGGATGTTAGAATGGTCGGCACAGATGTTGACATGCGTTTTTAATTCAATCACTTTAGAGAGTACTTGCCTAAGCTATAGGACCAGGAGTTGATTAATCCCGGTTTCAAAAAAGGCAAGGTAACAGATCCCCACTGCTTTCGCCCAATACATTTACTCGATATTTCGAGTAAGATATTCACAGGCTGCTTGGCCGCTAAGCTACATGGTTGGGCCTTGGAAAATAATAAGATACCCGACAGCCAGGCGTACTTCAGGAAAGGTTTCTCTGTATTGGATCAATGCCTTACTCTGCAAACTATTGTAGAGAACTATATACAGGTAATAGGCAGGAACGTATATGTAGTGTTCCTTGATTTAACAAAGTCATTTGACTCAGTTGATAGGACCCTGTTATTTTTTTTTATTTGATCTATTTATTGTGCATTTATAATTCGCTTATACAACAAGAAATTGTTTCAAAGTGCCCACAGGGCAAGGGGAGGAAGGGAACATGGGAACAACAGGTGGATAGGAATAAGATGGAAGTACAGGAAAGATGCAGTCCTACTCGGCTTTGTGAGCATTCAGAATGTGCAAATGCAGAGAGAGCGAAGGAAAAGGGAAAAGGGTAAGTGTTAGGAGTATCCACAGAGGGGGAAGTGCCAGGGATTAAGCCAGTTGCAGGCAACAGGTAAGTGCATGGATGGCATCTCTTAGTGAGTAGTACACACCTGCTAATACGGTATGTGCAGACCTGTGGGGGCAACGCAGGTCAGTGGGTGCCCAAAGGCAGGTTTTGGGAGAGGGTGTATGCTGAAGGCGATTAGGAGAGAGGCCAGGGCCCGGAGGGACACATAAAGGTCCTGTCCACCGATCTCAGCAACAGTGGGGTTTAGCTTGGGAGGGAGAGAGGGAAGGCAGAGGTGAAGGGGAAAGTCTTGAGGAGCTTCTGGAACGTAAGCAGATCCAGCTCACAATGAAGAGGGAGAGGAAGGCTGTTCCAGAGGAGGGAGCCAGCTGAGGAGAGAGAATAGACACCACCTTGCAGCTTAGAGAAACACTTGACATGCAAAGAGTTGGATCCAGTGGAGTGTAGATATCCAGGGGGAGAGTATTTAGTGAGAGCAAGTTGTAGATAGAGTGGTCCCCAGCCCCATACAGCGTTGTGAATGATGCAGAGGGATTTTAATTTAATCGTTGTAGCAGCCAGGATCCACTGAAGAAATTTTAGGGCTGGAGAGATACAGTCCCTGGGCTTGAGGCCAAGGATATGTCTTGCAGCCCTATTCTGGATAAGCTGGAGTGGGCAGAGAGAGGAGAAAGGACGACTATGGAAGAGGATGTTGCAGTAGTCCAGCCTGAAGAGTACCAACGCTCTAGATACATTTAATTTATGTGGAAAAGTGAGCAAAGGAAGGATGCCTCTAAGGAGGTGGAGATGAAAGTGGGCATTCTTGGCAAGGTCCAGGATGTGAGTGAGGAAAGAGAGGAAGGAGTCAATGATGACTCTGAGGTTTCTGACTTCAGATGAAAGAGAGGGGGAAATGAACATAGCAGGTGGCCTGAGTGAGGAGGGGAAAGAGGGAGCAGGAGTACCAATAGGAAGGATCTCAGTCTTGCTGGCATTGAGAAAGGGATTATTGGAGGAACACTAGTACTTGATCGCAAATAGGCAGTCAGGATGGTAGAGGAAGAGAGGAGAAGATCAAAGGGAATTTTGAAGAAATGTTGGGTGTCATCTGCATAACACTGGAAGTAGGAGAGAACGTGGAGATAAGGTGAGCAAGTAGGGCAAGATAGACGTTTTAAAGAGCCAGGGTGAGAGTTTGGAGCCTTGGCGGATGCCACAGGTGGAGATAGAGGTGGGAGAAGAGAAAGGGCCCAGGATAAACTGAGAGGGTCAGTCAGTGAGGAAAGAGGTCCGCCAGCCCAGTGCCCACTCTGAGATACCAAGGGTGCCATGGAGTCGCGTTATGAGGATTGAGTGGTTGACTGTATCAAATGCATAGTAGAGATCAAGTAGAATGAGAACAGCAGGGGAGTTAGAGTCAAGAGATGCAGGTAGTTCTTCACAGGTGTTCAGAGGAGCAGTTTCCATGCCTCTGGATGCTCACAATCCAGATTGATGTTTGTGAAGGCAACCAATGAGCTCAGTGTGATGCAGTTGGGGGAAGACCAGATTCTCCAGGAGTTTCCCAAGGAAGGGAGTGATAGAGATGGGGCATTCAACAGAGACAAGGGGTCAGCGGATGGCTTTTTCAGTAAGGGGCGCACAAGAGAGTGCTTGAGAGGGGAGAGAAAAAGAGTGATTGCAGAAGTCAGCAAGTGCAGGGGCAAGGGAGCTGATGTTGTCCTTGATAGTTCTTGAAGGAGAGGGGGGACCTGTTTGGAGGAGACCGTCATAGAGCGGACAACCCTAGTGACCTCATCCGATATACTGGTAGAGAAGGAGGAGAGAAAGGCTGAGGAAGGATGGGAAGTCAGAGATGGTGGAGGTGGAAAGGGGGAAGAAAGAGTGCTAATTATGTCCTGGGTTTTTGCAGGGAAGTAAGTGCTGAGTCCAGCGATTAGGGCCTGGGAGGGTAGTGGCATAGTGGAGACAGCAGAAGGATTGGCTAGTTCCTTGCAGATTTTAAAGAGTTCAGCCATGTTGTTGGATGCTCCAGAGATGTGTGCCTGAGTGTGAGTCCTCATCTTGCAGTACTTGGAGTGACAACATCACCTCTGGAGAAGGCGGCAGGCCAGTTTGTGAGAGGATGAGCTTGAGGTCTGCCACTTCTGCTCTGGAGGTCTGCATTTGTGCTTCAGGGATGCTAGATTGGAGTCATACAGCTACTTTTTACTTTAATGTTCATTCACAGGTCTGCCTTTCTTTGTGTCTCATCCACATGCGTGCTGCCTTCACTTGTGATATAATGTTGCTACTTCTTCGCTTTAACACACACTGTTCTCTCAGGTCACATGCCAACTCACTGGCTGTGTGCACTCCTTTCTAGTTTTGCCATTTCCAATTCATGAGTCAAGGTTAGTACTACAGGCTTGGCCTCGCCTCTCCAACTTTGCCGTTCACCTGGGAGGGTTGCGGGCATCCTTGAAACTCAATGCAATCTTCCCTTGTGGGATCTGGCCTTCTCCGTGTGTCTTGCACAGTCTGTCCAGGGCAACGAATGCCAGTAGGGAACCCTTGAGGTTTTCGGCCTGCTGTTCTCGTCCCTTGGTCCGTCACTCTGCTCCAGTGGGTGTGCCTTTGTCATGGAAGTTCTGCCCATACTTGTGTTGCACCTTGCTCAGAGTGTGTCTGTAGGGTGTGCTTTTTATTCGTGTGAGGAGAGCAAACTGGTATCAAGTGCACACACTGATTGTAAAGTGCCTGACTTTGCCTGACCCGATTAACGGAACATGTTGTGAGAAACCTGAAAGTGTGTCCCTGACTAATCCCCAGAGGTCTGGCATCCAGGTGGCCAGGATACGGCCATCGCTATTGGATCCACTTCCTGGGGGTGTACCAGTGAGGGAGGATCACCTGGATGGGGGGTCCTCGGGGAGTGGAAGTGGGACACCGATGGGTGAAACGCGGTACCCCCATTCTCATGACAACATTTCCCTAACCTTCCACGTAGGATACACAAACACTTTACCCCCCCTTGCCGATGCAAATACTTTCGCATATTGCGAAGGACTACAGACTAACATGCAAGCCATTTACCTGACATGTCCCAACATTACGCTCAGGCAAAGTCAGGCAATTGATCAGGACAAACACAGCTGACGACCCTTTCCCTTCCCCACAAGGATAAAAGTTGGAGCAAAAGAGCACAATATGAGCCAGGTAGACCGCACGATGAGAGAGCTAACTCAGCATGGCAGTTCAAGAGGAGAAGAAAGACAGAGAATACCGAGAGGTTGACAAGGAGAGAAGCAACCTTGTCCTTTCCGACCAAGGCCCGTGAAACTTCTGCAGAAGGAATCGTCGGACCACAAACAATAGCCAGCATGTGTTGCAGCAGATGTCAACGGTACACAAAACCCTCCTGCTCTGGTTACTAAGCTGGAGAAAAATGCTGGCCACTGTGGTACCAACCTTGACTCCAAGAGAAAGAAAGCCAACACAGCCGGTGAGTTGATGGGAGAGTCGATAAGAAACGGAACTGTGTTGAGAAGCAAACGGCTAATTGAACTGTGAAATGTTAACTATTGATGTGAAAGGGGAAAAAACCAGCAACAGAGGAGTCTAGCACCACATGGGTACTCACTCAGGAAACTCTGGGCGATTACCCAATTGTTGAAACTACCATAACCAGAAAGCCTTGGGAAAGAAGAGGTGAGAAGGGGGTCAAAGTGTTCATACAGGGGTCTTGTAAAATCCTCTGTACAGTCGAAAGTCTTTGACTGACAGATGATTGTGAAGCTAAGGGAAATGAATCCTGAATCGTAAGAGTTGAATGAGAAAGGCACGATTGAAAAGATTGGCAAGTCAACCCAAAAGAGGGATGCTGATAAAGAAGGGGGCAAAGTCTAAAGTCCCGGAAAACAGTGTGTTGACAAGACTGAAGCCGGCCGAGGGTTGTCTACAGTAAAGTGTATAAAAAGACGTTAAGATTTGCAAAGGCCACAAAAAAAGTGCCTTGAAAGCCATAGTGAACCCGATCGAGGGAAGCGGATAGTCGAGTTCGGCCTGCGCCCAGAAGAGGAGGCTCCAAGAGTGAGAAGTCAACACCCAGCGATCTATGAAGGCAATAAAGAAAAGTACAAGACCAAAAAGCTTTTTGAATACATGCCAATGCACGAGTGACACCAGACAAAGAAAAGCTAATATTCAACAGGGGTCTGAACCTGGAAGAGGGGGAACACAGGGTTCAAGAGCTGTCACCCAAATCAAAACCTGAGAAGAACTTTAGAACTTTTTATTGAATCTTTTTCTTTGAACCTGTAAGGCCCTAGGAAACAAGAAAATATAGCTATCAGAGGTCCTGGTATCATTAAGGAACGTTCTTGGGCTCTGCGCCCGGAATGGGCGATCCAAGGGTGAAAGGCACCACCCAACGTGAAAGCAGAAACAAACTTTTGTTTATTATTTTGATACATGAGCTTTACGGAGGCAAGAGACTTTTTGGTAGAAAAAAGATTTAACCACGGAAGGCCCTCATTGCAGAGAGCGGAACTGTGTACTGTGCTCCATAATCCTACCTTATCCCATGCTGAAAACATGGGGAAGGGAAACCCCAAGCACCACTTCCTGACTTATTATTTGTGAACACTTCCTTCTTTCTTATGAACATTATCCCACACTTCTTTTTGTATTTAGCGTAAGGATAGGCAATAGTTTTTCTTTTTAGTACAGGCCCTTTTATTTGGCAAATACACCACTAGGATGGCCTTATTATTGTTTGATGGTCGAAGCTTGCTCCCATTTTAGATTTAGGTGTAGATTAGGCATTTCCAACCTACCTATACAGTTTAATAAATACCCTTGAAGTGTGAAGACTTGTGTCTGTCTTTACTGTTGCCACCATGTTTGCATTGCAATGTTCAATACGATGTGAGAGAGTTAGTCTGGTTAACCTCAGTCCCACTCTTCTTCTGCCCAGTATATGTGTAAAAAGGGGTGGGGGGGTGTTTGGACTTCAGAAGATCCTACAAAATAGGATGGGGTAGATAAACAAAAAAGGGCGGTATACCATGTCACACTATCGGCTGTCTCACTCCCACTCGCTGAAGACCCCTCAGCCAGGTGGTCCTCCCCACTCTTCCACGGCCAGGAATTGGATTCAAAAGCGATGGCTGGGTCCTGACCACCTGGATGACAAGTCCCTGAGCACGAGCGGGTGAGACACCCTTTGGTTTCTCACATACCCTTCCCCAATGCGAGGTGGATAGGTTTGTTCTTTCCTGAAGTTCTCTAGTCTGAGGACTTCTGAGAGGACAAATGGAAATTTTATACAGGGACGCTTGCATATCCACGTAATTTCTCTTTGGCTGTTCTGGTAGGGTCTGGATGTTAACCTTAGTTCCATTTGAGTAGCCCATGAACTGGGTTTGAGGAGAATTGACACAACTATTGTCTCTATGAGGATCTGATTCCATCCATTCCCATACCAGGGAGGTCTGGGAATAGAAATCAGACTGCCATTTATCATGTGGTGTAAATTCTCTGGGTAGGGAAGGAGGCTCTTGAAGAAGGGTGGAACATTCTGGAAAATCTCTTCCTACAATAACCTCTTCTGGAAGTACAGGGATAATGGCTGATGATACTAGCCGGGATACCCCTCTGATATTAATGTACACCAGTACTCAGGGATAGATTTCATTATCTCCATGTAGACAGGTGGCACTAACCATGGTTGCATGTTCTAGATCTGCTGGAGAGACCACATCAGCTCTTATGATGGCTGTCTGTTTACTGGCAGAATCAACTAAGGCTTTCACTATTCTCCCATTCACCCGGGCTTTTTTCATACGTAACATCTACTGAGGATCATCTTAAACATATGCTAAAGGTTTCTAGATCCTCTTCTTGTTCTTAACATTTCTCTCCTCTTAAGCATCCTATTTCCATAGGCTCCTCCTTTTGATTTTTGGGACAATGCTAAGCTAAATGACCCGTTTCCCTAAATGAGGAACAGATGGGTGGTGATGGTTTACTCCCTCTGGGTTCCTCTCTCCTTAGTTCCTCTTTAATCCTAGTGTCAGGTTTTTTTAGTTCTATCTTTTCTTTTGGGGTCCACACTCAGGTTTTATGAGAGTCCTCCTCATTCTAACTTCAGGTTTTCAGAGCGCTAGGTTGGTTTGTGGTCTTTTCTATCTTCATTTTTATGGAAGGAATGAACATGTTTTACTGCATCTGAATGATTTTGGGCAGTCACAATAGCCATGTTAAGAATGGGTTGATTTAATTGCAATATGTCTTTATGTTTGAAAGGAGGTGATGAGTTGAGAAACTGTCCAAAGATGATCATCTCTACTAATCCTTTCAATGTCTTATTGCCGACCCACTGACAACAGTGTTTTTAATTCTCTATCCTACTTCCTGAGGGGTCTCACCAGGGTTTTATCTAATGGACCTTAGATTCTGTTGATAAAAATTACTGGTCAGACCTACACTTTTAAGGCGACCTTCCTTGATGGAAAGTTAGCTCCAAGGTTAGATTAAGCAACTGATAGGCGGTTTGTAACTTGCCTTTTAGCAGGTGTGCCAAGTAGCATTTTTGTAAGTTTTCTCTGCATCCCAGTTGTACAGTCAATCGTTCGAAATTCAAAAAGAAATTCCCTAAGTCTTCTGCTTTCTATTAGGGTTGTAGAATCACTTGAGGTAATAGGGTGTCAGAACTCACCTTCCCCGGTATAATGGGTTGCAAGGTCATTATCAAGCAGTTGAACTCAAAGTGTAGAAGATGAGTAGGTATAAACATGCAGAGGAGTCTATTAATTGGAAGAGTGGACACAGCAACGAGACAGAATATTATCAAGTAACCAGCAGAACACCACATGAACAAGACTAATAATAAGACAATGGGTAATGCTAACCTGTGGAATTAACACCATAGAGGTTGATAACAGGTTGATCTAGGTTTGGTATCCATTGATGGCGGTACTCTGCAGTTAAGACAATGGAACAAGATAACAGAAGATATCAGTAGGAATTATGGGGATGGAAGGAAATGACGTGGAATACAGAGTGTGGCTTACTGTGTGTGAAATCCTTTGCAGCACAAAGATGAATATCCACGGCTGGCGGTGTTCGTGCGTGACATCCTGAACAGCACGATGATGACAAATCCGGTAAGCAATCCAAGAATAACATTATCCCACCGGCATGAGGACACCTAAATAGAGAAAATGAGGCAGTCTCTAGTCCCCAAGGGTTCTCCTAACCCGATGGAACGAGGATGCCTAAATGCTCTGAAAAGTGCAGTACAGGAAGTTTCTAGTCCACGCACTATCAGAGAGGCGAGACGCCGGAACACAATTCTTGTAGACACGAAAATGAGCTTCAACAGGAAACAGGGTAAGCAAATCCTGGGAGATTAATAGGAAACTGTAGCAATACGTAAGGCTGTCCAAGTCAGCATTTAGAGGTCAGCGAGAGACAAAACATGAGACAAGAAGTCCAGGTGGAGTCAGCAGGGTCGTTACCATTGTATCCAAAAACAAACCAAAGGATTAGGCAAAGCAAGGTGAGAAGACAGGAGCAATGTCGGTAGCAAGAATCATGTAATCAATAGAGCTAAGGAACAGGACAAATGATACAAAATCAGAAGCACCAGAAAAGCAATAGGACAGAGCTTAATAGATTTTAGTCACATGACTGTGGAGTCCACCAATTCCTCAGAAGGAACGCATACTTTTTGCATACATAGAGGCTTCATGGCAACCTCCAGCGTTCCTGGAACAGGATGTTGTGTCTGAATCTCTTACACCTCCGAATGGGAGCACGTGTGAACTTTGGGGAATCAGGGTGCGAGAATCCAGACCTTGAGGAGATGGATCCACAGGTAACGTAATTGCCTTGCCAGTACCATCATGACATGAGCGGGGTGCATTCTGTAACAGAATCCTGACAGCATCCTCCCTTAAAGGGCCCCAACCCTCCGGGAAGACCAAAAATGGGACAAAAATGCTGGAGCATGGATGTTACTCACAGGTTCACATGTCTGTTCTTCCGGGACATAAACCTTCCAATCGATGAGGTAACTGCGCACACCCCTATGGACCGTAGTGTCAAGGATCTCATTAACTTCATACTCGTCTAACCCCGGTACCGTAACAGGAAGAGGACAAGACAAGCTCAGAGTGGACGGGTATAAGGGCTTTACCAAAGATACATGAAACACTGTGTGTATCCTCCAGTATTCTGTAACCCCTGACAGATGGTAACTCCACAACAAAATCCATAGAGAGCATGGCCCAAGGGAGGTGGGGAACTGGACGGGGCTGTAACAGACCTACAGGTTTAGAAGGGGCAATCTTCCTATGGGCGCAAATAGCACAAGAAACTATGTGCTCAGTGACATTCTTGTTCATCGAGGGCCACCATCACCATTGTCGTAAAAGGACAAGTGTCTTCCTTTTCCTTGGTGGGCTGCTTTCAGGGAATCGTGGCACCACTGCAAACCTTAAAGGCGTGTGGCGGTGTCGGTTATATAGACCATTCCTTGATGGTAAGGCAAGGACTGAACTATGTCCAAGTTGAGATCAGCTATTTCTGGTGGGTTCCCATTCCTGCATAGAGGCCTTTAGGGACAGTTGTAGAGTACAACCACACACTACCTGGTGAGGGAGAAGAAGTGAACCATCCGAGACACGCTGTGAGGGGGCACCATGGATACGTGAAAGAGCATCAGCCTTGGAGTGCACGGAACCAGGATGATATGTAATGGCAAAGTTAAACATGGAGAAGAACTCATGCAAACGGGCATGACGGGCCATGGTACACTTGAATGACTGAAGGGATAGCAGATTGCAATGGTCATTGTACACCTGACCAGGAAGAGCCGTACCCAGCAAATTATGACTCCAAACCAGGAAGGCGTCCTGGACTGCTAGCAGTTCATGTTAGGTTATGGTGTAGTTTGGCTCATACTGCGTTAGCTTCCTGCAATGATAAGCAACCGTGTGTAGACTGCTGGCATCTAGGCATTGTTGAGACAGAATCACTCCTATGGCTACGTTGGAGGCATCCGCTTTACTATGTAGGGCAAAGTTGGATCCCGATGTTGTAACACCAGAGCTGTCGTGAAAGCAGCCTTAAGAGTTTTGAATGCCCGCTGGGCATCCAAGTTCCATGTGAATTCCTTCTTACTGCTAGTAAGGGCAGTTAGGGAAGCTACTATTTCTGAGAAGTCCTGAATGAACCACCTGTAAAAATTGGCAAAGCCAAGAAACGATTGGAGTGCCTTCAGATTAACAGGAACAGGCCATTCTAACACTGCCTTCACTTTTGACCGGCTCATCTGAACCCCTTTGTTAGTGATATCGTAACCCAGGAATTCTACTTCGGTAGCATGGAATGTACATTTTTCAAGTTTGGGGAACACATGTTTTTCACTTAGTAAAACTATTGGGACCTGTTTCACATGATCTTCATATGAAGGGATTAGATCAATATATCATCCAGTGAGAAATTGATCCAGCATATCACAAAACACGTCATTGATGAAGTATTGGAAGGTTGCCAGGGCATTGCATAATCAGAAAGGCATGACACAGTATTCGAAAAGGCCGTACCTAGTCTTAAATGCGGTCTTCCACTTGTCTCCCCTGCAGATCCTTACAAGATTGTAGGCCCCTTGCAGGTCTAATTTAGTAAATACCATAGACAAGCCCAGTTGATCCAGCAGTACTGATATCAGAGGAATGGGATACTGGTTCCAGGTGGTGATCGAGTTAAGAGTGCAGTAATCAATGCAGGGACGGAGGTCCCCCTCTTTGTTGGGTACAAAGAACAAGGGAGAGGCCACTGGGAAGTGACAGAAACAAATTAAACCAGTGCTCAATGCCTTATCTAGGTATTCCTTAAGCATGACGTCCTCCTTCTGGGTCAGGGAATAGACTCATCCCAAAATTATCTTTGCCCCTGGCACAAGATCAATAGGACAGTCATATAACTGTGATGGGGTAGGACATCCACACCCCCACTGTCGAACATGTCCTTGAAATTCTCATATTCCATGGGTAATGTCATTGTCATGACTGCCTCCATTGTAGATGCGGCTTCCAGAAGTGGACGACAGGGATTCCTCTGTGTTGTGTCTGTACCCACACACTTTGCCTCACAAAAGGCAGAAAGGAAACCGATTTCACTGGACTGCCCGTCGATAACCGGGCTATGTAGTTTGAGCCACAGTAATCCTAGTATGAGCTTAAACTGAGGTGCTGCGATCTAATCAAAGAAATGGTTTCAGAATGACCGCAATCAGTGGTCATTCCCAAATTCACCGTGCGTTCGTTCACAAGTCCAGAAAGAAAGCAGGGTGGTGCCATTGACAGCACTGACAAGTTCGGGACAATCTTTTGGGATTATGGGTATCCCCATTTCCCGGGCTTATTGATTGTCGACATAGTTACCCATGGCTCCAGAATCAAGGACAGACGCTGCATCCACGGTGTCCCGAACGTGGTAGTGAAGATAGCGGTAATAGTGACAGGGACCGAAACAATGGAGTCTGAAGAGGAACGGCTCGGCAACTGGACTCCTTCTATTGCCGAGCTTTGGCATTTCCCTCCCTTTTAACAGGTTTTTTGGGGTAAGACCTTAACAAATGTTCTGAGGAGCCACAATAGAAACACAAGTTATTCTTTATCCGGCATTCCCGCTCATTGGGGTACAACAGACCCCACACCGCCCCTATTTGCATAGGCTCGCTGGTCCCGGAGGCAGGGGTCAGCAGAGTCGGAGAGACTGGAGGAAGAGCCCCTTTTTCCCCTTCCCACTCGGCTTTCCTGACATCGGTTTTCAAGACAGGATCCAATAGTTCTAGAAATTCAATAAGGACCACAGGGACTGTGGCCAACGTTTCCTTCAAGGATTCTGACAGTCCCTTATAGAATTACGATGCCTTCTTGTCATCCGGCCAACCCGTCTCAGCCACCAGCTGGTTGAACTTGGCCAAATATGCTAAGAGAGTGGACTCCCACTGCTGTAGTCCTAAGAGCTCCAAGTCTGTAGCCTGTGTCTTGTAGCGTGTATCAAAGACACGTCTCATGGCGTTAATCAGGGCATCACAGTCATAGACCATATGACTGCCTTCCTCCTAGAGTGGGTTTTCCCCAGCTGCAGCAGTACCCCCTAGATGAGGCAATCCAAAAGCTGTCTTTGTTGTAGAGTCCTGAAGTGAATTCAGATGACACAGAAAGTGTAATCTGCATTGATTCAAGAAGGTCAGAAATTACTTATGATCCCCATTGAATCTCTCTGCAGGGACCAACGGGAACTTGCCGGTCCTATATACAGGACCGGCTTCCTGCCGGGGTAGAGCAGAGCCAGAACCAGAGACAACATCATTTGGAGGTGCTGCCACCCCCGGGGGCCGTATGCCGCCCTGCAATTCATCAATACGGCACTCAGTGGAGTCATGTGCAGGCACCATGTCTGCACGTAAATCAGCAACCAGCTGAACAATGGTAGCCAAGGTCTTGTTTGTGTCCATATTAATGGCTTCTGATTATGTCAGAAGTTGCCTTCCCTGGTATAATGGGTTGCAAGGTCACTATCAAGTAGTTGAACTCGTAGTGTAGAAGACGAGTTCTTACTATCAATGTACCCCTCTGAATGTAGGTATTAAAATGCAGAGGAGTCTATTAATCGGAAGAGAGGACACAGCTATGAGAAACCTTTGGCTGCAAGAGAAAGAATATAGTACCCAGCAGAACACCACATGAATAATACTAAAAATAAGACAATTGGCAATGCTAACCTGTGTGATTGACAACATAGGGGTTGATAACGGGTTGATCTAGGTTCGGTATCCACTGATGGCAGTAATCTGCAGTTAAGGCAATGGAACAAGATAACAAAAGATATCAGTAGGGATTTTGGGGATGGAAGGACATGGGTGTGGAAGACAGAGCATGGCTTACCGTGTGTGAAATCCTGAGCAGCAGAAAGATGAATATCCACGGCTGGCAGTGTTCGTGCATGACGTCCTGAACAGCACGATGATGACAAATCTGGTAAGCAATCCAAGAATAACACTATCCCGCCAGCACAAAGACGCCTAAATAGAGAAGAATGAGGCAGTCTCTAGTCCCCAAGGGATCTCCTAACCCGACGGCACAAGGACACTTAAATGCTGTGAAAAGTGTGGTAAAGGCAGTCTCTAGTCCACGCACTATCACAGAGGCGAGACGCTGAAACACAGTTCTTGAAGACATGAAAATGAGCTTCAACAGGAGACAGGGTACGAACATTCTGGGAGGTGAATAGGAATCTGTAGGAATCGTTGAGGCGGTCCGGGTCATCATTTAGAGGTCAGCGAGAGACAAAACTTGAGACAAGAAGTCCGGGTGAAGTCAGCAGGGTTGTTACCGTTGTATCCAAAAACAAACCAGAGGATGAGGCAAAGCGAGGTCAGAACACAGGAGCAAGGTCGGTAGCAAGAATAACGTAATCAAGACGAGCTAAGGAACAGGACGAATGATACAAAATCAGAAGCACCGGAAAAGCGATAGGGCACAGCTTAAGACCGTTTAGTCACATGACTGTGGAGTCTGCCATTCCTCGGACGAAATGCGTACCTTTGCGTACGTAGAGGACACCGACGCCTCCATGGCAACCTCCAGCGTTCCTGGAACAGGATGTTGTATCCGAATCTCTTTCGCTTCCGAATGGGAGCGCGTGTGAACCGCAGCATTTGGGAAATCAGGGTGCGGCGAGAATCCAGATCTTGGGGAGATGGATCCATAGGTAACAATATTGCCTTGCCAGTGCGATCAGGAAGTGGATGGGGTGCCCTCTGTAACGGATTCCTGACATAGTGGTCCTGCTTGTATTTTGACTAATATCGTCAGATTTTCTTTTAGGTGAACCTCGGCCTGTATCTGATGGGCAGCCACTTGGGCTACGACTGCTTCGATATCAGTCATATTTTCAGAAGGGGTAAGGGTTCCCTCTGTCCGGCTTTCAGACTCAGAGATAAAAAGCGTCTCAACCTCTTGAGAGAAGATTTTTAAGTCCTCTGAACCTTCTGAACTCGACTTTGATGAAGGCGGTTTGACACCAAAAACAAAAGGATTGGGAAAAGGTGGTTTTAAGGCACAAGGTCTTATAAATATATGGGGGGGTCTTATTTTTAAGAATATTCTGTCCCACTGTTGTATTTGATAATGAGCTATCGGTAGGTTGTCTAATAGTACCTAGGTTGTGAAAAACAAATCCTGTTGACTAACTGGGATTTGAACTTGGGAGAACAAAGTCTCCTTAATAGTGGATATTCGATCAGAATCAAGGACTTCAATAATTCTATTCTCTCCTTCTGGTGGAATGACAATTACCAGCATGGGTCCTCAATTTATATCAATTGAGTTAGATCCCGTAGCTAACACCATATGTAGGGAAGTCATGGTATCATAAGTATGACACTGAAAGAATGGATACGATTTGTAAAACCTTTATTGAAAATGTTGGGGTTGGAGAAACTCATAATTTGCCTTATAAGTAAGATGGGACTAGTCTCAACCATCAAACAATCAACAAAACAGTTCTAGTGGAGTCATTCAAAGTAAAATGGCCTATGATAACAAAACCTAATGCCTGCCCTATCTCTTGTTCAAAAAGTGTAAAAGGAGAAATGTATGTAAAAGGAAAAATCAGTGTTCTAAAGAATAATGGAAGTTGAACCAGCTCTCCTCCTCATGTTACACCTCACGGAGTAAGGTTGTCCCTGTGGGCAGGATGACCCACTCTGGCTTGGTTTCTAACCCATCTGGCCTTCCACAGTAGTCTTTCCAACCTAAGGTTCACTAAGATCACCCTCTTCCGGGCTCAGACCTTGCAGCACACAGTTCATGAAGATCCCCTTCTGCTGGGCTCAGACCTCTCATGTAACAATTCAACACAAACTTCTCCGGTGGGGCTACCTTCCCGAAGCTTATAGTAGTTAGGGTCTCCCTCAATTGGGCTTGCCCCATTTCGGATGTCAAAGACTTACGAATGTGCGTGGCACTTTACTGACCACCGCGGACCACTTTGACTCAAAGTTTGCATTTGTTTTGCTTATCTCACTTTTGCTGTTAGTTCACTTTCTAACTTCAAACAATGCACCTTTCAAAGGGGCTTTTGAATGGTCTACTTCTTTTCACCGTTCCACTCAGTTACTTAGTATTGCTGATTGTACAGCTGCTTTTTACTTCAAAGTTCATTCACAGGTCTGCCTTTCTTTGTGTCTCATCCGCACATGTGCAGCCTTCCCTTGTGATATAATGTTGCTACTTCATTTTCTTTAACACACAATGTTCTCTCAGGTCACTTGCCAACTCACCGGCTGTGTGTGCTTCTTTCTTGTTTTGCCATTTCCAATTCACGAGTCAAGGTTAGTACCACAGGCTTGGCCTCACCTCCCCAACTCTGTCGTTCACCCAGGAGGGTGGCTGGCATCCTTGACACACAATGCAATCTTCACCTCTGGGATCTGGCCTTCTCCAAGTGCCTTTCGCAGTCTGTCAGAGGCAACAACGTCCAGGAGGGAACCCTTGGGGTTTTCAGCCGACTGCTCTCATCCCTTGGTCCATCGATCTGCTCAAGTGGGTGTGCCTTTGTCCCAGAGGTTCTGCTCGTACTCGTGTTCGGCCTTGCTCAGTGTGTGTCTTTAGGTTGTTCCTTTTATTCGTGTGAGGATAGCTAATTGGTATCAGGTGTATGCATTTAGAGTAAGATGTCTGACTTTGCCTGACCTGATTAACGGGACATGTCCAGTATGATGTGCGAGAGTTAGTCTGGTTACTCTCAGTCACCCTCTTCCTCAGCCCAGTGTTTCTGTAAAAAGGCGGGTTGGGACTTTGAAAGATCCTACAAAATAGGATGGGGTAGATGAACAAAAAAGGGGGGAATACCCCATCTCACCATTGGCTGTCTCACCCCCAAGTGACGGAAGAAGTCGGTGTGACTAAAAGCTTTATTTAGTTATACATCATAAAGCCTGTGGTTGACCCACATCTTCCTTCTCCCTTCACTCCCTCACTCTCACCTTTCAACCGTCTTCCACCCACTCTCACTTCCACTACATTCCACATTTCACAAAGTCCAAAGGAACCCCATACAACCTTGAAACACAACACACACACCTCTCACCAAATAACGGAAGATACACATAAACTAGATTCCCCAACATTCAAACAATGGCATAACTTGAAGATGTATACAAACCAATATTCATTTGAAAACAAATATTCCTAGTTAAGGAACATGAATACTAAAAATATATATTTGTAGTCCTAACAATGTGTGCGATCTCAAAACAAAAAAGTATGGAATGGCTAATTTCTTCAACATTTCTTTCAAGTTATTTCATCACATAATCATTTGACCATTTTGGGGTATCCATATGTCTCGTTCCACTCATTTCTCTTTGTTCCCTAAGATCGCAACATTCATCAACCTCTATCCTACCACTCTGATCTCCATAGCTTGTCACACTGGACTGACAATCATTTATCATTTATCATTTATCATGTATCATTTCCTCAGTTTCCAACCACAGGCTATAGGCCTTTTCCTTTCTTTGTACACTTTCAGGAAAATTCTCCATGCCCCACTTACTCAAACTGTCCGCATTCGAATTTGAACAATCCTCAACTTGCACTGCATTAGTAAACACTTTTTTATCTTAAGAAGCTCGGAAAATATTGAGCCTTCCTTATGTGGTGCAACTCTTTTTTTGTTCCTCACATAATCTTCTGGTTGAAAATATAACATGCCTCTCCTTTCAATGAATGGCTGTAAATGTATTTTTGTATTTTTATCTTAGACCTTTTGAACATGTTCACCCATGCCTGATTTAATAGTGGCTCATTTGTCCCATTCTTAACTGATATCATAATGCTCCACAACCTTTCTGAAATCACCTCATCTACTGCAAAATTATTTCTGATGGCTTGTTCTATCATCTCAACCAATACTCTATTGCACCTTTCTACTAACCCACTTCCAGAAATCCCTACTCTATGTGCATATTTTCTAATTTCATCACTTCTGAATCCACTTATAATGTTCCTAGGGTAACACTCCCTCCCTGTTCCCTCTCTGTTCCAGAAATGTAATCACTTCACTGGTACTCATATTACGGACACACTTTGCTTCAACCCGTCTAGAGCAATAGTCAACCATTACAATGAGAAACTTCCTCTCTGACTTCAATTTACTGTATGACTGCACATTGTCTATGCCATCCTATTCCCAGGCCTCATTTGGACGTCACATCTGTATCACTTTTTTATCCTGCAACACTTAGCTGAATTCTGAAAGGGCCAACAGTTTCTCACTTATCTCTCCACTCTTAGGGCCATCCCAGTTACCAATGCATCCCTCTAAGCTTTTGGTTGTTTCCTGTGGATCTTGATGGCCTTGATGAGCCTTTAACATTAATTCTTATCTCAAACCTTCAGGAGCTATCAACCTTTCTCCCCTGACCAAATGATCATCTTCTACAGAGAATTTTCTTTTCACTTCCCAAAATGGTAGTACTTCCGCCATTAATTCCCAATTTGCTGGCCATCCATTAACTGTGCACTTCATTACATTTTGGAAAACAGCATCAACTTTTAATTCCTCTTCCCATCTCTCTCTCGTATCAGAAACGATTGCTACACCCGCCTCCACATCAACTCCCACTTCTATAATATCTTCTCTTTTTACCAGCAGCCTTGAAAGACAATCTGCTACTCTCTGTTTTAGTACTGGTACATACATGATTTCATAATTATATTATTATAGTTTGATGCCTAATCTGGCCAATCTTGGGGTTTAAATTGCCTTTCCATTTTCAACAATTTCCCAATAGGTTTTGTAAAAGTGACACAATTGTGTAATATTCTGCCAAATCCAAAAAAGATCTCACTGCTTCCTTGTTTGTGGGATCTGGAGCATTTTTGTATAGCTTCCATGGCATCTACTTTGGGCCTGTACCCCTTGCTGCTCATTAAATGTCCCAAATATTCCATTTCCTTTTCTTTAAATTTAGATTTGCTCTTTTCACCACTCAAACATTTCTCCCGCAATCTAATGCTTTAAGCTTGCAACAATGATCTTTACTTCCTTTCACATACATTATTATATCATCCTGATACACCACAGTCACTTTCAAACCCTTGACAATTGATGTTGTAGCCATTTGAAATACTGCTGCTGCCGATAGCAACCCGAATGGCATTCTGTTAATATTATTTTTTATTTTTTAGTGTTATAGTTCACCATGGAACTTTTCACTTTTGCAAATAAAAAACAGTATTACAGAGTATCAGATAAAAGACAAAAATACAATTTCTAAATTATACAAATACAAAAATTAATACATCTCCAAATTAGCAATATTAGATAAAATACAAGTACATGGAGCAAAAATGATCCTTACATTACTATAAATATAATTTCATCTGTGCACTAATATTAGCTAAAACAGCTCCATGTTTCTCATAAGTGCTATTTTAGGTACTATTCTTTAGCATCCTCCAGAAGCAAGTCGTTTTAAACAGGTAATGATGCGAGTCTCCATGCATTTGATCTATTTGTAAAATAAATTGCCAAATTATACCCACAGAAATTACTCTAAAATCCGGCAGGATCAAGAAGACACCCAGTTTTTCCTTAGTTAATCTAGAGTGTAAGGTACAGAGATAGGTTTGGACACAGGACGGTGGGCATTTTACTTTATTGGACATCCTGGCAGATTACTTTGTCTTTTTGTTGAGGTAGGGAAACCCCTCTTAGAAATAGGTCAAGATAGGTTTCCTTTTTCTTTACTTTCATATATAAATATGTCTTTGCCAACAAACATGCCACCACTGTGTCATACTCATACTTCTGCACCCTTACATATGCTGTCAGGGTGGTATCTGACCTGGCTGACCCAAACCAGGGAACCCTAAAGTTAACTAAACTTAATGACAGGGCCTCCAACCCCTCAGTGGTCACTTCAAAGTCTATTGGGTTTGACCTATCCAGTAGTCAGGATCTAGTTATAGAACCATGTGAAAGGCAAATTATACCAACTGGTCTAGTCTTGTCAGCTCCCAAGAGTACCTATATTAGGCTAACATCCAAGTCAGGGTTAGCCTGGAAATATGGTTTGGATGTACTGGCTGGGGTGGTGGGCCACAATTATACAGGAGACATTATAATCCTCCTTTAAAACAATGGAAACAATCTTATCACATAAAGATCGGAGATAAGATTGCACAAGGGATATTAGAAAAAGTTGTATTTCCTGACCTGATAGATGTCCCTGTCCAAGAGCAAACAGATAGAGGGGAAATGGGTTTGGTGAAGCAGATATAAGAGCGGAACTTGAGACTGAAGCATCCACCCCACAGGCAGACGCAGAGGAAATTGTAATCATGGCAGATCTAGCCTTTGCTCAGCGAAATGACTCCATATTAGCTGAAGCTGTCCAGAAGATGGTATCGGAAAAGAGGGAAGGAATAAAGATGATAAAGATGCTTCCTTCTTTTTCCTCAAACAGGGGTTATTGTATAGGGGACACACAACCCCAGACGATATCGTAAGATCCCAAATTGAACTCCCAATAAGTCATTCTATGGTAGTCTTGGAGACCGCACATGCACACCTCACCTCAGAAAACTTAATAGCAGCTAAGAGCTAAGGACAGGTAGTAAGTAGATTCTAATGGTCAGGAATTTTTGTGGAAATAACACACGTTTTAATGACCTGTTCCCTATGCCAGGAGACAACCCAACACCTTCCCCTCCAGCACCCCTTCAACTATTATAGGATTTAAAGGACCTCTCGAATCATCCTGGCTTGGAAATAAATATATATTAGTCATTATAGACTATGCAACTCGTTACCCCATGGATTTACCAATGCGGAACAGTTCAATCCAACAAATTCTAAAACACCTCATCCCTTTCCTATCCCATGCATGTTTCACTGCAGAAATCCTCACATATCAAGGAACCAATTTCAGGAGCAAACTGATGGCCGAGGTGAAGGAGATCCTTCAGACTATGAAGCTCCAAATGTCTGTATATCATCTCCATATGCAGGGATTCGTTGAACGTTTAGATAAAACCCCCAAGACGACCCTCAGAAAGCTTGTGGAACTGGATGGAGGGGATTGGGATGTCATAATCTCTTGGGCTCTCCTTGCTGTTAGAGAGTCCCCCCCCAGCACTCGTAGTTTTTGACGTTTGAATTTCTATATGCGTGTGAACCAAGGGATGTATTGGATATGCGAAGAGATACCCGGGACAGGAGGGTGGAAGATGCATTCCCTATGTCCCAGATGGCACAGAGAATAAAAGAACATATGAAGAATGTCCAAGTTCGATACATGCTCATTTAGCCAACACACAAGAGCATCAAAAGGGGTTGCATGACCAAAAAACGGTAACCTATTGAACAAAATATATTAGTGCTCCTCATCAAATCTGAAAATAAGATGATGTTACAATAGAATGGTCCATATGAGCTCCTAGAACAGACTGGACTCTGCAATTATAGTATCCCAACCAGATAGAAGACTCAAGTCCAAGATCTACCATATGAACATCTTAAAAGAATGGAAGGAAGATCTGGTAGAGTCTTCTTCCATTGGGGGGTCAGTCTATTAACTGACGAAGGGGAAAAACATAATTTAATACCATTTTAGCTTCCTCTGCCCCAACAGCATAACATTCAAAACCTCTTAAACCAGTTCCCGGATGTTTTCAACGAGGAACCGCAAAGAGTTGAGGACATCTATCACTGAATCAGTTCTACCCTTTGAGAAATGGTGAATTTACAACCATATAGTATCCCAAAGACTAGAAAATAAATAGTACTCCAAGATGTGGAGAAAATGCTAGCAGCCAACATTATCAAGCCCTCTTAGAGTCCATGGTCCCCATGAAAGTCTTGTTGGCTAAACCAGATCAAATGTGGAGATGCTGCATCGAATTTTAAAATTAAACACTGTGTACTAGTTCGACAACTATTCCATGCCCAGGATATATGATATATGACCTGATTGATAGACTGGGTGCAGACATTTATATTTCCACAACTGATCTTACCAAAGGCTATTGGCAGGTCCCTCTGAACCCTGTAGACAAGGAAAAGACTGGATTATCTGCCCCTATAGGACTATTTCAATTTAAGGTACTCCCATTTGGCTTTCATGGTGCACCAGCAACCTTCCAAAAGCTAATGGACTGAGTACTGAAACCTTATTCTAGTTTATGTGGGACTTATTTGGATGAAATTATCATACATAGTAAAACCTGGAAGGAGCACATGGCACATTTATTTAAGATCACCAAAACCCTAGAACAGGACAGGCTAATTGCCAACCCAAGGAAGTGTCATTTATCCCAATCAGCCACAAAGTATCTGGGAATCTTTGTGGTAACAGGCTGATCCAACCCCAAACAGAAAAGGTTATGTGTCATGAATGCCCTTGTCTGAATCCACTTTGAATCGGTTAAGCAGCCTTTTTTCTTCAACACATTCCTGAAGTGCGTCCAGTAGCAGTGTTGTAAATAGTTTGCTGGTGCAATCCAGCAAAGATAAGAGCCTATAATTGTCCAGCTTCATCTTGTCACCCTTTTTAAACACTGGAATTAATGTGGCCGTCTGCCAAGATCTAGGTATTCTTCCTCCGGCCAACGCTTTTTCAAACAGGATCTTTAGTATCCCTTCCCAGAATTCAGGCTTACTCTTTAATGCAAAATTGCCAGGTCCATTTGGCCACAGCGCTCAGGAAGATTTTAGATATTTAATCGTGTATAGGAGCAAGTCAGCGGTCACTTTTAAGGGAGGGCAAGGTGGGGCAATATTCACAATCGCCCTGCCCTTTTCGCAAGTAGGAATATTCTGGTCCAACAAAAACCTCTCCCGTCTGTCTGCACCAATAGGGCTGATCAGGGGAGTTCTTCTATTGCCCCTAGCTTCCGCCAGTAGAGCCCAGATATTTTGGGTGCTTTTTTGTACAAAGAATTTGTACCGTGTACTGCCATTGCTTTAGCTTCTCCGGATAAGTTTTTTGTTTAATCCAAGATCTGAACCTGATCTTAAGTAACATGTAAAGAAATAAGACCAAGACGTAGAGCATAGTTTCATAGCCTTACGGATATCAGCTCTGAGTAGTCTTTTCACATTTCTTATTTCTTTTTACTTACATCATTTATTACCATCCGTACTCTAGAAGTGGCATGGATGCTCCCAATAGAGGAGATCTATTTCTCAATTTCATTAATAGACATAGCCAAAAAGATCCTTGATCTGGAGTGGACTCTCCAGACAGTGCGTATGTCGCCTTATTGATGTTTCTTTCTGGCCAGCAGATACGAGTCGCAGCGTGGTTTACCGTCAGGTTGCCCATAGGACTAACCTTAAGGTGAGCTTCATCAGAGGCAATTGTTAGAGTGAGTGAAGCGTGATCGCTCCACACATTCGTACTAACCTCCATGTCATTGTTTCGGGACTAACAAAAATGTAATCAAGGGTACTCCGAGAACTACCATTTCCCCAAGTTTCTTTACTAGGATAATCACTGGGGGTTTACTCCTGTTTACCATTTCAAGGTCCCATGTGCCAACAAAAATTAGCCAATATAGGCCCTCAGGGTCATTAATTGAGTGAATCATTTTACTCCTAGGTTTTAAATGAGGGTTGCTAGTAGTGCTCTTTTGCCCTCTCATGTGACAATTAAAATCACAAACAATTATAAAGCTTTATTCCTCATATTCAGCGTCCAATTAATCAGAACGTCATGAAGTGCTTCCTGAAAATGTTCCCTTTGCGAGTCCCCCGTTAGACTATATAGGCTAAGCAGTAATATCTTGTCTACAGTGTCTTTATATTGACTTTCCATCTCAACTGCATCAATGAAATCTTCTATGTTTGTATGTTTGCAGCATGATTTCACAGTATGTGAGACTCCGACAATTAACCCCCATAGGGTCTTCCTCGTGGTCCCTTTTTAGCTAGAGACTGATATATCGAGTATCCATTCAATATAATCGGCGAGGTTAGCCTGGTGTCCTGGCGGCATATACAGGTGTGATTAGAAATATATGATATAGAACCTTCTGGAGACAATAAATGGCTAAAACCTTTGCCCTTCCATGAAATAATCAAACAATCTCACTGTTTTTGCACTACCACTGGCAGGGACTCGGCTAGCCACTTTAAGATGTTCTGAATATCTATCAGCTGCACCGCGTTACCTCTTGGTAATTGCGGTACAGTGAACTTGTTTGTCAGCTCTTTTCTCAGTTTATTTGCCCATTTAGGGACTTCTTTTTCCGGGTCTGCGTCAATTTCTACATCGACCTCAAATAGGCTCTCTCTGTGGTTACGCATCATTTGAGCGGTCGTCAAGAATTTGCAATGAATGGCTGATACATTCCAGTTCAGTCCGCTAAGAGGTTCTATGAACTCAAAATCTTCCAATCTCAATACTCATAACTGAGGAATAGAATGTAATCTGATCATGAATTTGGATCTTGTAAGCCAATCCTGGTCACTGGTCTGGTATAAGTTCTTAATAATACAAATATGATTACCAGTTTGACTAGTAGTCTTTGCTTTATCAATTGCAATTGGCGCTGGGGTTTCCCTTGTCTGGCCAATAGGATTTACGCTATTATTAGGGGTGGAAAAGATCTTGTCCAGTTCCTGGCCTTGTTGCGATAACTCTGTTTTTGGCAGTTCTTCTTCACCTTCAGAAGATTGATTATCTTTCTCAGAAATGAGCCAACTAGTCAAGCGGTCAGCTCCGTTAGAGATGCGTTTTCTTGCTCTAGCTGCTTTCTTCTTAGCTATTTTTGTCGGTTTAGCCGGTTGAGCAGTATTGGGTAGTGGGGAGGCAAACGTACAGGGCAACTTCCTCGTCACCACCCTTTTCATCATTCGCCATTTTTTTCGTGAAAAATATATCATCGGATTGTTTGTGACATTCAAATCAGGCTCAGGGTTCTCTGTTGGCTCAGCGAGCTCCTGTACTGCTTTAGATACATTGCACTCAGCCTCCTCTCTAGAGTTATCGTCTGTGGCATTTGTCGGAGCAGTATTTAATGTGTTCTCCAAAATACGTCCGGACATTTTTAATAATATTTTTGGTGAGAATTGTAAGGATGCCATGGAAGAATGTAGTTCCAACAGTGCATTAGGACAAAAGAAGGAGTCTGCATTTGTCTCCGATACTGAGGCTTCCAGATGTGCAGCTAGATTTGGTGATGCTGATAACCTATACGTAAATACTGGAGGTAATAAGGCCTCTTCAATTTGAGAACCCTGGGCGTTATTTTCCAAGGGTTTAGCTGGTGCAGGCGTCATTGACCTTTGCATCAACAAGAATAATTCCAAGAGAGAATTGTTGTCATTATCTCCCTCATACGTCATATCTTGGGGATTACTGTGATTGTGATTAATTGGTACATTCTCCTCCAGTATGGTCGAGTTCTTCTCCGGCTGTACATTTGTTGGGGAAAAAAGAAGTTATAGCATCTTTACTCAAAGGTACTTGTTTTTTTCATTCTGCTTTTACCCACAACACTGTCAGCAATTTTAACCGTTTCTTTCGCAGTTTGATTCCATAAATTATAGTTGGATTGTGAGCTCTTTTTATGAGTGGGCATCTTCACTTTTCAGTAACCTCCTTCCAGTAAGTGTTAGCCTTTATGGAAATACAGACCACATTAAAATATGCTGGCAGGCTAAAATTCGATCTGTCATGCAAAAAAAGAAACATTCCGCTTTACAACCAACTCTGCAGCAATATTCTCTCCTCGTTCAGAGCAACCAGGATCAAAGGAATGCTCTCGCAGTCACCCAGTTGCACATTAACAAGGCAACGTCCCCTAAAAATCCAGGAAATGTTCCAGCTCACGTTGCCTTGTGTGGGCTTCAGCCCCCGATAATACAAAAACAGGCAGATCCCACAGCCTCAGTAATGCACTCACAGAGCAGCAATAACTGCAGAGTCACTGCAGGAGAGTATTAGAGGGGAACATATTATATTTTATCAATAATCTTTTCTAAGAGGAGAATGAACGCTGCGCTGTCACTTCACATTAGTCACCTCGCCTATTCAAAATATAGTTCTCTTATCGTTAAAAATCACTCCTTCAGCCTTTGCGAATACCCTATGGCCAGTGGCAGTAAAAATCTGGCACGACTGCGCAGTCTGTAGATCAGTTAAAGCTAGTCAAGAAAGAAGTGCTGATAGGCGATGCCATGCCCTTCCCGAGGACCGAAGTGTCCCAGTCAGCCACAGGCAAATAATTCTGGCTGTATCCGCGGGTTCCACAAGCTTGCAGGTAGCCTACGATATTGTTATCCACTCACTTGCCGGGCTCGAGCAGCTTAGAGGAAAGGACCAAGGGACGCTGTGAAAAGATTGTCAAGCTGCACCAAAGTTCAAAGTTCATATAACCACTGACACGAAGAAGAACAGGCGAGGAGAAAAAAGCCTTGCACGGAACCAACATATGCATTACAGTCCACAAGAGCAAGAACCAAAGATAAAAAGGGAAGGACTGTGTATTTTGTCAAATCCTCTGTTGAGGAAATGAGAGCCGACTGAAGGCCGCTGACAGAGCCTTGCCGAGCACACACAGAGTTCACTGTCATGCAGGCTGGAGAATCAGAGGCCCGGAGGAGACGGGAAGTCAAACCACGCGGTCAGACTGAGAAGCACATACCAAGAGGGACTAGACCTGAGAAGGCTGTGAGGGCATGCAGAGACCGCTGAAAGGCGTACGGTTGCCCATAGAAGGAGGGAGAAAGTCCGTTAAGATGCCCCAACAATCCAGTAATGCATAAAAGTTACATGGGTTACCGTTGCGGTTGAGAGACAAATGAGAACGAAGGAGGCAGTTGGGGAAGGCTGAAGAACCCCATCTCTCTCATAACAGTATTTGGAAAGAGGCAAGAAAGAGACATATGAGAAACAGTGCCTGGCAGGCAAGTTAATTGGGCCCCCGATTACGTACTACTACTGAGAGAAGGGTCTGAAACCCACACAAAGTTGGGGAAACCCAGCAAGAGCAGCACACAATGGTCTGGGTCCCAAGCAACCAATTGCTGCGGCCTGTGGGCAGCAAGCCGGAGAGATCCTCAGAAACATACAGGGGAGAGGGAGAAGTGCGTTAAGTGATAATAAGGGGTTGAGGACCCATTGCTAAAAGAAGAGACATTTTCATGAACATGGAGATCTACAGATGCGTCTGAAAGGATAATGAACCATACTTGGTGTTACACTTTTGAACTGGAGGAAGGGAACTGTGTTTTTGTGAAATAAGCAAGACTGTGAAAAAAAAGGGGAAGGAAGACAATTCCCCATCCATCCTGTTTTAGTTTGTATACATTTGGAGGAGTATCCCTTGCAAGAACTTTAAAGTTAAATAGGAAAACAACTTGTGTTTCCTCATCAAAACTGAACATTGACTTGGCATCCAGAACGAGAAAAGCCTCCTTCTGGATCAAGAAGTCACCCGGTTTGTCCTTTGTTAATCTAGGGTGTAAGGGATGGAAATGTTCTAACATCAGAAGCATAGGAAGGCTCTCTCGCTGCAGCACGCTGCAGGAGCAGCACACCCAGCAACATCTGACTACTTAGCAATAGAAGGTAATGCCATCAGGCTTTATTGGACCCCTCGTTGCTAGTAGCCTCCACTTTGAATGCACCCTACCTATTGAATCACTTGCAACTCTAAAGTGATTCCCGTGCCTGTGCCAGGTGAAACCTACGCTCCGTTCCATTTTCAATGCAGTATTTTGGGCTTTCTGCATGTGCCTACAGCCACTCAATCATCCTTTGAAGATAGCCGCTGCCTTGAAATCCGTCGACAGCACTCGAACGGTCCACATTTGAGCCAATTGGCTCCTCGTCTGGATAAGAGCCTATCAGGGAGACTAGCAGGTGTAAGCCGGCCCCCCATCGAAGGCTCTCATCAAAGGCTCCTGTCCGAGCCTGTCAGAGCCGGGAGAAGCAGGCAGCCCATGGCCGCATACACTAAGCTTTGTTCTCATCGTGCCTACCGGGTATCTACTACTTGCTCTGGTAAGCACCTGGTGAGCTCTGCTTCTGTTGATACCTCTCTGCCTATGCACTCACTAGCTTCTGACCTCTCACGGTTTCCTGGATCACTTGCACTGCCCTTCTTTGCCTCGTTACCCCTACTAAGTAATCCACAGCCAACACTGTGCAGGCTATCCTTGTTGCGCTCCTCGAGACACGCAAACCCGCTGAACTACAACCTGCCCAACATTATTCATTGAGCTTGTCACCCTCTATTCGCCAATGTTCCACAACCATCTCCCTCCAGATACCAACTATCTTTCTTAATCGACGGCCGTGTTCCCTTCTACAGGCTACCTACCAACACCACCCTGTAGTATCTCCCAGCTACCGGATGCTGCATAAACTATAACCGGGACATTACTATCTCTGGTGCCTGCTGCTAATTAGTGCTTGTCCTTAATTATTCAGTTACATCCTGTTGGATTTTTAAATATGAGTAACTGTGCAACTTGCCCAAATTTCGCCGTTGCCTTTCATTGCGTCCTGCCCAAAAGTTGCTTTAGGTGATCTGCCATTCACTGCAATTCACCTGATAGCTTATTCTAACCACACTGCACAGTGCCGAGTAACTCATTTCGACACCTCTACATTTATTGTAAGCTGATTCTGCTGTTCTACCCTACGCTGTATACTATTTTCAAAAGTTGACTTTGCCTACACTGCATAGCGCCTGGATGATACACCCTGTGATGATACACTTTGTATTCCACCCACATTGTATTTCCTTGAAAGCTGTCTCTGCAGCTCTGCATCCTGTTAGAAATTTTACTGCGAGCAACTCTGCAACTTGCCTAACTTTCGCTGCTGCCCTTCATTGCATCCTGCCCAATAGTTGCTTTAGGTGATTTGCCACATACTGCACTTTACTTGAATAGTTTTGCTGACCTTATTGCATAGTACCGAGTAGCCAATGTTGCTGACTTTACATTTATTGAAAGTTTATTTTACTGTTCTGCCTTGCACTATATACTATTTGCAAGTTGTTTTTGCCTATACCACATAGTGCCTAGATGATACACCTTGTGATGATACTCCTTGCATTCCGCCCACATTGTATTTCTTTGAAACCTGGCTCTGCAGATCAGCTATTCTCTGCATATTTCCTGTAAATTGATTTTTCTCATAGTGCATAGCGCCCAGATGTTACACCTTTTGATGATACTCTGCCTAGAGGGATGGTATTATTACTGTGATGGTACTCTGCCTAGATTGCATGTCTCTGAAAGTTGATTCTGTTGATTTGCCACTCACTGAATATTACACATAAGTTGATTTTGCTCCTATCACACAGGGCCTAGAAACTATTTCTGCCCTGCCTAGACGGATAATATTCCAGCCTAGCCGTGAGACTACTCTTTGTGGCTTCTATGGCTTACCTCTGAGTTGTTACTCTCACAATGGCCACCCTCTTCAACCCTTGCCATTACGCAACACTGAAAATATAACTAGCAGCAGCAATTGTCCTCTCTCTTCAATTCAATGGATCCCACGCTTCGCCTCAAGTCCCACTCTTAGCATACCATGCCCTGCCAGCCTTAGAAATGTAAGCTAGGATCTTGCACCAGTAACTTTTGCCTGACTAACAATCACTGTAAGCCTGTCCTACACGACAAGACTCTACTTACAACACAAGCCAACACTGCTCATAACACTGATAACAAAACCTTGACTCATCTGGCATCCAAGCTCCCACTTACAGGCACTCCTCTAGTTGAGGCACCACATATCAAAGGAGCGCTCAAGAATGCCAGATCTATGACTGTCCATGCACTAGACATAGCAGACCTTATCACATCCAACCACCTAGACGTTTAGCTGTCACAGACACTTGGTTATGCGAGCTGCCGGCCCTTCCCTTTCGCTAGCATTACCTGAACATTATACGATCATCAGATCTAATAAAACATCTAGCAGAGGGGGTGGGGGGAGTAGCGATTATTGTCAAAAACCATCTTGGCCTCATGAAATTCCCTAATGATCCATTCCCTTCGGGAGAACTTCTGTCTGTCAAACTCCTGCTATCTTATACACATACTCTACTCATCCACCTGCTTTACAGACCCCCGGACCCTATATCTTCTTTCAAGGAAAATATCACTCACCTCCTCACCCAGAACACAAAACCTGGCTCCCAGGTTCATGCTACTGGGAGATTTCAATTTAGAACTACATGACACCCAGGATGCCAACACTACAGCCATAGAACACACTCTCACTGAGCTCGGCTTGTCATACCATATTATAGAACTAACGCACAGCAAAGGCAGAATGTTGGATTGGTTAGCAGACCTTAACTGCAACACTATGATCCTTTCTAATTCTCCCTGTGCCTGGTCTGACCACCATGTCATAAATTTAACAATTCGGGATTCCTGCCGCCTTCTACCCAGTGACACTCAAGTACCGCCTGCCTTAACCCGCAACAATCATTTGATCACCTTGGAGAACCTACAAGCCCATCACCGGCACGCACGAGAATTTAAATAATGACCCGGCCACTCTAGTACACTAATATAATCATAATTTACTCCTAGTCTTAGACCAAATAGCCCCACTCAAAATGAGAAAAGTGAAGCCGCCAGCGCATCTAAACAAGTGGTTCTCACTAGACCTGAAAGCCCTTCGCAAAGCCAAAAGAAGCCATGAAGCAACCTGGAAGAAAAACCTTCTTTCCGGAAAAAGGAATACTACACCATGGCCTCTAATGCCTACAAAGCCGCCATCCTGAAAAGAAAAAGTAACACATTTAATGACAGAATCCAAAACGCTATAGAGCTATTTACCATCTTGAGAGAGCTGGAGTCACCAGTCCCCCTGTCTGAATCTTGCACTAAAGATGCCTCATGGTGTTCTAATAGCCAAAAGGCCCTTGTAAATAAACTTGCTCTATTACAAGGTAAAATAGAAGCAAAAGAACTTAGCCTCACCTCATGCTCAAAACCAAGCGCGACCCACATCACTCCCCCCAAACCTTGCAGCTTATTCAAATTCACCCCTGTCACCAATAAACAAGTAGAAGCCTTTATAGCAAGCCTAAAACAGTCAAGGTGCCAAGGCGACATTTGTCCGGCAACAATCATAAAGGAGGGGAGGAAAAGAGTTCACTCTATTCCTCACCTCCTTTATTAACTGCTCGTTTGAGTCACGCATGGTACCAAACAATCTCAAAGATGCCTGGGCCATGCCACTCCTTAAAAAACCTAATCTCGACCCTAGCATCTCCACCAATTTTAGACCCATAACTACTTTTCTCTTAAAAATACTGGACAAAGAGGCCTACATCCGAATTCAAAACCATCTAGAAGCCAATAACCTTCTAGGCCTTCGCCAATCCGGGTTTAGACCAAGACACGGCACAGAGACAGCCCTCCTGGACTTAAAAATCCAGATGGATGAATCTAAAGATAATGCAAAGCTGGCCTTACTCCTCTTGCTTGATTTATCGTCAGCTTTTGATTTAGTAGACCACAAGATCCTAACTAAACACTTGACTACGGCAGCCTCCTTCTCACCCAAAGCTGCCTCGGGATTCAGTCCTTCCTCTCAGACAGAACTATGAGGGTTTTCGCACCCACAGCCTCAGCAGAACTCGCACCAATCACCTGCTGTGTCCGACAGGGTTTTTGCATCTCCCCGACCCTTTACAACATTTTCACAAAGCTCCTGTTTGACCATTTAGATGACTTGGGTGTCTCCTACACAAACTATTCGGATGACACACAGATCCGTATCACTCTCACAGGATCATATGACAAAGACTACAAATTACTGAACACAACATACCTCAGAATACAGGCTTGGATAGCTAACCATGGTCTTTGCATAAACAACTATAAGACTGAGCTTTTACTCATCAGATCGAAACAGCAACTTAACAACCTAGACACCCAATACATCGCCTTCAACATTGATGGGAACAATATCAAACTCTCCAATGATGTCAAAACCATAGGAGTATACCTGGATTCCACCCTTTCTCTCTCCAGGCAAGTCAATGTGACTGTCTCAGCAACAGCTTATACCTCCAAGATCATTAATGCGTGCAGGCCCTTCTTGTCCATCAGCAGTTGTGTCACGTCGGCCAGAGCACTTATACTTTCAAAATTGGACTACTGTAACAACCTATACTTAGGTATCAGCAAACGTAACCTTAACAAGCTACACGTGTTGCAAAACAATGCCATTCTAACTGCTCTAAATATCCCCCACTCCAACCTCATTTCACAAATAAGATGTAACTCTGGCTCCCAATGCAAGATAGGATCACTCTCAGAGCACTAGTTGTTACTCACAAATGCCACTCAAATTCTGCCCCTAAATATCTAGTTGACAAATTCACCAGACATCAATCTACCAGACCCTTGAGATCCAACTACTCCAACTGCCTTAATCCCACATTCAAACTACAACAATCTAGCGGCTCCAGCTTCCCAATGCTAGCAGCAAAAACCTGGAAATCCCTGCCTCCATTGCTTAGAGCCGAACCCTTCTTTGAGTCCTTCAGAAATAAGGCTAAAATCTGGCTCGTCTCCTAACTAAACTAAAGTCGAGAAATGTACCTCAGCACACTGTACTTGTTGACTGCAGGTCTGTGCCTAGATATGTAACTCTAGGCTGCTTGCTACCTTGAAATGTAACAAAAGTCAACTGTATTGTTTTTATTACCATAATGCACCTCCTTGTATCTATCACCTTCTTGTTCGTAATACCTGCATTTTTGCTACCTTCATGTTCCAACACTTTTTGTATGTATGAGTAAAGCACCTAGATACTCTTGGGTTAAGTGCTCTATATAAGCAAATAAACTAAACTAAACTAAACTAATAGGTTTGGACACAGGACAGCGGACATTTTACTTTATTTTACGTTTTTATTTACTTAATTGGACATCCTAACAGATTCCTTAGTCTTGTTGTTGAAGTAGGCCACCCCCTCTTAGAAGTAGGGCAAGATAGGTTTCCTTTTTCATTACTTTTATAGACAAATTACAGTTTTTGCCAACAAACATGCTACCATTGTGCCAGACTCGTACTTCTGCACTCTAATAGGGTGTAGACCGACTACAAGTTCACACTTATTCAGGCTACCAGGATTTGGACCCAATAGTTCAAAGGTAAACATGGCAGCTAAGCTCCGCATATCTGGTGGCACACTCTCCTCATGCAGTAAATTGACCAACCAGCTTGAGTCACAACTCGGACGCAAAGAGAGGACCCACAAACAATCCTTCTCTTGCGCTGCACCCACCCTCTGGAACTCGATGCCGTTGTCAACTCGGAATGGCCCCACATTTCTCCAATTTCGCAAAACTCTGAAAACATGGCTCTTTCAAAAACACCTGATCAAGGACTTATTCAAATGGATGCACCTACCGACACATAGACCTCAAAGTATCGTGCTACTGTTTAAAGATGCCAGCCCAAATGCCGGCTACCCACACTCTGGAAAGAACTCAGCTGCTCTCAATCAAGGTGTGTGCTTTATGTCCTTTAAACAATAAAATACAAATAAAAATAAATATGCCTATTTGCAGCTCTGTTTTCCAATCCCCACGTGCATTATAGATTTCAAGGATCCTTCCCCACACGTAATGAGTGTATGCAGATGAGGTTGTGGCATGTGATGCAGAGCTGATGTCTAGGTGACAATTCCTTGAGAAATTAAAGCACTTTTCAGTTAGACAATTCAAATATATACAGAATAAATCCATTACAATTCACATATAAATAACAAAGCCAACTAGTCCAATCACTATTAACATAATAATCAGTGTTATATAAAACAATGCACAATAACGTTACTTTACAGTGTTATCAGAAGCACAGAGGGCCTGATTCTCAAAACCTTTTTTTGGCAAGTGATGAGGTGCATATGCGCATTACATCAGTTGTGCCAAAACAGATTAGCATGCCAAATCACAAAGGCTATCTAACAGTGCACATCATAGATGTACATATTCAGATGCACGTTTTCACAACCTTTGTGCAATTGCGCAAATAAGGGGACATATCCGCCCATTTCAATGCACATCCCGAATTAACAAATAAGATATGCTTTGAAATAGGTGGAAATCAGGTACATTCTTCAGGACCAGTTTGGGACAGTTGCAGAGGAAAGTGCTAAGCATGAGACGTTCCTTTCTGAAGCTCACATATGCATTTTCTATGAAGTGGAAAGGCATTGCTGTGAACCCTTCTCTCCCACTTGCATTTCTAACCTTCAAATGAAGATTCTTACTATCACATTGACAGGCCTCTGTAAAATATACTCCATCAACCACGTGGCTGCTGGGAGCCTGCCATGCATGAGTGCTAAAGCATGCCCATAACACTAATCTATGCAAGAGGGCTGGCCAAGGCATCTTCTGCACTGAAGTACAGCCGACTGGAAAAGCACAGTTCACCTTTGAGAATAAAGTGACCTTCACCTAGTGCAAATAAAAAGAAAGTGCGTCCTCTGTGCATTTGTTATTTGCCGTTGTTTCTGGGAATCTGGCCCAGAGGTCACAAAATAGAATTAAAACCCACCCAATATACAGATTTCCAGTAGCAAATTTCCTTTGTGAAAGGCCAATTTAAGAAGCGCAGCTGTGCCCAAAAAGCTGGCAGTGAATTAGCCATTGACCAAACAAAAAAAAGCAAAATAAAGAAAAACAATTCTGGTGCCCACCTGCTGAAGTAATGTTGTTTCAAAATAAAAGCTATTGATCTTGGTCTAATGTTGTGCATACCCCAGAAAAACAGCATACGTGTACTCAGATCAATCCTATCTGGACAAAAAGGAAAATAGCAAAAATGGCAATTCTGAGATCGTTTTTTCTGCCAACCACCTAACCTGGAAAAAGACAGAAAACAGTTAAACCTTATCTACTTATTAAGCTAGGGTCTCTGAGCAACAGACTTAAAATAAAAATAAATATGGTTGCGTAACTTGTATTTGGGTTCTCTCTAGCTTATATACCAGTTTTTGAAATATTTAATTAAACACCATATTCATGTATAACTTTGCCCAAGTAATAGATTTCTGTTTTGGATGATCCCAGATAAGTAAACCCATTACTTTGTTACAGAACCAGTTTTCCAAAACTTGGAACTGCATACTATTATCAGATCCCTAAAGGCTTGCTCCTTACACAGGATTGTAATGTAAAACAATGTATCCCATCTATTGCTTGCAGCATCTTTCTGCCTGTAATGCAATATGATTGCTACCACTCACATTTTCAGTAAAATTAACCCCAACAAAATCAATTACAGGTACCATGGGAGTGTGTTCTACACCAGATTTAAAAGCGAATGAAAAGCAGGCTTTGAAACTGGAACAAAATAATTATTTCAGATTCTTGCGTGTTGATTCTCAGTTCCATTGATCACCTCTATCTGATAAACTCCTGCTTCAACTTCGGTAAGGCTTGCACGGTCTAAACAATCAAAACAGAATCATCAGCAAAAAATAACAACGGTAAATAACCACGTACAGCATCCAACCATATTTCCATTGAATGGTTGTATAATACATGCGTACATTAGTTATAGAAAACCTATGGGGCCATTAGGCACCATTGCCCACCCAGTCTATTGAAACATCTTTAGTTGTTTGACCATTTTGCAACAGTGTGTTAGTTTTGTTGATCACCACCTCAACCCCTACAAGATCCTTTGGAATTACTCATTTATTAAAATTTGCCACAGCTTTGAATGATTGACATAGTGAAAGTCCATAATGCCCACATCTATTGGTTACATGTTTTAAAAGAAATCCAAATTGAATAGGGGCCAATGTACCTTTCTCTAACACCAAACGTCTGACTTGATGAAGATCGTAAGCGACAGAGAACTGTGTTGGCAGCAAGGGATTTGGTATTTGCGCATAAATCTCTTCTCACACTTCAGTCCATTGAATCTATCTCCTGGTCTGATCATTTCCTGATCTCTTGCAGACTGGCTATCGGCAAACCTGTCAAAATTCCAACAGAGAAAATCTGGCAGTGTTCTTGGCGCGCTGTGTATACCTCTGACCTGGCCACTTTGATTGAAGTCAAATGTAGCCGTGAGTCAGAGGGGTTACTCTCCTTTATGTCTGAAGCCCTCCTTGAAGCTGCTGACATGGTTCCCCCCTTTGGCTGATTCAACCCCATAGATTGCCCCCTGAACCATGGTTCACTAATCTTCTGAAAGAAGAACACCTTAAATTACGACAGTCAGAACGTAAATGGCGTAGATCATACAATCCTGCTCTTAAAATCCAATATAAGACTCATACCACTGCTTATTCAGCCAAAATTAAAGCTGCCAAAATGGCACATTTTAATACTAACATCGAGTCCTCTCTTTCTCAGCCTAGGGCCCTTTTGGCTGCGGGTAAGGATCTCACCTCTGTGGAGAGGCTAACCCCTATTGTCAAACCCACTCAGGAGCTTTGTGATGCTCTATCTCACTTTTTTATTTCTAAGATCGACACTATCAGACAGACCATCACTCAGGCAGTGACAAGGGCTGGACCTACTGATAACTCCATTCCTCTCCCCGATACTTCTGATCCCATCATTGTTCATACTTGGTCCACCTTTCCGACCTATACCGAGGAAACTATCCTTACGGCTATCAGTAAAATTAAGTCATGCTCCTCCTTGGATGCTATTCTTTACAGAACATGAAAGACATTGCCCCTGATTTGCTGTCAGAACTATCCAAAGCGATTAACGATTCCTTTCAAACAGGATCCGTCCCTCGGGATTTGAAGTCTGCCAGGGTGATACCCCTTCTGAAAAAGCCTATTTCGGACCCTACTGTTCCATCTAACTTCTGGCCTATCTCACTCCTCCCTTTTTTGGCTAAACTTCTAGAATCACTGGTGACCCCGCTTCTATCAGTCTGGGTTCTGTCCTGGTCGTGGCACGGAGAGTGTCTTGGTTGCCTTTCTGGAGGATATGACCAGACTGGTGGTTGCAAGTGGAGTGGGTGACCTGATTTTGTTAGACCTATCAGTGGCATTCAACACTGTCGACCACTCCATCTTGCTATCTCGTCTCTCTCAGTTTGGCATATCTCGACAGGTACTTGCCTGGTTCAGTTCGTTCCTTGCGGATCGTACTCAGACCCTCTCAATGCCTCCTTTTCTTTCTTCTCCTTGTCACCTCAGTTGTGGAGTGCCTCGAGGCTCCTCCACGTTGCCTATCTGTTTAATATCTATATATTGGCCCTTGTGTGTCTCAACCGTTCCTACGGCATCAGGTGTTACTCCTATGCCGATGACACCCAGATACTGATAAGATTAGACCTGGATCAGGCTGAGGTGTCCTCGTGCTTGCGGGGGTGCCTGACTGCAGTTGGAGATCGGATGAACCACAATGGGCTCAAACTGAATGGGGACAAGGCTGAGGTGATGGTGGTGGGCTATCCCCCTGATCCTACACTCTGGGTGTCCTCTTTCTGGCCTTCCTCCCTGGGGCCTTTACCAATTCCAGTTAAGAAAGTGAAAAACTTGGGTGTGGTTTTATGCATCCTTGTCTATGGACCAACAAGTCTCTGCAGTTTGTCAGGCTGGTCATTTTCAGTTGAACATTTTGAGAAGAGTACTAACTCTGATCCTGGCCTCACTACACCCTCTCGTGGTTGCCCCTATGGTTTTATCACATATAGATTGTTGCAACTCTCTGTATATGGCCCAACCCAGGGCCTGAGTAAACAGATGCAGCGGTTGCAAAATTTGACGGAAGGGTAGCCACAGGCTCCCCTTTTGGAGTGCACATCTCCCCCGTATTACTGAACCTGCATTGGCTCACTGTGGCTCAAAGGGTTGAATTTAAGACCTTGTGCATTGTACACCAGGACATTCATGGTCAGGGTGCAGAATACCTTCAAGCTAAGTTCATGCGTTACTGCCTCACTCGGACACCTCAGAACAACTGGTTGTTCAAAAGCACAACAGAGACCGGGTCGACGGCTGGGCCTTCTCTATTGCTGCAGCAGTTCTGTGGAATAATCTTCCACTTATCATAAAGAGAACCCCCAATTATCTGGAGTTGAGAAGACGGGTCAAAACGTTCCTATTCTAATTATCATGAGGCTGTCTCCCTCTCTCCCAGCGCCATGATGCCTTCGGGCGACCGCGCACTTTACAAGAACCAATAACATAACATAACACTCCCATATGGAATTGGATCTTCAACTTAGCGCCTGGAAGTTGTGCCTTGGTTGTACATTCCCACACAATTTTCAGAAGCAGTTCTACAACGTTTTTGAGAAGTATATGGCTATACATTAAACACGTTTTTGCAAAAACACATAGGGCGTGCAGCAGAATGTTTGTTTTCACACTTTTATCTTGGCACAAATTGAAGATTAAAATATGTGGCATCTACACATTTCAAGCTATGATGTCAGCATTCCTTTGGATTTTCACATCCAATGTGAGAATGGGATTCCTGGCTGTAATTATAGCTAGGTAGAACACTCTGTTTGTTTTCTATTAAACATAATGTGTGCATATTTGTGTTAGCTACCCACCTTGGAGGGAAAAAAAAGCCATTGACTCTAAAAAGACAGAATAACAAGCAATATTTTCGATCAGAGGAATAGGTACTAAGGTATTTTGCATGGTGGAGTGCAGTCTGACCCTCCAATAAAGATAATGCACCTGTAGTTCTTTTCCACCATAATCTCCTTTTTTTGCTATTTGTTCAATAGCAATGATGAAGGACAGGAGTGAAAGTGGGCACCCGTGCATCATTCCATGTAAAATATAATAATCCCAAACTTAATTCCATTGGTGCTAAAGGTGGCACCAGAAAAGTGTTCAAGGCTCACAAAAAGTGTCTCTGAAGTTCATCTTTTCCAAGAAGTGAAACAACCACTTCAAGGGATGTTGTCAAAGAAATTTACTACATACAATCTCATTAACAGAAATCATTTGGATTACACTTTTGTATGGTATAGAACCACATGTACATGCATTATGTTACTCATGCCAATGCGATTGTGAGAAAACATCTCTGACCCTTTTCCAGGACTTTATATGCTACGTAGCTCAGTTGTGCCTCCCAGATCTTAGCCAGGATTTTGGGATCCGGAATAATCAGTAGGATCTCATGGCAATTAGTCCATTGGATTAGGCAAGAGCATCTACTTGGACATGATCTAAAAGTAACAATTGTATGCCAAATGTTTATATGTGATAATGTGTTTTAATGAATGATGACACTATGCATATTTTTATGGATTGATCAATCTGAAAACAGTAAATCAATCAAGGTAAATAGAAAGTCTTGGTAAATGTAAGTGCCATTGCTGCAAAAGGCAGGCTGTGTCAATTGAAATCATTCAAGAAATAGGAAAACATATCGTGTACTTGTATATTATGATAGGAAAATCAAGTTCTCCCTGTGGATAATAAAATACTGATTCTGGCCAGGATGGGACAAGGCAGACAAGATTTGTATTTTGTAGTTTATTTGTAATTTATATAGTGCCTTATGCCAAAGCACCGAACAAGATACACTTACAGTACAATCAAAGTAAAATCACAAGCAATACAAAATTGTATTAAGACTGAAGAAGGTAGTTATTAAGAGTAGTGTGCGAAATAAAGAATAAGAAGTAATAGAGCAAAGAGAAAGCGGAAAAGAGGTCCAGTGATATGGGGCAAGCAACGAGAAAGAGCGCAACCATGACTGGGCACAAGAGGGATGAGGAACAGAATACAAGAATTGGGTCTAAGAATGTAAAGCAGGAAAAGGGATATAATAAGAGGCAAGAAATGAAAGATACAGAGGCGCAAGACCATACAGAAATGTAAATACAATAAAAAGAAAATTGAATTCAAGGCATGAGTGAAAAGATAGCCATCCAAGAAAGGATAGTGACATTGAAATAGAATCATGGGGCAAAATAAATATAACAATCTGCAGCATTAAAGACAGACTTTAATGGCGCCAAACAAGAATGTGAGAAACAGATGAGCTTTCCGAATATTGAAAAGGTGATAACGAGAGGAGCGAAATATGGCCGAGATATGATTAGAGAAAGATACATCTGTATCAAGGCAAAGACCAAGATTACGAGCAAAATGAGAGATAGGAAGAAGAGAAGGTGGGAAAGAGACACAAAGAGAAAGAAGAGGAAGCGTGTTAGCAGGGAAACATAGAACTTAAGTTATGGTTGCGTTCAGAAGAATAAAAAGATGAGACATCCAAGTTTGGATGTCTGAAAGGCAGGAAGCAAGATTGCCATTATTAGAAGATGTGAAAGAAGAGAAAGACAGAAAGATTTGGGTATCTTCCGCTTAGATATGATGTGAGATACCGTAAAATGAGAGGCATATTTCACCTGATATACTCCTTGGAGGCAGAGATTATTTGCTTTTAATGAAGTGGTTCTGGGGGAAGCTTTGTGTGCAACACACACAGACTGTGTTAGCTGAGGTCTGTGCCTAAATAACATAACACACTGAATTCTTATGAGGAAATTCCCCTTTATATACTAAAACGATCACAGTGGATTGGGACATTTACAAACATTGACAGGCAATGCTTTGGTTTCTTATTCTGGAGGATTTACCACAACATAATTACCACAAATAGTAAACTGTTCAAAACGTCCATGCTGTCTAATGGACTCTAAAAATGGGTTCTAATTTATTTTTTGTTCAGGCCCATGCTGTCATTCTCACCCATAAGGGATAAAGAAACATTTCCAATCAAAGGGACACTGGACCTTATCTCGAGTTTGCTGGAAATTCCTCTGGAATTATTATGAAAATGAATTTGATGTTTGATGTTAACACCACTTGGTTAGCAGAAGGGAATTACTCATACAGGTCGAGGAGGAATGTCCATATCTTTCAAAGGTGTTCTTTTACCTGAA
The DNA here is from genome assembly GCF_040938575.1 of Ambystoma mexicanum. Taxonomy (NCBI): domain Eukaryota; kingdom Metazoa; phylum Chordata; class Amphibia; order Caudata; family Ambystomatidae; genus Ambystoma; species Ambystoma mexicanum. The sequence continues at coordinate 397,228,695 of NC_090941.1, read as the reverse complement.
AGGTTACAATCCCCATTTGTGGCAGCAATCATATACTTTCTGTCTAGCTTTCCGTATTTTGAGTCACTATGCCCTTCCAATCACACGGCATGAGAAACTTAGCTATAGTTAAACTACGATTTCACTATTGCGGCATAAGCTTGCATTGGCTTTTCATATTAAAGACGTCATTAAATAGGTTAGTTTTACAGTCTGGGGAATAGACTACGTTGTGACCAGACAATTCTCTCAGAAACCTCTGCTTATATTTTCAACTCTTCTGAATACAGTGGTAGCATGTGTCTGCGTCATGGGATTTATTTATTTTATTTATTTATTTGCATTTGTAAAGTGCCCAAGCCCAACGGCATCAGGGTGCTGTTTTAGACATGTTACAATCATTTTGTCAATAAAAAAAAACATGAGGGAAAAAACACAGTAAAAAAAGAAAAACACACATATAAGGCAGGGGGTATGGGTGTGGCAGCCAGCAGCCTGTTGGTGGAAGAGGGCCTTGCTGCTAGACAGGGAGGTGGAAGGCAGAGGGTTCTGGTTGAGGGTGGTGTGGATGGGTGGAAGTTCGTCTACAAAGAGCCATGGTTTCAGGGCCTCACAGAAAGGATGATAGTTAGGTTCTGCCCTTAGTTCAGGTGGCAGTGCATTCCATTGGGTGGCAGCTACTGTTGGGAAATTGGACCCTTCTGCCCATATCTTCTTAACTTTTTGCAGGACTAGTCGGTGAGTTTGGGCGTTTCTCACTGGTCATGACGAGTGGGCTTGTTCAATTGTTCTGGCAAGGTACTGGGGAGCAGTGTTTGAGAGACATTTGTGAGTGATTGATAGGGTTTTGAAAATGATCCATTCTCGCACCGGAAGCCAGTGGTCTTTATTTTTCTTAGAGAGGAGATGTATAATGCTGCTCGAAGAGCATTGTTTCGAATGACCTGAAGTTTGGTAAGATTCTGCTTTGAGGTACCTGCGAAAAGTGCGTTGAAGTAGTCCAGTGTTGTTCCAATTATAGAACTGGCTATGGTTAAACAGTTAGATTGCAAGAAGAAGTGCCTTGATGCATTCATAAGCATTGTTGTGTATGTGGAAGAGTTTGCAATTGTGTTCACTTGTTTGGTAAGGGAGAGAGTAGCATAGAGGTGGATGCCTAGTATTTTCTCAGATAAGGAGACAGGAATTTGGTTGCCATCTATGTAGAAGGAGGAGAACTCTGTGATGAGTTTCTTGAGCATGGTGGGTGAGCCAAATAATAGGATCTCTGTTTTCTTGTCATTCAGGCAAAGGTGGTTGGAGGCCATTCATAGTTGTATGGTAGCGTATATCTTGTTGATAGTTATAGCGTCTTCCTGGAAGGAGCCTGTGAAGTGGAGGAGGATTTGGGTGTCGTCGGCATAATTGGTATAGGAGATGCTGAGGGAGTCCAGGAGGTTGAAAATGGGTTTAGTGAATATATTGTAGAGAGAAGGGGAGACACAGGAGCCTTGATGGATGCCACAGGGGATGGAGATCGACGGGGCATGTGCAATGTCAGAGAAGACTCTCATGGTTCTGTTTTCAAGAAAGGAGGCCATCCAGGGAGGCCAAGTTCCGAGAGAAGTTGGCTGAGTGGGTGAGGTGGTGGCTGAGTGTATCATGGTCTATAAGATCGAAGACGGCAGTTAGGTCGAGGAGAAGCAGGAGGGCTGGTTTGCCTTTGTCTTTGAGTGCATCAAGTTGAATTTTGAGGTCTAAGAGTGCAGATTCGGTGCCGTGGCCAGGGTGGCAGCCAGATTGGAAATGCATAGGATGTGGTAGGTCTCTAGGTAGGATTGAATTTGTAGACAGGCGGCACTGTCCAGGATTTTAAGGAGGAAGGGGACAGCAGTGATGGGTCTGTAGTTGTTGGGTGACAAAGGATCTAGGGATGTTTTTTTTTTTTTTAACAGTGGACACACATAAGCTTCTTTGAGGCAGTGGGGACCTGGCAAGATGAGAAAGATGCATTAATGCATTTTGTGATGAATGGGGTGATTGTTTCTGCGCATTATTTGATGATGGAGGGTGAGTAGATATGCATGTAGATGGCTTAAGTTTTTTAAGGATGTTGGCTACTTCTCCAACAGAGACATCTCAGAAGTTAAAGGCTGGTGTTGAATGGATGGTGGTTGTGTTGCCTGGGGTCGGGGGCAGCGATTGTTGCTCTTTTCTTTTCATTTTTCTGCTGTAGCATGACTATTTTAATGCACAGTGCATTTTGAATGCTGATGCACCAGGCTTCATATTTGTTTATGGTATTAGGGGGCTGGGATGGTGTTTCAAGTTCTCTAAGGATGTTGAAAAGCTTATGAGAACCGGAGCTGGCTTTGGCTATCCTGGAGTTGTAGGTTGCGGCTTTAGCGTTGATGATGGCCTTTTTATATTCCCTGACTAAGGATATGAAGGCAGTTTTGGTGGTATGGTTGGGATCTTTCTTACAGAGGTTTTCAGCTTGCATTTTATGTGATTGCAGGGTAGATAGGTCCGAGAAGAACCAGGAGTTGATGTGGGTGGTGAACTTGTCCTTTCTGTGACAGTGGGGCTACCAGGTTGACGGTTTTGGTAAGGGTGTTGGCATAAAGAATTGCTAAAATAGTGGGGTCTTCTGAGGAAATGTGAGCCAAGTCCCTTAGCAAGGGGGAGATGAAGTCTTGATGAGGTTTTTGGTACTGTGGATGAGCGCTGGGAGGGGGATCTTTGTTGGGAGGTTGTGTGTTGAAGGAAGATAAGGTGAAACTAATGATGTGGTGGTCCGACCAGGGGCAGGGAGTGTTTGAGCTGATTGTGATATGGCTGTTCAGGTCTGCTACCCAGTCCAGGGATCTTTCTTTGATGTGTGTTGGGTTGGAGACTCTGTGCGTGAAGCCCAGTTCTGTGAGAGCATTTGCTACTGGTGTCCATGGGTCGTGTAGACCTACATTAAGGTCTCTTAGAAGAATAACTCTAGAAGAGGGTTTGATGTTGTCTGAGATGTGGTGCATGCGTTCTTCCTCAAAGCTGGTGGGGAGTCCAGGTTGCCTGTACTGGATGTGCAGTGTTATTGAGTCAGTGGGTGATGTTGTAAGTTTGACTGAGAGAATTTCTCAGTTAGCTGAGATGTGGCTTTCAGTAGGTCTAATATGAAGCAAGGCTCTGTGTATGAGTGTGACACCCCTCCTCTGGAGTAAGTTCTGTTGCTTATAAGAATAGAGAAGCCCTCTGATAAGCCCTCTGATAAAGCTAGGGATAGGGCTGGGCCTGATGCTTGGTGCAGCCAGGTTTCGGAGATTGCTAGCAGGTCAAGGTGTTTAGTTACGATGAGGTCATTTCTCATGAGTGCATGTGCAGAAAGTTATCTGGCGTTGATAAGGGCGACTTGTAGGATGCAGAGGTCTTTTGCACAAGTGGTAAGCTTAGTGGTAGATGGGTTGGAGGATTGCTGCCCAGAGTGGATTCCTTGTAGGTTGTTGGTTAGGGTGGGAGGGAGGCGTGAAGCTGTCTGAGCTTTTCACAAAGATAGAGGGTTGGTGTGCTGCTAGGTGAGAGGTGGGTGGTTTGGCATATTGTATGATTCTGAGGGTAGGGAAGACTGAATTTCAAGCTGTTGGTGGAGCTATGGGAAGGTCGTTTTTAGCAAAGGTGGTGCCGGCAGCAGCTTAGATGCCATGGTGCTGTGTTCTGAGTCATAGGTGCAGGTGTTTCCTGTTAAGGGTGGCAGGACAGGAAAGAGGGGTAGATGGGAATCTAGATCCCAATCTGAGGTTCCTGTGCGTGCAGGTAGTGGTGGTGTGGCGAGGGCACTGTTGGATAGAATGAATATTGCGTGTTGTAGTAAGGGCGTGTGTACTATGGGGAAGAGCTGGCTGTGGTGGGTGTAGATTATTGGGGCAATGTTCGAATGAAGACATGCTATTGTTAGTTATAGTGGACTTTCTAGAAGTTTGTGCTGGTGCATTGGCTGTCACTTGTGTGATGGTGTTACATTAAGCCACTCGAGAGATGTGGTATAGTTGGCGTAGCGGCTGTGTGTTCACATGAGGTGCTTGAGCAAGGGAGCAGCAAGTATTGGCTGTATTATCATTCAGTAGGCTGGTTTGCAGGTGTGAGAAAGATATTGCAGGTGGGTGAATAGTTGTCAGAGCTGATTTAGTGGTGATGAGGAGAGGTATGGCTAGCGGGATGTAGTTTTAGCGGGAGAGGATCCTTTCCAGATTTACGGTCTGCTGTTGTGGGAATAAAATGCGGCTGTGTGAGGGAGGAAAGGGGTAGGTCAGGCCAGAGGGGCATTGGGGGGGCAGTGAAGGCGAGCAATACCAGTATGCATATAAATTAAGCAGCCAACCGTGCATATGGCATTAACAGGCTTACCTTCACAGGGATGTCTCATGAATTGATCAGTCTCAGAGCTATCACCCGACATTGATTGCGTTGAGCAGCGCAGCTGCAGATAGTGATGACAGCCTTGTAAAACAGCGTTTGAGGACGGCCAGCTTCATCATCCGGCTCAAGGGGGCTGGTTCAAATTCTGCATAGTCTCTGAATGTTGAACAATCAGCTGGCTGTGTAGGAGGCAGTCTGTTTGTTGCGTTGGTAGGTGTCACGGTGGCAGCCATTTAATAAGAGGCTTCTTGCTTTAGCTTCTTATGGACATCCATGGACGTCTGGGGGTTGCAGGGACTGGGGGAGCACAGTGAAAGGAGCGCAGCTGCAGAGAGCAATAGCATCCTTGTAGAACCGCCTTTGCAAATGGCTGGCTCTGACATCTGGCTCGAGAGGCCTTGTTCGAATTCTGCATATTCTCTTCATGTTGGTCAATCAGCTGGCTTTGTAGGAGGCAGTCTGTGTGTTGCTTCGCTAGGTGTTGCTGTGGTGGCTATTTTATTAGAGGCTTCTTGCTGGAGCTTATTATGGGCATCCATGGGTGTCTGGGGCTTCTAGGGGCTGGGAGAGCACGGTGGAAGCACTGCAGCTGAAGAGAGAGATGACAGGCTTGTAGAACAGCCTTCTGAGGACGGCCGGCTATTCCATCTGGCTCGAGGGGGTTGGTTCAAATTCTGCAGATTCTCTGCATGTTGGCCAATCAGCTGGCCGTGTAGGAGGTGGTCTGTTTGTTGTTTCGACAGATGTCACTGTGGCAGCCATCTAATTAGAGGCTTCTTGCTGGAGCTTCTTATGGGCATCCCTGGACGTCTGGGAGTTCCAGGGGCTGGGGGAGCACAGTGGAAGCAGCACAGCTGTAGAAAGCGATGGCAGTCTTTTAGAATGGCCTTTGAGGACAGCCTGCTCCGCCATCCAGCTCGAGGGGGCTAGTTCAAATTCTGCAGGATATCCCGTAATCCACTTTTTCTATCAAATCTAGTTTGACCATTCTTGATGTGACGTCTATCTTCGAAGAATGCGGTAATCACTGCCTCTATTTCAATCCCCTCTTTGCTCTTAACCCACTCGTCTATATAACTGTGTAGAGTAGAAGACCCCACCCGCACAGGCCATACTGGGAAGAGGAAGTGTGAGGGCTGCCCAGATGAAGTTCATACAACCACTTACGTGAACAAGAACAGGTAAGGAGTAAAAAGCCTACTGCAAAATCAACATACGTGGTACAGTCAACAAGAGCAAAATCCAAAGATAAAAAGAGAAGGACTGTGTATTTTGTCAGATCCTCCCTGGAGGAACTGAGAGCCAGCTTACGGCTCGCCATGGAGAACAGGAACGTGTAACAGAGCCTTGCATAACACATGCAGTGTTCACCGTCATCCAAGCTGGAGAATCTGTGGCCAGGAGGTGACCGGGAGTCGGATCACGCGGTCAGATGGAGAAGCACATGCCGATAGGAACCAGACCTGGGAAGGTTGTGAGGGCACACAGAGACTGCTGGAAAGGATACAGAAGCCTTTAGCAGGAAGAAGCAGGTCGCTTAGCCATCTGAACAAGCTGGTAATGCCATTAATGGTACATGGGTTACCGTAGCGGGTGGTAGAGTTAAAGGAGAATGAAGGAGGCAGTTGGGGAAGGCTGAAGAACCCCATCTCCCTCGTACCAGCACTTGGAAAGAGACAAGAAAGAGACATATGAGAAATAGTGCCTGGCAGCATCAAGAAGACACCCAGTTAGTTAATCTAGAGTGCAAAGTATAGAAATAGGTTTTGACACAGGACAGTGGACATTTTACTTCATTTAAATCCTGGCATATTACTTTGTGTTTTTGTTGAGGTAGGTAAACCCCTCTTAGAAATAGGTCAAGATATGTTTCATTTTTCTTTACTTTCATATATAAATAAGTCTTTGCCAACAAACATGCCACCACTGTGTCATACTCGTACTTCTGCACCCTTACGTATGCTGTCAGTGGTGGGATCTGACCTGGCTGACCCAAACCAGGGAACCCTTAAGTTGACCAAACTTAATGACAGGGCTTCCAACCACTCAGTGGCCACTTCAGAGTCTATTGGGTTTAACCTATCCAGTAGTCAGGATCTAGTTATAGAACCAGGTGCAAGGCAAATCATACCAACTGGTCTAGTCTTGTCAGCTCCCAAGAGTAGCTATATGAGGCTAACATCCAAGTCAGTGTTAGCCTGGAAATATGGTTTGGATATACTGGCTGGGGTGGTGGGCCCCGATTATAGGGGAGACGTTAATATCCTCCTTTAAAACAACGACAGGCAATCTTATCACATAAAGTTCGGAGATAAGATTGCACAAGGGATATTAGAAAAAGTTGTATTTCCTGACCTGATAGATGTCCCTTTTCAAGAGCAAACAGATAGATGGGAAACGGGGTTTGGTGAAGCAGATATAGGAGTGGAACTCGAGACTGAAACACCCACCCCACAGGCAGATGCTGAGGAAATTGAAATCATGGCAGATCTAGCCTTTGTTCAGCACAATGACCCCATATTAGCCGAAGAAGTCCAGAAGGTGGTATCGGAAAAGAGGGAAGGAATCTTTCTTTTTTCCTCAAACAGGGGTTATTGTATTGGGGACGCACAACCCATGAAGGTATCACACAATCCCAAATTGAAGTCACAAAAAGTCATTGTATGGTAGTCTTGGAGACCACACATGCACACCTCACCTGGGGAAAGCTAGCGGCAGCTAAGAGCCAAGGACAGGTAGTAAGTAAATTCTACTGGTCAGTCATTTTTCATGATCTGTTTACCATGCCAGGAGACAACCCAACACCTTCCCCCTCCAGCACCCTTCAAACATTACCCTTCATAGCTATATATTTCACCTGTGTAGGGGTAGATATTAATCACCCTCTCGAACCATCCCGGCTAGGAAAAAATAGCTATTAGTCATTATAGACTACGCTACACATTACCCTGTGGTCTTCCCAATGCGGAACAATTCAACTCAACAAATTCTAAAACACCTCATCTGTTTCCTATCCCATGTAGGTTTCACTAGATAAATCCTCACAGATCAAGGAACCAATTTCATGAGCAAACTGATGGCCGAGGTGAAGGAGATCCTTCACTTCAGATTAAGAAGCCTCCAAATGTCTGTACATCATCTCCATACACAGGAACTTGTTGAGCATTTGAATGAAACCCTCAAGATGACCCTCAGAAAGCTTGTGGAAATGGATAGAAGGGACTGGGATGTAATGATCCCTTGAGCTCTCTTTGAAGTTAGAAAGTCTACACAAGCATCCCTATGTTTTAAGCCGTTTGAACTTATAAATGGGTCTGTAGTAAGGGATGCATTGGATATGCGCATAGATACCTGGGAAGAGAGGGTGGAAGATGCATTACCTTTATCCCAGATAGCAAAGAGAATAAAAGAACATATGAAGATCGTCTGAGATCTATACATGCTTATTTAGCCAAGACACAAGAACATCAAAAGGGTCTGTATGACCAAAAAACGGTAAACCAATCTTTTTCCATTGGGCAAAATCTATTTTTGCTCCTCACTACATCCGAAGATAAGATCTTGTCACAATGCAATGGTCCATGTGAGGTCCTAGAACAGACTGGACTATGCAATTATAGAGTGCCCCAACCAGATAGAAGACTCAAGTACAAGATCTACCATATTAACATCTTAAAAGAATGCAAGGAAGAACCGGTAGAGTCGTCTTCCATAGTGATGGCCAGTCTATTAACTGCCGAAGGGGAAAAACATAATTTAATACCATCTTACCTTCCTCTGCCCTAACAGCATAACATTCAAGACCTCTTAAACCAGTTCGAGGATGTTTTCACTGAGGAACTACAAACAGTTAAGGGCATCTATCACTGCATGAGTACTACTCTTTGAAAAGTGGTGAATTTACAAACATATAGAATCCCAGCGGCTAGAAAAGATAGAGTTCTCCAAGATGTGGAGAAAATGCTAGCAGCCGACATTATCAAGCCCTCTCAGAGTCCATGGTCCTCACGAAAGTCCTGGTGGCTAAACCAGATAAACTGTGGAGATTCTATATCGATTTTCGAAAATTAAACGCTGTGTACCAGTTTGACTACTATTCCATGCCCAGGATAAATGACCTGATTGATCGACTGGGCGCAGACGTTTATATTTCCACAACTGATCCTACCAAAGGCTTTTGACAGGTCCCTCTGAACCCTAAAGACAAGGAAAAGACTGCATTAGGCACCCGTAGACGACTATTGCAATGTATGGTACTCACATTTGGCCTTCATGGTTCACCAGCACCCTTCCAAAGGCTAATGGACCGAGTACTAAGACCTTATTCTAGTTACTGTGCGGCCTATTTGGATGAAATCATCATCTATAGTAAAACTTGGGAGGAGCACATGGCACGTATATAAGATCACCAAAGCCTTAGAACAGGCCGGGCTAACTGTCAACCCAAGGAAGTGTAATTTATCCCAATCAGCCGTGAAGTATCTGGTATTCTTTGTGGGTAATGGGCTGATCCAACCCCAAGTAGAAAAAGGTCTGAGCTATGGAGGGAACCCTGCGCCAAAAACAAATGAGATCTACACAATTATTTGGGGATTGGTAGGGTAACAACAAAGGTTTATTCCCAATATTTCATCCATCACAGCCTGTTTGACCAATGAACTGAAAAATTCGGAACCTCAGATGATAAAGTGGGGAAAACAAGAACAGAGCTGCTTTGATGCCCTTAAACACATGTCATGTAGTGAGCCTGTTCTAAAGGTCCCTAACTTTAATAACACATTTGTACTCTAAACTGATGCATCCAGGGTGGGCCTAAGAGCAGTTCTCTCACAGACATATGAGGGAATAGAACATCTGGTGATGAATATCAGTCGAAAACTGTTTCAGAGAAAAAAATGATGTCACAATAGAACTTGAGGCCCTGGCGATAAATTGGGCAGTGGGACACTTAAAGTAGTACCTCACTGGAAGAATGTTTACTTTAACAACGGACCGCTAGACCCTTATGAGCTTAGTTTAAGAAAACACACAAATCCCTGGATCATGTGCTGGTTTCTCGATCTGCAACACTTTTTTGTATTAGCGTAGGACATTGCAAAGGTGAGGAACAGGGTAATGTTGATTTCCTGTCCTGATTTCCTTTGCCAGATGGAGAAACCAGCTGCATGATGGTCAGGGTATGTGACGAATCCCGGGTATTGTCACTGCTCCCATTTGGGGAGCACCTCCAATGAGGCCAGGGTGATGAGGCCTCTACCCGATAGTTCCCTGGTGGTGGTACTCTGCGGGTGGATCTCATGGGGTTGGAAACCCTTTTTGGGACCAGTGACGACTATCTTGGGAGAATGCAGTATGTACCCCTCCATTTCAGTCCCCTCTTTTCTCTTACAGCACTCAGTCCACTGTGGTCCCCCACACACCAACATGTTTGCGTAGAGTAGAATACCCCATCCACACAGACCATACTGGGACAAGGAAGAGTCAGGGCTACTCAGATGGAGTTCCTATAACCACTGACATGAAGAGGAACAGGGGAGGAGGAAAAAGCCTACCCCAGAACCAACATACACAATAGTGTCAACAAGAGCAAGAACCAATGATAAAAAGGGAAGGACTGTGTATTTTGTCAGAACGTCTGTGGAGGAAATGAGAGCCGACTGAAGGCTCACCACTGAGAAGAGGAAAGGCTGACAGAGCCTTGCCAAGCACACACAGTGTTCACTGTCATACAGGCTGGAGAATCAGAGGCCTGAAGGAGACCTGAAGTCAAACCACACAGTCAGACTGAGAAGCACAAGCCGAGAGGGACTACACCTGGTAAGGCTGTGAGGGCATGCAGAGACTGCTGGAAGGCGTACAGATGCCCATAGAACGAGGGAGCAGGTCCGCTAAGCCTCCCAAACACGTCAGTAATGCCATAAAAGGTACATGGGTTACCGTTGCAGGTGGTAGAGACAAAGGAGAACGAAGCAGGCGGCTGAGGACGGCTGAAGCATCCCATCACCCTTGTACCAGTACTTGGAAAGAGCCAAGAAAGAGACATATGATAAACAGTGCCTGGCAGGTTAGTGAACAGGGTCTTGTATAACAAATTGCAGTCCTTGGCGGCTTTTGTTTCCTATTTTGGCGATTTCTATGTGCACAAAGTTAACTTTTTGCTTGCATGGATGCTGCACCCTTAAGTGGATATTGTGGCTGCTGCAATATTTAAACCAATAATTATTTTTGAAAACACTTATATGGAGTGTGCTTCTGGCACTAACAGTATTATCATACCAACAAAATAACTTTTTTCAGTAGTATTTATTTTTTGCATTGAGAACATGCGGTTTCCTTCTTTATACATTGATACACATCCTTATAATTATTTCCTCTCAGTACACATCCATATAATTCTTTCCTCTCATTTCTTCTCAGTACACATCCTTATAATTCTTTTCTCTCAACACGTGTTTCCCCACGTGAAATACACGTGGTTCATCAGGAGGGATTAAAAATTCTGTGTTTTGTGATATTATTTCTGATATATTATTCCTTTGTTCTTAATTACCTCTCTCATTTTTGAAAACCTTTTTTATTTTTTTTAATTTTATTTTTTTACTAAAGTAAGATATAGGCAGGCTTCTTTTGTTACCCTTGGTACGATTGCCTCCGGTCTGCCTCGATCCGCACTTCTCTTATACAGGGTCTGATTACTTACTACCACTGAGAGAAGGGTTTGGGACCCACACAAAATTGGGTAAACCCAGCAAGAGCGGCACACAATGGTTATGGGACCCATGCAACCAATTTCAGCGGCCGACAGCAAGTCGGGGAAATCCTCAGAAACATACAGGGGAGAAAGAGAAGTGTGTTAAGTGATAATAAGGGGTTCAGGGCCATGGCTAAAAGAAGAGACATTGTCATGAACATGGAGATCTACAGATAAGTCTGGCAGGATAGGGAACCACAGTGTTACACTTGTGAACTGGAGGAAGGGAGGAACTCCCCATGATACTAGGGAGCTGTGCATTTGTAAAATAAGCAATACTGTGAAAGAAAAGGGCAAGCAAGACAATTCCCCATCCATCCTGTTTTAGTTTGTATACATTTGGAGGCGTATCCACCTTCAAGAACCTTTAAGTAAAATAGGAAAACAACTTGTGTTTCCTCATCAAAACTGAACATTGACTTGGCATCCAGAACGAGAGAAGCCTTCTTCTGGATCAAGAAGACACCCGGTTTGTCCTTAGTTAATCTACAGTGTAAGGAATGGAAATAGGTTTGGACACAGGACGGTGGACGTTTTACTTTGTTTTACTTTATTGGACATCATAACAGATTATTTAGTCTTTTTGGTGAAGTAGGCCAACCCTTCCTAGAAGTAGGGCAAGATAGGTTTCCTTTTTCTTTACTTTTATAAACAAATGACAGTCTTTGCCAACAAACATGCCACCACTGTGTCAGACTCGAACTTCTGCACTCAAACAGGGCGTAGACCGACTACAAGTTCACACTGATTCAGGCTGCCAGGATTTGGTCCCAATAGTTCATAGGTAGACATGGCAGCTAAGCTCCACATATCTGGTGGCACACTCTCCTCATGCAGTAAATCGACCAACTGGCTTGAACCACAACTCAGACGCTAAGAGAGGACCCACAAACAATCCTTCACTTGCCCTGCACCGACCCTGTGGAACTCGATCCCGGTGTCAACTTAGAATACCCCTACATTTCTCCAATTTAGCAAATCTCTCAAAACATGGCTCTTTCAACAACACCTGACCAGGGACTAATTCCAATGGATGCACATAACGACACACAGACCTCAGAGTACTGTGCTACTTTTAAAAGATGCCAGCCCAAATGCTGGCTACCCGCTTTCTCAAGCAAGGTCTGGACTTTAAACAATAAGGTGAAAATAAAAATAAAAATAAATAGGCCTATTTGCAGCTCTGTTTTCCAATCTCCACATGCCTTATAGGTTTCATGGATCCTTCACCACACTTATTGCGTGTATGCAGATGAAGGTGTGGCAGGTGTTGCATAGCTAATTCAAATATATTCAGAATAAATCCATTTAAATGCGCATAAAATTATAAAAAGCCGACTAGTCCAATCACTATTAATACAAGAATCAGCATTATATGAACACGTTACTTTACATGGTTATCAGAAACACAAAGGGCCTGAATCTCAAAATATTTTTTGGGGCAAGTGATGAGGTGCTCATACACATTACATCAGTTGTGGCAAAAATTATTAGCATGCCAATTCAAAAAGGGTATCTAACAGTGCACATCATATATGCCCATTTCAATGCACACCCAGAATTCACAAACAAGATATGCTTTGAAATACGTAGAAATCAAGTACAGCCCTCAGTACCTGTTTGGAACAGGCGCAAAGGAAAGTGCGAAGCTCACATGGATTTTCTATGAAGTGGAAAGGCATTGCTGTGAACCCTTCTCTCCCACTTGCATTTCTAACCTTCAAATGAAGATTCTTACTATCACAATGACAGGCCTCTGTAAAATATACTCCATCAACCACGTGGCTGCTGGGAGCCTGCCATGCATGAGTGCTAAAGCATGCCCATAACACGAATCTATGCAAGAGGGCTGGCCAAGGCATCTTCTGCACTGAGGTACAGCCGACTGGAAAAGCACAGTCCACCTTTGAGAGTAAAGTGACCTTCACCTAGTGCAAATAAAAAGAAAGTGCGTCCTCTGTGCATTTGTTATTTGCGGTTGTTTCTGGGAATCTGGCCCAGAGGTCATAACATAGAATTAAAACCCACCCAATGCACAGATTTCCAGTAGCAGATTTCCTTGTAAAAGGCCAATTTAAGAAGCGCAGCTGTGCCCAACAAGCTGGCAGTGAATTAGCCACCAAGCAACAAGAAAAACGAAAAAAATAAAAATGCTGGTGCCCACCTGCTGAAGTAATGCTGTTTCAAAATAAAAGCTATTGTTCTTTGCCTAATGTTGTGCATAGCCCAGAAAAACAGCATACGTGTACTCAAAACAATCCTATCTGGACAAAAAGGACAATGGCAATAATGGCAATTCTGAGATCGTTTTTTCTGCCAACCACCTAACCTGGATAAAGACAGAAGGCAGTTAAACCTTATCTACTAATTAAGCTAGGGTCTCTCAGCGACAGAGTTAGAATAAAAATAAATATGTTTTCGTAACTTGTATTTGGGTTCTCTGTAGCTTCTATACAAGTTTTTCAATTATTTAATCAAACACCATATTCATGTCTAAGAAGTCGAACTCAGGAAAGTGCTTCATATACATTATTTTCTCTAGAACAATTTGTAGGAACTTTGCCCAGGGAATAGCTTTCTGTGTTGGTGATCCCAGATAACTGTAATGATGCCCTCTGTTTTCTAAAGGCCTGCTCCTTACACAGGATTGTAATGTAAACAATGGATCCCACCTATTGCTTGCGCAATCTTTCTGCCTGTAATGCAATGATTGCTACCACTCACATTTTCAGTAAAAGTAACCCTGACAAAATCAAATATGGGTACCATGGGGGTGTGTTCTTCGCCAGATTTAAAAGAGAAAGAAAGGCAGTGCTTTGAACCAGAAACAAAAGCAATTATTTCAGATTCTTGCGTGTTGATACTCGGTTCCATTGATCGCCTCTTATCTTATAAACTCCTGCGTCAACTTCGGTAAGGCTTGCACGGTCTAAACAATCAAAATAGAATAATCAGCAAATAATAAGAACGGTAAATAACCACGTCCAGCATCCAACCATATTTCCACTGAATGGTTGTATAATACATGCGTACATTCGTTATAGAAAAACTATGGGGCCATTAGGCACCATTGCCCACCCAGTCTATTGAAACATCTTTAGTTGTTTGACCGTTTTTCAACAGTGCGTTAGTCTTGTTGACCACCATCACAACCCCTACAATATCCTTTGAAATTGCTCATTTATTAAACTTGTCCATAACGCCCACAACTATTTGGTTACATTTTTTTTTTAAAGAAATCCAAATTAAATAGGACCAATGTACTTGTCTCTATATCAAACGTCTGACCTGTTCAAGATCGTGTGACCAAATATTATTATTGTGAGGGTATTTGTTTTAAGTGCACCTAGCGAAGCAAGCGACAGAGAACTGTGTTGGCAGCAAGGGAGCTGCAGGCAAGACAGATGGCCTGTCTTGTGGTTCTTTCCCTCCTGCACCAGGTGAGATCCTTTCTGCATATGTCCTTGCTTCTGATTCATATCTTAAAGTAAGAGTGCAGCGGTGATCAGGGGTGATATAATGATATTCAAGATGGAGAGGGCCTTCAGTGAATAATGCAAGGAAAGGTTATTCCAAAGACTAGTTTGCGGAGGAGTGATGTTTTGTGTAGGTCAGCAAAAGAAATCAATCCCCTTCTCTGAGGCATTGCAAAGAACTAGGGATTTAGTTTTTAGCATCCACCCGTAAACAGTCATTTAACAAACGGATGCCATACTCTTAGCAAAAACAGCATATTGTCCATGCATATGTGGGTTTTGAACATAAGTCTGGTGAAGTGGATCACATCTCGGGCACCAGTTGCAAATCTCACATGCTCACATGCCATTGCCATTCGCAATGACTGGTTTGAAAGTGATTATCATTTAAAGCAAGCTTACTTGGTCGACGAAGCACTCTGGTGGGATCGCCTAATAGGAGGCTTGAGGCACTCTTGGACAATAGCAGCCAACAAAATCTTGGATCAAATCTTTTCACACACAGATTCGCAGTCTGGGCAGAGCGGACCCACTTAAGCACAAGCACAAGGGGTGAAATGCGGGGTTGGGCGTTGGATGAACCACTCACCAGGAGGGCTGGGTGTGTCTTTGAATTTGCTTTGAATTTGTTCATGCTTCCCTTAGCTATAGCTTCTCTTGACTTTGGATTTCTTCTTACAAACATTCTGTAAAGACTTTTTTAGAAATTGTAAATTGAAGTTCTTCTTCATCCTCTTGTAAAAATCACTTCGGTGATTATATACTCGTAATAAAAAAAAAAGAAAAAAAAAAGAAAGTGATTACAGTTCCCTTTCCACCCGAAGAGCGTATTGCATGTTGGGAGATTTCAGACAGTGGCCCAGCTGTTGCAAAGGAAATTCACAGTGATATGCTTTTAGACCAAGGTATCTACCCTTCCATATGGAATTGGATCTTCAGCTTAGACCGTAGAAGTTGTGGCTTGGTGGTAGATTCCCACACAATTTTCAGAAGCACTTCTACAACGTTTTTGAGAAACATATGGCTATGCATTAAACACGTTTTTTAAAAAAAAAACATAGGGCGTGCAGCAGAATGTTTGTTTTCACCCTTGGCACACATTGAAGATAAAGATATGTGACATTTACACATTGCAAGCTATGATGTCAGAATTCCTTTGTATATTCACATCAGTGAGCATGGGGTTCCTGGCTGTAATTATAGCTAGGTAGACCAATCTGTGTGTTTTCTATTAAACATAATGGGCCTCATTACAAGTATGGAGGTAGCCATGTCGCTTTTAGCGGCATGGCTACCCCCATACCGGGTTCAAGGGTACCAGTCCCGGGCTCCTTGAATGGGGAAATACCGGGCCATTCCAACATTGGAGGGCCCGGTATTTCCCCATTCAAGGAACCCGCACCCGGTAAATCCCCATTCCCATTTGAGCCCCCATAGGGCTCAATGAGAATGGGGAGGATGCTAACAACGGGTCTGTTAATGACGGGCCCGTTGTTATCATCCTGGCTTGCTCGTGGGACCCGCTAAGGATGCCTGGTTTTACCAGGCATCCTTAGCGGGACCCGCGAGCAGACCTCATAATGAGGTGGTAGGGGTTTAACAGTGCCAGCAGCTCTGCCAGCGCCATTAACCCCCTACTGCCTGGGTCGTAATGAGGCCCAATGTGTGCATATTTGTGTTAGCTACTCATCTTGGAGGAAACAAAGGCCATTGACTAAACAGACAGAAAAACAAACAATAGTTTCGATCAGAGGCATAGGCACTAAGATATTTTGCATGGGGGAGTGCAGTCTGACCCTCCAACTGAAGATGATACACCTGCAATTCCTTTCCACCAGAATTCCCCTTTTTTGCTATTTGTTCAATAGCAATGATGAAGGACAGGAGTGACAGTGGGCTCCCCTGCATCATTCCTTGTAAAAGGTAATAATCCCAAGGCACATGGTCTGGTATTCCACTAAATGAAAGATCTTCTAGGTCCCTCTATGAGATCTGCATAAGAGTGGTATTTCTCTAAATACAAGAAGATATAAACCATATAATCTGTGAATCATTCTGGTTGAAATGTCTGTCGGGATATAGCAGGAGTTTGACCATAGCCATCACACTGGTGTGGAAATGTGCGGAAAAGCTTTTGAGAAAGTTTGAGGATGATGTAACACTGCTTGTTGAGCTCTAAAGCATTGACTTCATATGTGGTAATGCAGTAATCTATGTATTTATTTATTTATTTGTTTTTAGGTAACTAGGTTTTCTCCTCTTTTTCTCTTTCTCTCTTTTTCTTTTTGTCTCTTTACTCCCTATATTGTGACTATAATCATTGCTATTCTATGTACATTTATTTTATTTTTTTAGACCAGAAGGTGATGTTTTAGTAATTTTATCCGTGGGCCAGCTCCTTATTTGTGATTTTATATGAAGTATGCTTCTTATCTTGATATATATATATATATATATATATATATATATATATATATATATATATATATATATATCAGTGAAAAAAACTTTGTTAAAGGGACATTATGGTTAAGTTGCGCTACTAAAAACCTATGAAATTCAGTGAAAAAACTTTGTTAAAGGGACGTTATGGTTCCAAGTAAAACCGTAAAACCCTTGATTTTCACCCGCTATGGTAAGCTAAGCAACCATAACTCGCGCCACCACCGTGCACTGCTAAGACTAACACCCAGGACATCAAAGATGACATCACAAATGTCATTGATGACATCACTGATGACATCACATGTGTATGTACTTTTCATGAAATATGTGTACAAGGGATTCTTATTATAATGTTGCGAAACAAGTGTCAAGGATCATTGCAATAAATATCATACCCTAATTAGTGCATTGAACGATGCATTGATATAAATAGCATTCTATTATGGGGTTCTATCTAGTATACTAAGCTACTGATACAGAAACATAACATGGTGTGCAGTGTACAAGATGAAGGTATAATATTCGTAATGTTAATATGTTGAATAATGAAATAATAATTGTTTTCTTAATAGATTTTTGTGTACTGTGAAATATGTAATACAAAGTTTTTTTCACTGAATTTCATAGGTTTTTAGTAGCGCAACTTAACCATAACGTCCCTTTAACAAAGTTGTTTCACTGAATTTCATAGTTTTTTAGTAGCAAAACTTAACAATAATGACTTTGACTTATGTCATATGGAACTGACTAGATCTCTTCTTATGAACGTGATGTCCACGAACTTATTTAATGTTCGCGGACATGTTCGGAGAACAGTACCACTACCTAAAAACTGTGGGGGGTGGAGGGTGGTGGGGTATGTTTGATTGTTATATCATAATATAGGAACATTTAACAAATTCAAAAAGCAGCACACAAACACATTATATATAGTAATACATAAGAAATGTAACCCATATATGTAACACAGTAACCATTCATTTAAATACAATGGACCTCATTACACGGAAGGCGGTGGTCCAGGGTGCTATTAGCACCCTGGACCATGCCGGTAAAATACCGGCACCGCCTTGGCGGAAAGGGGATTTACCGCCCCATTCCAAGGTTGGAGGGGCGGTAAATCCCATTTCCGCCATTGCCCTTCCCCATTCCCATTTCTGACCCATAGGGCTCTATGGGACTGGGGAAGGCGCTAATTACGGCACCGCAATTTTGCGGTGCCGTAATTAGCTCCGAGGTCCCTTAGCGGGTTGGTATTTAACGCCTGCAAAAAGCAGGCGTTAAAACTCCAACCCGCTAAGGGACCTCGTAGTACGGCGGTAAGGGTTAACGGTCACCGTTGCCATTAACGGTGACCGTTAACCCTTACCGCCGTCCGTGTAATGAGGCCCAATATGTTCTAAAATGGAATATACCACAAGAACATAAATTGGCTTCCAACATAATTACCTCACAGACACAACAGAACTGAGAACAAGACCAGACCCACTGAATACATAGGACTTATCTTACCAGAAATAGTAAGTGTACTTCATTTTACTCATATAGTTATAAACTTTCTGTATTAGATTAAAAAATATATATTTTTTTTTTTTCTCACATAAATGTCTAGAGGACAATTTCCCACATGAAGAAATGTCACAAGATAGTGAAACTAATGGTAAACACTTTATAATATAAACCATTTAAATATTAGTATTTTGTATACATTTAACATATATATTTTTTTTTGTACAGAGCATAGCATAACAGAATAGAAACTACCTCTGAAGAAGCTGTTATGGAAAACACGCTTGACAACATAAAAGAAAAAAATTGATTTATTGTTGACCAATTTTAATAATTTGAAAACTTTTGTTGAAGATCATTTTAAAACAAAAACGTCATACCATTGCCCCACATGTACTTGTCCCTCCTCACCATATCCCAGTCAATTATCCCCAAACCCTCTCCATAATCCAAAACGTTTTGATGAGATTTCCATCCCTTCTTCACCTAATACCAATCATGTTGAAACCCCAAATTCTCCTGTTTTTGTTTCTGTTTCTGCCTCACCTTCTCTGTCATGAATTATTAATATATGTTAAATAAAGTTTAATTTTTATATTGTATTGTGAATAGTTTCCGTTTTTTTTTTTTCCGCGGACAGTGCGAGTGTTCTGAAATGTTCGTACATAAACGAAAATGGAGATGTCCTGAAGAACACCACACCTATTCGTACTGTTCGCTAGCAAGTTGAAACTGTTCTAAGAACACACGTGGTGTCCTGAAATGTTCGTAAAGAAACAAAAATTAAAGTGTTCTAAAGAACACTATATCTGGCCGTAATGTTCGCTATGAACTTAAAACTGTCCTAAGAACACAATTGCTGTCCTGAAATGTTCGTCAATAAACGAAAATGATGTGTCCTGAACAACAGTACAACTGTTCGTAGTGTTCGCTAGCAACATGAAACTGTACTAAGAACACACGCGGTGTCCTGAATTGTTCGTAAACAAACAAAAATTAAAGTGTCCTAAAGAATACTATACCTGTCCGGTACTGCTCGCTAGCAAGTTCAAACTGTTCTAAGAACGCTATTGGTGTCCTGAAATGTTGGTACGTAAACGAAAATGGAGGTGTCCTGAAGAACACTATACCTGTGCGTAGTGTTCGCTACCCAATTGAAACTGTTCTAAGAACACAATTGGTGTCCTGAAATGTTCGTACATAAACTAAATTACACGTGTCCTGAAGAACACTATATCTGTCCTTACTGTTCGCTACCAAGTTTAAACTGTTCTAAGAACACACGCGGTGTCCTGAAATGTCCGTTTCACGTGTGACACACTTTTAATTACTTCAGAACCCGAACAGTGTCCGTAGGACATCAATGCACATGCGCTAACCAATCTCCGTGCACTTGGTGTCCTGCGCACAGGCGCTTCCTTCGCAGACTAGTTCGCAAACAGATCATATGACCGCGCCCACGCTCATCGTGTGTCCTGAAATGCGGACACTGTTCGTGTCCCCGAACAATTTAAAGGTACATTTTCAGTTAATCCATAATATTTTTCAATAAAATCTCACCATGGCACAAGTCCCACATAGCAATCTTGAGTTTCTATATACCTTTTGAAAATTTCCGATCCTTTTTTTGTGTTCGATCTGTCCGTGGACAGTGCGCATGTCCGCGGACCGCGCACAAGCACCCCTATAAAAGACCACGCCCAAGAGCTTATTCCCATTGTGTTTCTGGCTATTCTTCAGAACACAGTGATTTCTGCTGCCACCTGCAGACTACACCATCATCGAGATGGCATCCTTGGCTGCTGAACTGCCACTTGGTGCTGCACCTGCTTCGGCACCACCCCCACCCCCTCCACCACCGCCACCTCCCCAAGTGCCTGAAGAGGGGAACAGGAGTGAGGATGCGGAGGAGGAAGAAGAGGATGATGAGAATGAGGTAGAGGAAATCCCTACTACCCGCACTAGGCGTGAGTCTTGGGTGTGGCAGTTATTTACCATTCATGGGAATGGTCCTAAGGCTCGTGTGAACTATGTTACCTGCAATGAGTGCAAAATCATACTCAGTCGCGGGAAGCACGGTAACTACAGCTTTGGGACCACTACTATGAAGTGACACCTGAGGTCATTTCACTCTGGGGCTATTCGCAGGGTTGTACCTTGCGAAGAACGTAGCAGGTTGATTTCCTCTACTTCATCCTCTGTTTCTGATCCTGTCACCACAAGGACCACCTCTGTGGGACAGCGTCTTTCTCAAGCTGCCTCACAGGCCATACAGAATGCTGATGACCCTTATCTTTCGAGGGTCACAGTTGTATGTATGTACTGTGACACAGTACTCTGCAGGGGGGAGCGACTTCGGAGTGCTTTTGAGACTATCGTCTCAGAGCAGGAGAAGACCTGCTCACTACCCAAATAAAACCCACTCTACATCTTCCTCTCTCAGCTTGCCCTTTCTTATCCCTGTGGTTGGTGTCCCCCCCTTTACCCTCCTTTACCCTCCTCTCCTAGTGTGTCGTGTCTGAAAAACCAAAAAAAATACAAAATTACAAAAATCAAAAAAAAATAAGGCTCTTTTCAGAGCCGCCTTTCCCAGTTAAAAAATAGAAGTGAAAATAAATGAAGCAGGGCTCTTTATATTTTTTAGAAGTCCGCGGACAGTTCGCGAACATTAAAAAAATTGGGTTGCTACTCCATCACAAACATTGTACTTTTCTCTGGAAAGAAGTGGTGGCTCTGAAAAGAGCCTTTGGGTGGTGTTTGTAAATCAAAAATTGTAAATGCTTAACATCTACTTCAAAATCGTTGTTGTAATTCCAAAAAAGGTCGCAATGCATTTTGTGCATTTCTCAGAAAAATCTGATTGCCAGCATAAGATGGACTCCATCTCTGCGAAAAATGTATGTACTACAAAACATAATATTTTCATTGTGAAAAGAAGACATGCCAAAATCTCTTAGAAAGCCACAAACAGCCTTATTAACATTGCGCCTTGCTTTTTCCATTTGTGGACCAAATGAAGAAGAACGAAGCCACATTTGTCTCTGCGCAATCCGTGAAAATATCACTTGAGAATTAGGAAACATGTCCATAACCTTCCTCCGTCCTTCTTTCATAGCAAATTGCAAAAAAATTCCAGTCGCATGTCCTAAATTGTTCCCTCCACAATGAATTACAATTATGTCTGGATGTTGCTCTGTCTCCAAAGTAGCACAGAGAGGTTGCAAGTCCAACCACTTCATTCCACGTACTCCATGCCAGTGTACTTCCACATGTGGGAATCCAAGATCTACAGCTACTCCACAGCTTTCTGCATGCACCTTCAACCAATGTATCCACGAATCTCCTAAAATCCAAACAATCTGTTTTCTGAAACACACAGCCATAGCTATCTTTTGTTCTCTCAGCAAAAAGAGTATCTGAGAAAATCTCTCCTGGCACAACACACCCACCAAACTTTCCTGACCAATTCCTTTCAGTGCTTATTCTCATTTGCATGACTTCTGAACCCAAAAATCCCTGTATGTAACTCCCGATGTCCGCAAACTACCGCCATGTCCGCGGACATATCGTAACATGAACAGCCCTTCTACCATTTCCACTACACTCTCTCTGCCATTCCCTCATTGGACGTACCTCAAAAATCACATGACCATGCACCAATCACATTCAAGACTTCTACATCTAACTGCATCATCCTAGATCAGCACTGCAAATGTACTCTGAATCTCTCTGAGTACAAGTGTCATATCATTGGCAAGCAGCATCTACCAGAAATACTGTCTTTATACACACACACTCAAATCATGTTAAACTAACATTTTTTAAATGAAATATATAGACTACATATATTCAAACAAAATTGCATGCAAACACAATCTATGTTTAAACCTTTATAAAAATACTTATACAATTTCATATTTTTTGTTTTTATTTATTTATTTACTTAATTACTTAAATTAGACATGACATTGAGGCGCTATTACCTAGAACAGTTTACTTACAGAAATAGTGGTATTCGCTAATATATTATAAATTTCACAAGACATAGTAAAGATATTTTTTTTTTGCTACAGTTAGTCATTCAATACAATTTGTTCATTAAGAACATATCATATGTACTGAACTGATGCAATGTATCTTATGTAAATAAATTAGTTTAATGGTTTTACAGAAGGCACTGAGGATTTCAATTAAAAAAATCAATATCTAAATTAAAAACAGTGCTATATACAAACAAAGTTACTAATTTGAAGCTTTTACAATTGCAGTGAAGACCAGTTTCCTGAAAAGAAGCAGCCGAATTCGAAGAAGAAAAACTAAGAAGTTACCTGTTAATTTTAATAAAAAGTAAGTAAAATATCACCATAATATTTGAATTATTGATCAAATATACTATAACATTCATACAAGCTATTTTGGTTTCTTAAAATAGAGATTTTGTACCATTTTGTCCAAAAATGTCCATGTCTTAAACAGCGATTTACAGCCAGAATGGCCCACAAATATCTATTTTTGGACACACAAATTAGCCAACTGAACCACTACAATTTTCAGATTATAGAACAAACAACTGTTTTAATTGTATACATTAGATTTACTATTTGTACTTTTCCACACCACTAGCTTACTTTTTTTTTGTGATCTGAAACCCAGTTTAGTAACACATAAATTCAAGAATACCTATCCCTACTAGTTTTAGTTCCCAATGCACAATCACACACCATTACATACATCTTTATTATCTTACTCAAACACTCATGCACACAGCACACATACATTCCAGAACACCCCAACCCATATCTTCTTTATTTTTTTCAACAGACCCTAAAGAATGCCTACCAAAAGACAACTCTGTAGAAAGCAACGCAAAAGTAGAGCAAATGAAAATGAAGGTGTCCAACACAAGCATCCATCTTTAGCAGAATTTGTAAAAAAAGTTGAAACAAAACAGCTAATACAATCATTTAGTGAAACACAAGAAGTTTCAAGTACAACAACTTCGCTTCCTCTATCAAAATGTAAAACAAACCAAAAAACAATTAACAGAAAATCAGCTATCAGTACAGATAAAACTACTTCTTCAAATGTTAATATAGTGCAAAGTAAGCATACCAAGAAAAGTACTTTAGCCAAAATATACCATCACAAAGTCCTTCAAAATCTTATTAAAACAGGAGAGAAATCAGGTTCAAAGCTTAAAACCTATAGTTGGAAATTAATCTTAGAAGCATTGATGGACAGTGCAATTCTTCTCAAAAGAAATGTATTTATTTTACTGTTAAACAAAATGAAACCACTAACAAAACTAATAACTAAATTACAAAAAAGACTTCTCATTAAGCGAAATGTCAACAGAAAGAACTTCTTAAGTATCTGCGGAGGTGAATGGAATCACACTACGAGCACAGAACCATATTTTAATGAAGAAGCGTACAAACAAAAGCAAACAAATACAATTGCCATAAATAGCAGTGGTCGAGGTTATGAAAAAGTTAATAATACCATAATGGAACAAGAAGTACTCCTTACAAAAATATGCCCTGAAAACTTTAGAATTACCCCTCCATTCAACTGAATCAGAACATCTAGTGTACAAATGGCCATGCACGTCAATGTGTAACATTCCCAAACAATGTTTCAAATCTTTACATCAATTCCTCAATAAATATGTAAAAAGCAAAGACAAAATCAAAATTAAATAACTGCAAAATACAGATACCTGTCCAGTGCGCAAGTACACAGGACTACAAGGACATTCATTGGCCTGCAATACAGGACCTACTTGTAAAACCACTTTCCATGATATCAAAAGGATATCAACACATCATTCAACTATAAGAAATCTAGTCTATAAACTGTACTATGCTAAAAGTCCTGCTTTAGCACTAGCAAAGTTGCATAACATCCTTCTACATGGTACAGCAAAAGAGCTACTTGAAGAAATTCACTATATCCAGAAAAAAAATTTTGGAAGTGAAAGCCATTTACAGAATGAAATAGCTTTAAACCAATTAAGCAACAATTCTACACATGGCAACCTTTTGCAAAACACATACAAAAAAGAAATACTAAAATTTAAAAGTACATCAGCTGAAGTACCAAACCATGTATGTGTATGTTGCCGTAGAATTTTTTATAAAAGTAACACAAAAACTGTTGACCTATCATACAAAATAGAAGACAATGAAGATTCTAAATGGTTTGAATGAGCTCTCTACCTTCTAGCAGAAAACAAATATGAAATAACTGAGTCCTTAATACTTTGCAGTTATTGCACTACAAAACTTGACAACAACCAAACTCCTTCACGTTCCATCACAAATAATTTGGAATTATACCCAGTACCAAAACCTCTATAACAACTTAATTTATATCAGAGCATCATAATTCAAACAGTACACCCATTTCAAGCAATAATACGCCTTCAACCAAAAACAGCAAAATTACCTCCCTCTGAATTGGTAAAAGGCATTCGTGGAAAAGTAGTTTATTTACCATTAAATCTAAAAGAAAATGTGCATACTCTAGGAGTGTAACATCCAATGCAGCAATCTTTAATTATATTAGTAAATGGAGTACCTACAAAAGACAAAAAAATATGGCAACAGCTGGTAGATTTATATAAAGTTAGACAAGCCTTCCAATATCTTAAAGAGAATAATGAATATTACAAAGAAATTAATATTGAAGAAAACTTGAAAGATACAACTGAAATAATTCAAGAAATACAAGAATCTGGTCAATTTGAGCTACTAGATCCTGCTACAATATCAAATACTTTAGACCATTAAACAATTCATCCTTTGCACTGTAATGACACCGTACAAGATGTACTAGAAATTTACCAAATGCGTCAAACAAAAGGATCGCCAATCAGTATATGGGAAAAAAGTATAGAAGCACGTGCTTTTCCTCTACTCTTTCCTACTGGCAAAGGAGGAAGGTATGATGATAGACCTATTCAAATATCAGCTTCAGAATACCGCTCATTACGGATGTATTCTGAAGATCCCAGATTTAGACAAAATGTGGAATACATATTCCACCTACTCTTTGAAAGTGAACTAGCAACTTTATGTTACGGAGTTGCATACATATTAAAATCAGGATCACACTTTCAGAATATGACAGCTACACAATTATTAGAGAAAGTGCAACAAAAGGATGAGGTTTTACAATCAAATATTACAAATCTATTAGCAAATATGCGTGGTACTAAAGAGTACTGGTTTCAACATCATGGAGATGTACGTTGTATGATCAGAAACTTTGGCCCACCCACTTGGTTTGTTACATTAAGTTGTGCAGAATATGCATGGGAAGATTTACATGATTTCCTACGAATATGAAATAAAAACAAAACAAACATAGATATTCTAACACCTGGAGAACTTTGTTCTTTGGATCCTGTTAATGTTTCAAGATATTTTCACCATCGCTTCATTGCTATGCTACATTTTATTTGTAATAAAACTGTTCCTCCCCTTGGAGAAGTGCAACACTTCTTTTGGAGAAAAGAATACCAAGCCAGAGGAGCACCACATATCCACATGCTTTTATGGATTAAGATGCTCCTAAATTTGGTCAAGACAGTGATGCCACTGTTTTACAGTTTATTGAAAAATATGTCACTTGTGAAATTCCATCAGAAGCCACAAATAGTGATCTTCGTGCACAAATTTTACAATTTCAAAGACACAAATGTGGAAAATATTGTCGTCGCAAATACAAAAACAAAGGCAAATACTACACCAAATGCCGATTTGGTTTCCCTAGACCAGTTACAAATACAGGTCAAGTAAACACCCTCATGTCTTCAGTTAGACATAGTGTTAAAGGTAAGTCACCTAAAAATACATATTACATAAAAAGAAAAGAAGAAGAAAAAGATATCAATGATTATAATGCAATCATTGCCCACTTATGGAATGCAAACATAGATGTGCAGTACATTGCAGACAATTCTAATGCAGTTGCACGATATGTCACAGCATACTTAACCAAAGCAGAAAAGACAGAGCTCAAGACCTCTGGAATGACCTGTCATCAGATAAAACAGTATCTCAGAAATTATACACCTTGGGCATAAAAATGCTCACCCATAGAGAATGTGGATCTTATGAAGCAGCTGATCATTTAACTGGTACTTCATTGTATGGTAAATCTGAAAATATAGTATGGCTAAGTCTTGGTCCAGCTAAATCTAGAAAAAGAGTTCTAAAATCATATGAAGATATAGAAACAATAGCCAACCATGATCCCAACAGCCAAGACATTTTAAAAAACAATTTATTGGACACATACTACCCAAACAGAAGTAATACTTTGGAAAACATGTTTCTATACCAAATAGCCCAAAACTACACATACAAAAATAATATGAAACCTGATGAAAAAAAGGTAAATATACAGTGACAGACTGTGAAGGCAGCTTAGTTAAACTCACTAAACCAAATGTAATGAATCATATCAAATTGTCAATGAAGACTCCTCAACATAAAGAAGTATATTACATGTCCCTGCTACAACTCTTCAAACCATGGAGAAAAGAAGAACAATTACTAGATAACTATGACTCATATGAGGATGCTTTCAAAGCAAATGAAAGCACTATAACTGATGTAAACCTTACACAGTACAAAACAATGTTGCACAATGAACAGCAACATGAAGAAGAACTCCAAGCCCAACTAGATAAGGATACTCCTGACAGTAGTCAACCTTCTGTAACAGGAAGCCAAGAACCACTGGGAGAACCACTAATAACAAATGAGGCAGAATTAGCTAAGATAGAAGTAGAAAACACCATGTGTCAGTATGAAGATGAGGAAGACATAACTATACTACAATCAAAACTAAACAATGAGCAAAGTAGCATTTTTCAAGAAGTAACAAAACAAATTGCACATGGTGTAAAACATGAAAATAAAGAATGTTCCTGCCATAATTATAAACCTATACTACTGTACGCCAGTGGTGAAGCTGGTTCTGGCAAAACATTCCTAATCAAAATCATTAGTAAGTTCCTTCAACAATTGACAAACAACAAACTGTCAGCTGTTGTCACTGCCCCCACAGGTTTAGCTGCCTACAACATAGGTGGTGTTACATTAAACCGATTACTACTATTACCAGTAGAACACCAAAACAAATTAGACTATTACAAACTTTCTGCAGAAGCTGCAATAGAATTACGCAGAGTATTGAAACAAATGAAAATGCTACTAATAGATGAAGTGAGCATGGTCTCCAACCTGATGTTAGCTTTGATTCACCTCAGATTACAAGAAGTACTCAAAAAAGACTATGAAGAGCTCTTTGCAGGAAAACACATTATTGTTTTTGGAGATCTGCTTCAATTAACACCAGTAAAAGGTGAACCTATTTTTAAAACATTAGGGCACAAACTCTGCCGAAAAACTGTTGGCAGCATTGGAAATGTCAACCTTTGGCAACATTTCCAATACAGAGAATTAACAGAAAACATGCGCCAATCTGCATATCTCACTTATGCCAACATTTTAAAAAGTTTGAGAGTTGGTATACTTTCTAAAGAAGCAGAAGCAACATTGAAAACCCGGCACATTAATGCACTTTATGGCGATAATGCATGTGCTACAGATGTTATGGAACAATTAGCCCACAAAAATGTCAATTGTATGGCCTTAATGCCAACTCTTGCAAGCTGTCTCAAATTCAATGAAATAATGTTAAGTAAAGAAATGCAACCAATAATGGAAATTAGCGCCACAGACAAACTAGATGTACATGGTATGACACTACCCATGTGTAACCAAGCCGTAACAAGACTAAATAATTTAGAAAAATCAATCTCAAACACAGCAGGCTTAGAAAAGATGTTAAAATTATCCTTAAATTGCAGAGTAATGCTTAAACGTAACCTTGACGTGGACCAAGGACTAGTTAATGGAGCACTGGGTACAGTTGTTGGCTTTCAAACATACCCAAGTGACAAAAAAATTCAGTTTGTCAATATACTCTTTGACAAACTTTCAGAAGTAAAACGGATAGGACGCTCAACAGCTAGATTCCTTCTCTTCAAAGATATGTATGTACGCAGAGAACAATGTTCTCTAACTCTTGCATACGCAGTCATGATTCATAAATCACAAGGGCCCTCATTACGACCCTGGCGGAGAGGGGTTTACGCCAGCGTAATGCATGGCGTACCTCTCCGCCAGATTACGACTTTCCGTAGCGCCATGGTGATTTTTACGCCCGGATTTTCCGGGCGGAAAAATCCATGGCGCTACGGGACCTCTTGTTAATTACGCCACCGTAATCTATGGTGGCGTAATTAACGCCTTCCCCACTCCCATTATACCCTATGGGGCAAAAATGGGAATGGGGAAGGGTAAATGGGGATTGGGGACTAACCGCCCCGCCAAGGTCGGAATGGGGCGGTAAGTCCGCCAACCCCCATGGCGGAGTTGGCAGCTCTGCGCCATGGTCCATGGTGCAAATTGCACCATGGATCTCCGCAAGGGTCGTAATGAGGGCCAAGGTCTTACCCTAGACAAAGCAATGATAGATATTGGTAACACAGTCTTTAAAGAAGGCATGAGCTACGTAGCACTATCACGCTTACGTACACTTGACAGTATATTTCTAATCAACTTTGATGCAAGTAAACGCTGATATTCCTTGCATTTTAGAATATAATAGACTTCGCTCACTATACACTCCCCATCTAAATACATATTCTGCTCCACAAAAACTAAAACGTTGTAAAAGAAAACTAAATCAAACAGAAATGCAACAGGACGTCATTGCAAATCCTCCAAAGAGAGTAAAAGAAATGAATATTTCATCAAGTACCACAAACAAAAAAGAATCAATTAGAGAAAGTAAACCAGGTACTTCTTTAAAGAAGGAAGACAAACTCCAAAAAAAGCAGTTAGATACAGAACTACCTGGACCATTTAAATTCTCAAATATAGTTGGTGTAAGTTGCTATGCAAATGTAGCAATGAATATTCTATTTCAATTACCACCAATTGTTGACAACATTTACTTACACAGTACAGACCCATTGTGTTTGCAAATGTTAGTACTTCACAGAAATGCAGCAAACAATCCTGACAACACATATAGTGTTTTTGGAATAAGACGACAATTGGACTACTGTGCTGGAATGGTGAAATTCACTATAAACTCACAGGAAGATCCACAAGAATTTCTAATGTACTTACTACAAGTACTGGAAAACAAAAACATACCTATAAATGAAATCTTTCAGATTTCATACATGTGGAAACATACATGCACTCTCTGCAACAATGTGACACAAGAAGAAATCCCCAATGAACGCTTCATATACATATCAATACCAAATTGTGAATCCATTCCATTTCAGCAACTTATACAAAATGCAAACCATGGTAGATTATGCTCTACCTGCAATTCAGATAATCGCTCCACGTTAGTAATACAAACACATAGTAAATTCGTAATACTAATGCTTCTACGTTACAATGCAGATGGTACCAAAAACAACTGCAAGCTGACTGGATTCACACATGGTCAAATATCACTTGGTAAGAAAACCTTCACAACAATAGGTATAATCTACCACGCAGGAGCCACAACCAATTCAGGGCACTACACTGCATATATAAAAAAGAAATGTGGATGGTTTGAATGTAATGATAGTACCATTACTCAAAAGCAGAGATTACCAGCAAATCTTGTAAACGCTTATTTGATGTTCTTAAAACCAAAATTTGATAAATAAACTGTATTTAAACCTTTAAATAAATATGTGTTAAAAAATATAAACTGTTAGAATACTCCAAAAGCTATCTAACTGCTCAAAGATTCTACAACTAATCAGATAAATGAATACCACTAAATTAGACCAAAAAATGCACAGTTAGAATACGCCAATTGGTATCTAACTGTCCCAAAATTTTACAATATCCAAATAGATAAATCAAAACCACTAAAATATATTAAAAAAATAGACAGTTAGAATACGCCAATTGGTATCTAACTGCTCCAAAATTTTATAATATCAAAACAAATGAAGAATCTGTTACTGCTCCAAAAAAAATACAACAAAGCAAAGTATAAAGCATTAGCCAGAAACAACAAGTGAACACTGAAAACAAACAAACAAATAAACTGTAGCATAACAGAAAAAGTTTTTTTTTTTAATCCGACATGGATTTTTTTTTCTCCCACAGACCCAATGATTTTAGCAACAAATACAGAAACTGAGCAAATTGCACAGTACTCTGATTTGTACTCTACTAAATATGAGGGTCGAAAAAAAAGTATATTGCTTATACAATGTAATAAGTCATTACAAAATACTAATACTAACATGCTATTTTTTTTTATCACAGAAATGAAGAAGAAAAACATGGACTCCCATTACTAGACCAAACAGTAAGTATACAATAATAAGGACAACCATAGCAGCATATCACATCCATAGTATATAATACCTTTGTTCCTTATACATTTGTTTTTCACCCAAAGTTATAAGCAAATATGAATGTGATATGCTGCGGTGGTTGTTGCCAGGGCATAGAGTCTTGGGTGCATGTCCAAATGGCCATGCACCCAAGACTCTATGCCCTGGCAACAACCACCGCAGCATATCACATCCATAGAGTCAAACATTTCAACTATGATCTATGGGAAACTTTTAATGTCTGCGAACAATGTGAGTGTTCTTAGAACACTTTCAACTTAACAACGAACAATACGGACAGCGTCCTAAGGACACCCCCTATGAACATTCCAGGACACCGGGAGTGTTCTTAGAAGCGTCTTCAGAACACCACCATCTTGTTTATTTGTGAACATTTCAGGACACCGCAAGTGTTCTTAGGACACATTCAACTTGACAAAGAACAATACGGACTGCGTCCTCAGGACACCCCCTACGAACACTCACCGGACACCGGGAGTGTTCTTAGAAGCGTCTTCAGAACACCACCATCTTGTTTATTTGCAAACATTTCAGGACACCGCGAGTGTTCTTAGGACACATTCAACTTGACAAAGAACAATACAGACAGCGTCCTCAGGACACCCCCTACGAACACTCCCCGGACACCGCGAGTGTTCTTAGAAGCGTCTTCAGAACACCCCCATTTTGTTTATTTGCGAACATTTCAGGACACCGCGAGTGTTCTTAGGACACATTCAACTTGACAGAGAACAATACGGACAGCGTCCTCAGGACACCCCCTACGAACACTCCCCGGACACCGCGAGTGTTCTTAGAAGCGTCTTCAGAACACCACCATCTTGTTTATTTGCGAACATTTCAGTACACCGCGAGTGTTCTTAGGACACATTCAACTTGACAGAGAACAATACGGACAGCGTCCTCAGGACACCCCCTACGAACACTCCCCGGACACCGCGAGTTTCACTTTGCTTGCGAACAAAACGGACACATATTGACTCCTTAGAACACCCCCTAGTCAGTTTATTTAGAACATTTCAGAACACCCGTGATGGCCGCAAACAAATCGAACACAAAAAGAACGTCTAACACATAAAAAACACAACTTTCATCCTATCTCATACACTCCCACCCTCCCCAAACACTCCTACACACCAACACACTCTACAAAATACACATTTTGAACAAAGTTTCACCGCGCTGTCCGGGGACGTCCGCAAATCCAAAATGGCAGGCGCTACCGAAAAATCAGACCTGCTTCACGCTCCACGCCGTCCAATCAGCGAACACGTTGCATGTCCGCGAACATCACGCAAGACGATTGGCCAATCAGGACACTGTCCGCGGAGCGAACAGGGAAGTGTGTCCGCGAACCGAACACAGATATCACTAATTTTTTTTTACCTACTTTTTGGTCATTTTAAAAAAAAACTACTGGATGGATTTTCACCAAATTTGCAAAAACACGCTTTCGGAACCAAGCCGCTGCTCCTGGTCCAAATTTGGTGGAAATCCGTCCAGCAGTTTGGGCTGTAGGTGCAAGCAACATTTTTTTCCCATTCTCTCTATGGAGAGTGAGTATAATGTATACAAATATGAGCATGCAAATATGAGCATATAGAGAAAGTGCTGATAACCATAATGATTATCTTCATGCACAGAAAGGATTGCTCTCTTTCAAGCCTGTATCTTCCGCTATGTATATGTTTCATATGATGTGACTGGACCCTAAGTCTACAAATATAGTACCTTTTCAATGTTTACTTCCCGACTGTTACTGAAGAAAACTATGTGGCTTCGATATGTCAGTAAAGGATAAAAAGGGAGAGCCAGCCATGTGATGTCATCAGTGATGTCATCAATGACATTTGTGATGTCATCTTTGATGTCCTGGGTGTTAGTGTTAGCAGTGCACGGTGGCGCGAGTTATGGTTGCTTATGTTACCATAACTGCCGAATTTCAGGGGTTTTTCGGTTTTACTTTGAGCCAAAAAGTCCCTTTAACAAAGTTTTTTCACTGAATTTCATAGGTTTTTAGTAGCGCAACTTAACCATAACGTCCCTTTAACAAAGTTTTTTTTACAGAATTTTATAGGTTTTTAGTAGCGCAACTTAACCATAACGTCCCTTTAACAAAGTTTTTTCACTGAATTTCATAGGTTTTTAGTAGCACACCTTAACCATAATATCCCTGACTTCATATACATGTAACATAGAGCCTACTAACCCCCTCGTAGTGATTTTCATGTCCACGGACTACCGCCATGTCCGCGGACACATCGAAAATCTGAGCGTGGTGAATGTAAATTTAAATAGTGTGCCCCATTTCCCCTTTGAAGTTGGCTCTGAAAAGAGCCGTTTTTTTTTTTTTTTTTACAGATGCTTGACAGACACCTGTTATTTTGTATTTTTTTTCTTGTTTTTTTTTCTTACTTTACTCCTAAAATCTTCACATAACCTTCTCCAAAGCAACCCTTACATTCCAAAATAGAAAGGCATTTCCCGTAAAAGATAAAGAAATGCCATCTTCTTTAAAATGAACAGCTTTACTGGCATCAATATTCTCATTGTTACAGAAGAACATACCAGCTCTAAGCATGAAGGCACACATGCCTCGGTTGATGACACACCTAGCAATATTTTGCTCAGGACAAAAAACTGAACTATTGTCCCATATTGCAATAGGTAGTAATCCAGAAGAAAAAAACTTTTTGTATTTGGAAGGATCTTCATTACTGCTTGAACCAAGCGTTCCAAATCAGCCAACAAAGTAGGGGCACTGACGTTGCCCAAATGGAAAGCACCATAGTGCAAAACTACCACATGCGGACTGTTCATCATGGCCATATCCTCACAAACTTGTACAATTCCCTGTACATTGCAATCAGGCACACTGCTCCACACCACCTCCACTCCTTTCACATCAAAGTTCTTTGCAACATGCCTGCATTCAGCGTACTGCTGTAAACCATGCACAAACATATCTCCGAGCACCAACACCCTGACTTTCTCCACTTCTGCCATCTTCACCACACACAGTCTCTTTCAACACAAATCCACAACCTCGACATCTGATTGGCTGATCCGTACAGACTTCTTTCCATTTTGGATTTCCTGGAAAAACCCGGATGTAGCACGCCCTATCCACGAACAGCCGCGGTGTCCGTGGACGGCGTCCACTTTACTCTCTGTGCCATTCCCTCATTGCATACAGTTAAGCAATCACACAATACGAATAACGTCCTCAGAACAACCCCATTTTGTGAATTTTCGAACATTTCAGGACAATTATTATTTCATTATTCAACATATTAACATTACAAATATTATACTTTCATCTTGTACTCTGCACACAATGCTATGTTTCTCCATTAGTAGCCCAGCATACTATATAGAATCCCATAATACAATGCTATTTATATCAATGCATCGTTCAAAGCACTAATAACGGTATGATATTTATTGCAATATCCTTGACACTTTTTTCGCAACATTATAATAAAAATCCCTAGTACACAAATTCCATGAAAAGTACATACACATGTGATGTCATCAGTGATTTCATCAATGACATTTGCAATGTCATCTTTGATGTCCTGGGTGTTAGTCTTAGCAGTGCACGGTGGTGGCGCCAGTTATTTTTCAAAGCTTACCATAACTTGCGATTTTCAGGGGTCTTTCGGCTGTACTTAGAACCATAACGTCCTTTAAACAAACTTTTTTTAATATCACGTAAACAATATACAAACATGGCGTGCAAAAACCAACTTCTACAGATGGCTTTACACAGAATGTTGCAAAGTAAGAATTTATGCTCGTTCACAGTGAAGGTCAGCTGCTTCCACAACTTCTACAGATGGCTTTACACAGAATGTTGCAAAGTAAGAATTTATGCTCATTCACAGTGAAGGTCAGCTGCTTCCATTTTTTTCTCGGGCCCCGGAGAGGCTCACGAAGCGGACTATAAGGTTGTATTGTGTTTTGACCTTGACAGACAGAGATTGTGATGAAAGACTTCTCTTGAAGGAGTGTTGCTAAAACGTAAGAGAAGATAAAGATGAAATTTCTGAAATGAAACCACTTTTATGTATTATATCACTATGCGAAAGATCGTTGGCACATGCGGAGTCGTATTTTGGGACTGCACCACTCGTAGACAATGGAAATTGCAATTGTACTGTAAGTAACCCTTTAGATTATTTTATACCAAATATAATTACAATAGCGTAGCATTAAAGACCGCTCAAGTTGAACTTGTTCGTTGAAAGTGGCATAATGTTTTCTACCGCACACTATCACCGCCGAATTGATCCCCTGTCGTTTAGAGGGCTCTGAAAAAGGCAGACGACACAGGGTGGGTTAATAGAAATAATTTAACCTGTCTATAGGCGGTCAAGCGCTCTACTCGCTGTGCCACTTCACTGTAGCCTGTCAAGTGGCACAGCGAGTACAGCGCTCGCTTTGACATCCTTGCACAGCTTGCTAACGCAAGTTTGAATCCCGGCAAGGCCAAACTCAGCCTTTCATCATTCCGTGGTCGATAAATGAGCACCACACACCGTGGTTAATAATAAGCACCGCTTAGATACCTCACGGTTCTTAGCGCTATATGAATGGGAAAATATTATTATTTTATTATTAACGTACTCTGTTGCACTATCTTCGATAGCAAATAGTTTCACGCCCTAATAAATAAAATGATGATTTTTAATGAAGATCGGCTGGTGAGACTAATTTATGTTTTTTAAAACAGGTATGTGGCTCCATTTTGCCTATGTCACGATTTACAGACTCCAGCGGATGGGGTCTTCAACTGCCAGGTGCAGGTCCAAATATGCAACTTCATGACCCTCACCATTTTATGGGACAATCGCCAAGGACCAATATGCCCTTACGCAGTACTAGCGGCTACAAACAACATACCAACCAATAGGGTGGTCTAATGGCTCGTTGTTGGAGCAACCTTCCGATTATCAGAGCGACCATTTACTGCTTTTATCATAAACCAACAGCCTATCTACCACAAAGGAACAACGCGTGGCTCCAAATAAACTTGCTGATCGACAGCAGAGACAATAGCAAATCGCTGAATATTCACTAAACATTTCATGTGAAATAAATGTACTTTACCAAATGTAAAATCCTGCTGTTTACTTTTAAACCACAGTTTCATATTCCTAATTGTGGTGCACTGAGTTGTAAGCTGATCTAACACCCTCTGTACCGCTAAGGAACATCGCATGCCTCAACATGAACTTTTGCGGATCGACAACAAAGACAAATGCAAATTGCTGAATATTCTCTAAACATTTGATGTCAAATAAATGTACTTTACAACATTTACAATCTTGCTATTTGCTTTTAAATCACTGTTTCATATTCCGAATTCTGGCGCGCTGTGTTGTGACATAATATGTGTTATCTTCCGGGTTCTGTGTAAAGTCACTTAGGACTGCAGAGAACTGGGCGTGTTTGATTACGCACCCTGTAACGTCACAGAGAGAGGCGGGGAATATGAATGCTTTGATAATATCAGGCTTAGGGGCGGGAGATATGATTTAGTGTCGCAAAAGCAAGTCAGCCACGTCAATAGCGCCAGTCATAGGATTATCACATAATGTCGGCGCACACCAGCCGGATTTATCGTTTCTTTAGTGGACAAAAAGTCCGTTGACGTCCCTAGGAAATTGTACTATTAGCGGACAAAAGGAGTGGTCTTAAAACACTTTCACCCTGACAACGAACAATTAGAACACATTCAACTAGACAGATTGCAATACGGACAGCGTCCTGAGGACACCCCCAGTTTGTGTATTTACGAACAATTAAGTACACCGCGAGTGTTCATAGCTCATTTTTACCTTCCTTGCGAACAAAAATGACACATACTACGTCCTCTAAACACCCCACCATTTAGTTTATTTACAAAATGTCAGAACAGCCGTGTTCTCCGCGGACAAATCAAACGCAACAAAAACGTCTAGCACATAAAAAAACAAAACATTGAACCTATTTCATACTCCCCCACCCTCCCCAAACACTCTTACTCACCAACACACGGCACTAAATACAATTTTTTATCCACGTTTCACTGAGCTGTACGAGGTCGACTGCGAATACAAGATGGCGGGCGCCACAGAAAATCTGACGCGCTCCACGCCCCTCGCCGTCCAATCAGCGAACACGTCGCATATCCGCGGACATGACGCAAGGCCATGGGCCAATCGGGGTGCTGTCCGCGGAGCCAACAGGGAAGTCCGTCCGCGAAGCGAACACAGATATCACTAATTGTTTTGCCTTACATTTTGGTCATTTTTAAAAAAACTACTGGACAGATTTACACCAAATTTACAAAAGCACGCTTTTGGGACCAGGCAGCCGCTCCTGCCGCAAATTTGGTGTAAATCCGTCCAGTGGTTCGGGCTGTAGCCGTGCGCAAAGTTTTTTCCCATTCAGTCTATGGGACCCCCCCTATAACTTTTCCCCCCCTGGACGAATCCTCACCAAACTTTGCAAAAAAATTCAGAGTGACCCAAATACTTTTTTGCAAAGTTTGGTGAGGATCCGTCCTGGGAGAGCGAAGTTATAAGCCGCCCAAAAAGTGCTCTTCCTATGGAAACAGCAACTTAACCATAACTACATGGCCACTACATATATATATGGAAATGTTTCAAATGTGTAATGGTTTTTATAACTGTATACACAATAACAAAAATGAAAATAAAAAAATAATCCCAAACATCAGTCCATTGGTGATAAAGGTGGCACTAGAGAAGTGTCAAAGGCTCACAAAAAGTGTCTCTGAAGTTCATCCTTTCCAAGAAGTAAAACAACCACTTCAAGGGATGTTGTCAAAGGACTTTACAACATACAATCTCAGCAGCAGAAATCATTTGAATACACTTTTGTATGCTATAGAACCACATGTACATACATTATGATACTCATTCCAAGGAGATTGTGAGAAAACACCTCTGATCCATGTCCAGGACTTTATATGCTACATAGCTCAGTTGTGCCTCTGAGATCTTAGCCAGGAATTTGGGATCCAGAATTATCAGTGGGATCTGATAGTAATTAGTCCATTGGATTAGTCAAGAGCATCTACTTGGAGATGATCTACTGGCAATTGTAAAAGTGACCATTTAATGCCCAATGTTTATATGTGATAATGTGTTTTAATGAATGATGAAACTATGTATATTTGTATGGATTGGTCAATCTGAAAACGATAAATCAATCAAGCTAAATAGATAGTCTTTGTCAAATTCAGTGCCATTGCTGCAAAAGGAAGCCTGTGTCAATTGAAATCATTCAAGAAATAGGAAAACATATGGTGTACATGTGTATTATTATAGGAAGACCAAGTTTGCCCTGTGGAGTATGATATACTAAGTCTGGCCAGGATGTGACAAGGCAGACATGATGTGTATGTTGTAGTTCATTTGTATTTTATATAGTGCTTTATGCCAACGAGCTGAACAAGATACACTTACAGTACAATCAAAGTAAAATCACAAGCTATACAAAATGTATTAAGACTGAAGAAGGTAGTTTTTAAGAGTAGTGCAAAACAGAGAACAAAAAGTAATAGAGCAAAGAGAAAGAGGAAAAGAGTTTCAGTTATATGGGGCAAGCAACGAGAAAGAGTGAAACCATGACTGGGCACAAGAGGGATGAGAAACTGACAACAAGAATTGGGTCTGAGAACGTAAAGCAGGAGAAGGGACATACAAAGAGACAAGTGATGAAAGATACAGAGGCGCAAGACCATACAGAAATGTAAATACAATAAAATGAAAATAATTGAATTTCAGGCGTGAGTGAAAAGATAGCCATCCAAGAAAGGATGGTGACAGTGAAATAGAATTATGTCGGGGGGAAGTAAATATAACAATCAGAAGCATTAAAGACAGACTTTAATGGAACCAAACAAGAAACAGGGAGACCAAAGAGTAAGGTAGTGCAATAAAATAAGCGTGATAAAATAAGAGACGAAATCAAAAGTTTAGTAGCATTAAATGTGAGAAAAAGATGAGCTTTCCCGGATATTGAAAAGTTGATAATGACAGGAGCGAAATATAGTCAAGATATGATTAGAAAAAGATAAATCAGTATCGAGGTAAAGACCAAGATTACGAGCAAAACGAGAGATAGGAAGAAGAGAAGGTGGGAAAGAGACACAGGGAGAAGGAGAAGGAAGAGGAAAAGTGATAGCATTGAAAAATAGAACTTCATTTATGTTTGCGTTCAGAACAAGAAAAAGATCAGACATCCAAGTTTGGATGTCTGAAAGGCAGGAAGCAATATTGTCATAAATAGAAGATGTGGAAGAAGAAAAAGACAGAAAGATATGATGTGAGATACTGAATGATGAGACAATATCTGCTAAAGGAGAAATGTAAAGAGAAAAGAGAAAATGTCCAAGAACAGAGACTTTGCAGAACGCCATGAAGAAGAGGTGAACTATTAGAAGAGGTCCCAGCCCAAGTTCATAGTATGTGCAATTAGTTAAGCAGGAACAAAACCAAGATAAAACAGAACCAGAAAACCCAAAAGAAGAAAGAGAAATTAGAAGTAGAGTATGGTCCACTGTGTTGAAAGCAGTCGACAAGTCCAATACAATAAGAAGTGAAGAGTTGTTAGAATAGCGAGCAGAAAGAAGTGAGTCACAGACCGAAAGAAGAGCAGTTTCTGTAGAGTGAAGAGGATTAAAACCTCACCGGAAACGAAGAACAATATAATTCTCAGTGACAAAAACAGAAACCTGAGAATAGACAAGGCATTCAAGCATCCTAGAAAGGAAAAAAAGAAGTGAAATTGGGAAAAGGTTTGAAGGTAGAGAGGGGTCTAAGGAAGGTTTTTTTTTCAAAATTGGAAGAAATGTGGCATGCTTAAAAGAAGAAGGAAAAATGGATATAAGAAGAAAAATATTAAAAAGGGCAGTAAGATAAGAAATCAGCAAGGGATAGACTTTTGGTATGAGTGATGAAGAAATACAATCTGACGGAGAAGCTGTGGGATGGGCACAACCTACAATAAAAAAGTATCAGAATTAGAGATAAGCAAAAATGACAAAATAGTTGAAATAGAAGAAAATGTGGAGGCTGGAGAAGAAAGAGAAAATGCAACAATGACAGCTTGAAGAGTGGCCACTTTTGAAGAAAAATAAGAAGCAAAGCCAGAGACAGTTAGAATAGAGTTTAGAGACCGGTCAGTCGATGCAGGCAAAAGAAAACAAGAGAGGGATTGTCACAAATGCAAAGGGTGAGCATATCTGAGTAATATGAACATTTAGCTGCCTAAAGAGCGTTGTCGTTCAGCCATGATAGGTGAAAATATATGAATGATCAGAGGCAAACTGAGTTTTGCGCCGATGTCTTTCAGGGCAGCAAAGAGCTTGCTGCATTGAGCGAAGATCAGAGGTGAGCCAAGGTTGGGGTGGGTTCTGAGAAGGAGAAAAAGAACAAATTGGATATAAAGAGTCAAGAGAAAAAGAAAGCAAAGATGAAAGAGCAGTAGCCACATCATCAGCAAATAGAGGCACAAACAAAGACTGAGAAGGAAGGCTTGTGAATCAAGATGAGGCAAACAAAGATGTGTTGAAAGCAAGAAGAACCTGATGAGAATAGACAGGTACATCAGAACACAATGATTTCGTT
Source organism: Ambystoma mexicanum (assembly GCF_040938575.1). Taxonomy (NCBI): domain Eukaryota; kingdom Metazoa; phylum Chordata; class Amphibia; order Caudata; family Ambystomatidae; genus Ambystoma; species Ambystoma mexicanum. Next base: position 397,188,048 of record NC_090941.1, on the reverse strand, counting down.
CGAAGAGAAGAAGGGATAATTGAAAGAAATAGAAGATGATGATCAGAAGAAAAAATAGGTTGAGCAAAAACAGAAGAAGTAGATAGTGGTGACGTAAAGATAATGTCTAGACAGGACCCAGATAAATGAGAGGGATGGGTATGAAAAGCAGAAAGATAATAAGAATTAGGAAAGCAAGCAATGGATGAGAAGACTGAACAGAGAAAAGACGTAAATTAAAGTCACCCACAAGTATAAATGGGGTTGGACATGGCAAAATAACGTATAATAAAGCATCCATGTCATCACAAAGTGTGGCCACAGGGGCAGTGGAATGGTATACAAGTAAGAAAGTCAAAGAGTAAGGTCTGGAAAAAGTAGACAGAAAATATTCAAAGGAAAGTAAAGTCAGAAGAGACAACGAAATAGGATTGGAGATAAATGAAGAGGAAATGAGAATACCAGTCATACCCCCTCGGCCAGTAGGATGAAGAGTGTGCAAAAATGAGGTATCGGAAGTTGAAAGCGAGGCAGCGATAGCTATATTAACAAACAAAATCCACATCTTGGTAATACATAAAAAGTGCAAATTCAGACAAAGAAAAACATCTAAGACTGGGTGGGATTTATTACTAATTGAGCGAGCATTGAAAAGAGCGAAATACATAGGAGACACATGAGAAGAAAAAGAGGGATAAATAAGATTAGAATAATTAGATCTTAGCATATAAATTGACATTTCAGGAGAATAGCAGATGTTTAGATTCTGGTGGATATGTGAAAGGTAAGATTGCTAAGAGCAACAAAAAAAAACGTAACCAGGTCTATGTGTCAGTCTATGAAAAACTATATATATGTGTTTACCATAATATCAAACATACATCAAGATTATACACTGCATAAAATAAAACACAATGGGCCTCATTAGGACCCTGGCGGAGAGGGTATTACGCCAGCGTAGTGCATGGCGTACCTCTCCGCCATACTACGAGTTCCCGTAGCGCCATGGAGGTTTTCTCCGCCTGGTTTTACCAGCCGGAGAAAACCATGGCGCTACGGGACCTCGTTGTTAATTACGCCACCGTATTTTACGGTGGCGTAATTAACTCCTTCCCCACTCCCATTATACCCTATGGGGCAAAAATGGGAATGGGGAAGGGCAGAATGGGGATTGGGGATTTACCGCTCCGCCGAGGTCGGAATGGGGCGGTAAATCCGCCAACCCCCATGGCGCTATCGGCGGCTTTCCGCCATGCTTCGCGGTGCATTTAGCACCGCGAAATCCGCCTGGGTCGTAATGAGGCCCAATGTTCTTCTCTGCTTAAGTTGTCTACTACCCTGGTACTTATATCTGAACAAGGGTCTGTTATATTGACGTCAATCCCCATCATCAAAATGGTTCCAGACATTTGAATCATGTTATGTTACCTTTCATATATCTTGCTCCACTGATATTTGTATGGTTCGTTGGACATCTGGTTGAACTGAACGATGGAAGGGGCTTGGTTTTGTAGGCGGTGAAAGAGGGAAAATATATGGCTTTTCTGTGTTGATGCTTGCATTTCAGATGTGCCTGGAATTGCTGTGTGTGTCTCTTTCTAGGTAGTTTGTGCAAAGGGCACTTGAGGTACTTGTATCTAGAGGGGAGAGTTTTGAGTACATAGTGTAAGGAAGCATTTGCCAGTTATGTGATGTATACGTTCATTAAAAAGTACAATATTCTGATATTTTATCTTTGTTGGGACTGGTGTACAATTGAAATGTGTGGATGCCTTAGCTGTCATGTGCTTTGTATACTGGAATATAGAAATTGAGCTTGCTAGTGTAGGACGTAGACCTAGATGGGTCTTTGTAGCATCCATCCATTGTAGCCGTGCTGACATCCTCATAGTGTTGAACCTTTGGTAGGTTCATTTGGAGAAGAAGTCTTGAGGCATCATAGAATTGTATGGTGTGCATAGCAGCAAACAAACACTATCATCTAATACTGAATCACATTGAAGAAAGGCAGGGGATGAAAGACAGGAGGAGACACTAATGGGTGCCAAGGCAACAGTAGACTGACATTTCTGCATGGAATATTACCCAGAGCTACCCACAGCTACCCACAGCTACACCGAGGTGCAAAATTGGAGTTGGGCACCTGAAGGCAAAAATGAAATGAGGCAGATTTAGAATGGGACACTAAGAATAACATTGAAGTGGGACACATGAGAGGAAATTCCAGTGGGCATATTAACAAAGGAACACCAAAATGCAGAACTGCAGCAGGGCACATGAAAGCAAAATGAGTAGGACAACTGGGAGCTTTATAAGTGGGACACCTAGGAGCAGTGTCAAAATGGGACGCCAGGTATCAGTATAGTAAAATCTAAAATCAGATTTTTGAGCAGCACAAACGATTAAGAAACCATGCATAGAATGTCCTTATGGCATTCAATTAACCACAGACCCCCAAATCTTCAATTGTGGCTGATGGGTTATAACAGTCCTAGTAGCCGGCTACCTCACATTCTGGTCTAACATACACTACTCTTTCTTTTAAGTTCTTAATAAAGAGAATACACAAATTGCTAGATCTGCTTCTTCCAAAGGTAGGTATTTATGGACCAACCCAGCATTGGTGAATCTTACAGAGTTCCACCTCAGTGAAATTAGTCTACTGCAGGAGCAGCAGATTGACCATCTTTCATTAAGAGGATCTACTAGCCTCTTGACTGGGTTTTTCCAACCCTTAAAATTCCAATGGTCCCACTTTAGTGTTCAACATCTTGTGGTTCAGAGAAGAGGTAGGGTAACACACTCTCAGCAGCTAGAGATGCATCTTTTGTGGCTAGGAGTTGCTGTCACAATGTCCCCATATGTATGGTAGAGGGGGTTAAGGCTTGGGTGGGTTTAGAAGAGAGTTGATTAGACCACAGATATTCGAGGACTTGCACCACATAGTCAATACTGCAACAAAGAAGTTGAAATTATCTAAACATGGTACAAAATAGTTCAGGAAGTTAGGAAATTCAGTGTGAACAAATCTGAAAAGATGACTGTAAACACTTACATGACAACTCCGAAAGATAACAGAGGAGGACCAACAAAGTTTGTGCACATCGACTATTTCACTGTAAAACTACCAAAACTCTGGACTATGAATTGGTCCTTGCCCACTTCAAACAAATATATTCTTTATTCACTGAAAACACTTTGTTAAAGGGACATTCATGGTTAAGTTGCACTAACAAAAACCCATGAAATTCACTGAAAAAACTTTAGTAAAGAGACATTATGCAAAAACCTATGAAATTCAGTAAAAAAATGTGTTAAAGGGACATTAAGGTAGCAAGTAAAACTGAGAAAAAAAACTATGACATTTGCCAGTTATGGTACGCTAAGCAACCATAACTCGCACCACCTCCATGCACTGCTAAGACTAACACCCAGTACATCAAAGAAGACATCACTAAATAGTAAGTGCATTGTATTTATTTCTCTATTATTAGTTTTCATTATATAAACAGGCGTTATAAGACCGAGCACTTTTTTTTCACAGAAATGGCAAACGCACTTGAGTTGTTAGAGGATAACTTTCCAAAAGAAGAAATGATTGATGACAACATATCTAATAGTGTACAATACATATTTTATTGTAAACAAATAATGTAATTTGTACACACCTTACTAAAATAATAATTTCTGTTTTTCTTACAGTACATAGTTTTCATGAAGAAACCATGTCCCAGGTTTATGATATACAATACCAAGAATCACACAGAGAATTCCTAGCCAAACAACTACAACTCCTAATTCTCTCATTTATATTTCCCATCCCTTTTTTGAATAAATATATTTTTTATGCTATATATGTTTTGTTGTGTGACATTTCCTAATTTTTTTAAAACTCCCATTATCGGTTTGCGGACACTATGACTGTCCGTGTTGTCTGCACTCAAAATGGAGGTGTCCCCGGACAGGCGCATGTCCGGTCATGTCATGTTTCCCATGATGCACTTTTAATTAGTCTGCGGACACCACGCCTGTTCTACAGACATCCAGCCCATGCGCATTGCGATGTCCACATGATGGGTGTCTGCGGACAGCCGCCGATATCATCATGTGACTGCACCTGTGCACCGTGATGGGGGTGTCTGCGAATGCTGTTTGTGACAGCATACAATTTAAAACTGCATTTTCCACCAATCTAGGGTGTTAGAAGCTGAAACGTTACCCTTGCACAGCCCCTAGACCCATTCTTGGTTGATCTGGCAACATTTTACAACTTTTCAAGGCCTATTTATGACTCGGTTGTCCGTGGACAGCATGACTGTCTGTGGACGGTTCCTCTAATTGGACCCACACATTACTTTTCCTCATTTTCAATCTGGCTATTCAAGAGAGGGCAGCTGCTGGTAGTTCCTGAGGTCCTGCTTTGCTGATTTGGAGATCTGTTTTGTGAGGCCATCATGGCATCTGCTATGGCCCCTTCTGGTCCACAACCACCCCACCATTACCATCTGGAAGGTCTGGGCAGGTGAACAGGTGCAGAGATACAGATGAGGATCAAGAGGATGAGGTGTTGGAAGTCCCTATCTCAAGTACTTGGAGTGAGTCCTAGGTGTGGCAATTATTTTACAACTGTTGTAAATGTCCCATAAGTTTGTGCAAGCAAGGTTCACAGTTGTACTCAGTAACAGAAAACCTGTAGGACAACTTCCATGAGTGGCCACACCAAATCTGACCACCCTACTGCTCTGAGAAAGGCAATACTTTTCTCAGGTAATTGTAGCTTGACATCCTCCACCCCATCATCTTCAACTGCTCCTGTTGCCACAAAGGATACTCATTTGGGGCAGAGGATCCCAGTGACTGCTTCACAAGCCATACAGAATGCTGTTGACCCTTGCCTTTCGAGGGACACTGTGCTATATTTGTATTGTGAAGCACCAATCTGTAGAGGAGAGCAGTTTCAAAGTGCGTTCGAGGCTGCAGTCACGGAACACGAGAAACACTGCCCCCACCTTGCATTTAAGGCCCAACCAACATCTTCCTCTGTCCACCTTCCCCTCTGTATCTGTGGTGTGTGCCCCTTTCCTGCCTTCCCACCTTACCCTGCCTCTCGAGGAAAGAATTGAAAAGAATAAATCTAAAAAAACACCAAAAAAGGTTCCTTTTGCATTTTAAAAATAGAACTGTGAAAAAAAGTCTGTGGGCACTGTGGTAGTCTGCATACATCTAAACATTTCATGGCGTGGGACAATTGAAATCATTCCTAGTGTTTTTCATTTGAAAAGGGTCACTCTTAAAAGAACCTTTTTGTTTTTTTGCCTATTATATATTTTTAAAAATGTTTGTTTTTACAAACTGAAATAAGAAAACATTTCACTGAATTTCATTATTTCTTCTCACTTTCACAAAAACTGCTTCAAAGCATTTTGAATGTTTTCCCCAAAAATCTGATTACCCACATCAGTTAGATGGACTCCATCTCTCCAAATTTTTTTTGCAATATCAAATTTAATGTAACACCTTGCAGAAAAGCACACACAGGCTCACTGACGTTGCCCCTCGCTTTTTCCATTTGCGGACCAAATAAACTCAAGCACATCCACATCTGTCTCTGAGCAATGCGTGAAAAAAATATTTTTTCGAATAAGGGGTCATTTCCTTCAACTTGTGGTACAGTGCTATGGGAAAGTTGAGAAAGTTGAGGGACATAATATGTTTAAAGCCAGAGATGTTGAAGAAAAGGAAAAAAATACCATCAGGTTCATCACAGGCTTTGATCATCAGGCTAATCAAATTAAGACAATCATGAAGACTCATTGGAAAGTTTTGCTCACTGATCCAGATCTTCAAAAAGTGCTTGATGAAACCCCAAATGTGACCTATCGGAAAGACCCTACCTTGAAAACCTTATTGTCTCCAAGCATGGTGATTACTAAAACTACTGCACAACATACATTTCTTGTGGAAGAACAACAACCAGGTTTCTGGAAGCGTGCAAACTGTAAAATGTGTGGTTTTATATAAAAAAAAAGGTTTGTGAGTTCTAATGGACTTACATGGAAGTACAAACATAAATCACGTGTCTAATAAAGTTTGTTGTGTATGGCATAACTTGGACCTGCAATTTGCACTATATAGTCTCTACTATAGGACCTCTAAAGATATGCATACTGCAGCATTACAGGGCCATTAAAAATGGGGACTTGACCTATCCCCTAAAAAGACATTTCTTCGAAAAACACTGTGGTAACATCAATGGGATATCATTCATGGGTTTAGCCCATGTGCCCCAACAAAAAAGGTTAAATTGAGACAACTGGAAGCTTCTCTGATCTGTACATTTGATGCCTTACGACCACAGGGTCTCAACATCGAGATGTTTGTGTATCTCCAATGACACAGATGCATATTTTTGTTTAGGAGTAGAGTGGCGGGTTTGAACATGGTTTTCTATGCAGCATCTTTGGTTAGTCTTCTGTATGTATATAATGCACTAGCTTATGAGATGAGAGTAGGAGCATAGTGGTATGATCAAATACTTAGTACTGGCACTTGTTGAGTCTCAGCACTCCATTACATCCACTCCTTATGCAAGAGCATTTGAGAAGTTAACATATTTATGTATTGACATGAGGCATGCTCTTTATGGCATCTCATCAGAAATAATTGTTCTAGCATTAGCACCTTATTTTGGATCGCATATATAGAGGTGTTCCTCTTAGATTGATTGGATCATACGGATACATATATTGAAGATAGGGCTCCAGTATTTTTAGGTACACCATTTGATGCTGAATGGAAATCATGGGCACTTTGCCGCTTTATTGTTTGAAACATGGTGTAATTATATATCAGTCATACATTCTAATATACTGGTAAAGGCTCCTTCTGCTGCGTTGACATGCTGCTTTATGATATGAATGCACCAGAACTTTTTTAACATGTCTGAATTTTAACATTTGATTGAAATGTTTCAATGGGTTTAATGATTTGTTTTTAACCTGTCATGACGTGTCTAGGCACTGCATTTCATGTAACTGAGTGTCTTATATTGCATCATTTGCAATGGGACGTTTTGCTGTCGCCTGTGAGGCTTTACATTTCCCTCCTTTTGGGCCGTAAGAATTTATGCTGCTATTTAGAGCGGTGCATATTCTACCGAATACAACTGTAGCTCATGAGTGGATTTACAAACATGATTTTTTGATTAATATGAAAGGAGTGAAAATGGCACTTCTAATAATGGCACGCTCGCCACAGGTCAGTTTTATTGTAGTTTAGCACTCATATAAGGAGTGCATCTAAAGTTACAGGGGCATTTAACCCCAGTTTAAAACATTATTTGGTCATTTCAATATGGTAGCATTGTTTACATGGGCAATAGCCCGAATTGGTGTGATCATGTTATCGCAAGGCATATGACCTGTGGGAGGAGATTGCTGTGTTTGGGAGTGCTTTTTCACTTTAACTTGGGAGTGTTTATGGCGAATTTTGGATTATAACAGCCTGACGAAGGTCGGCAGACGAGGGGAATGTGTGGCGCTAGTCCACCCTAGAGGGTGAGTGGCTCTTTTATAACTTGTCTATCATGTGGGTGGGCACACTATTAGTGCATGCTTGCAGTGTTGTGTGTTGCACTATTATGTTTAACTAAAGATGACTTTACTTTTTTCAAGAAGACAACATGATCTCGTGTGCTTGGGTAATTTTGGTACATATCTTCTGGGGTTTTTTGTGGTGCTACAACCTCAGTAGAGTGTGTGTTTTGGTGATATGTGAAGGAAACTAGCCGCTTTTCATACCCTGAAGCACCAGCTAGTTGTAGACAGAGCACTAACTGGATATTTATGTTTGTTTACATATATATACATATATATATTTATGGATATTCACAGTTGATGCTGTGGAATCATTCTGGATCGAGCAAAATGCATTTTATAGTGGAAGGCACACAGCAATTAAGAACGGTCCAAATTGGATACACTGTGTATGAGTATTGCATACTATACTGTGGAATGTGTCCGTATGTTAGACTATTAGCCGATTGCAGAGACACTATGCACTTTTGAATTGAGTGTTAATTTGCTATTCTACAATATGCATAATCATCTGTACTCATCGGAATTTATACTCAAGTGAGATAAGCAATCACAGATTGGGTAGACTTGAGAGTCATTGAACAAAGTCGTCAGCACTATGCATGTTATATCCTTAACCTCCTCCAAACTCTTGACACCCTGCTTCTTCTTCAACCCGCTCCCTTCACCAGTCTCCTCAAGTAATGGGAAGCAGCCCAAAGGCAGAAAAAAAACCTTCCAGCAAGAACAGGTATGTGGAAGTCTCATGTTGCTTAATGTCGTAGAATATGAAGCAGAGTACCAGCCGGGCTGTCCGAAAAAAGGTACAGGATCGAATAACTGTCTGTGGTAAGAAAAGGTGGGTAGTGTTTGTGACCAGATATCCACAGAGGAGGGAACCAAGTAGCACTGAAACAGGGAGAAGACTGAGGAGAGTCTGATAAGACAGACCGGCAATACGAATGAACAGAAGGGAAAGCAAAACAGAAAAAAAACAGCTGATGCCAGAAGGACACCGGTGAGAGGAAAGAAAAAAGGGAGAGGAAGAAATAACAGCTACAAGTGCTAAGCAGGAGGAAAGTGCGCAACGGCAGGAGCCGAAGGAGAGAGGAAAAGAGAAAGAGCTTCGGTACAAAGCGAAAAAAGAAATTACTGAGCGTATTCACCAAACGAGGAAAAGCTATCCAGAATGGTTGCAACGCACCGACCGCTGGGAGTGCAAAGGCTATGTACTTCCTAGTGGCGGACATGTTGGAAAATGACTAGAGTGTAGTTTCTCATTCCAATACAGCGTGATTGGAACGTTCAATGGCGGAACAGACGCCAACGTGGTAGTAACCACCAGTTGGTCGGGTGTATGACATGTTATTTTCAAATTGGCACATTTATGTACCTTGCTCTCTATATACCTGTTTAGATACTGTATGTCAAATGGATAGACTGCACAGTCACGGGTATAATATGTTGGCATCATGCACTTCATGCCTGAGTTGGAACTACAATGCATTGTGCACTTTATAATGGGTCATTAATATGGACTGTATTTCAGAAAGACTCACTACACTTGGCACTTTATTAAGTCACAATCTGAGAACAGCAGGCACAGCGCACTTTATGCCCGATTTGGAATTATAATGCACTATGCCCGTTACAATGGGCTACGAGTGTGGATTCCACATTAGACAGACCAATTGCACTCTATATTTCATTAGGTCACTACTTGATAGAATGTGCATATAAAAAATGATCACACTTGGCACATTCCATTTTAGGCGTGCATTTATACACAGATACCCATATGCGTATTAGATTAAAGAGCAGATTTGCATACAAAATGAAACCATTGCAAATGTCGGGAGACTACTCTCAGTGGAAGTGGCTGGGTTAGAGTAAGTGAAATGACAGTCCTCTCTCTATGTACACGAAAATGAGAAACTGTGCTGTTTAAATATGTGCCTTGAACATGGGGGAAACCATGTGAACAAGCTACAGGAAGTAGCAAAACGCATCTTCCCATTGATGGCCTCTCGTGATTAGATGTCGGGCGCGGGTTGCAAACCCACGATTTTTAAGATGATGTTTTTGAATAATAAAGGAATGTTTTTTTTAAACTAAAAAACTCTTGGTTTGCAACTTGAATGAGGAAACCTTATCTCCATTTAAACCTAGAGTGTGGCTCAAACTCCACCTGAGGCATAGTGATCAAATAACTTAACAAATACCTTTATTCATGTTCTCATATTTCTTCCATATTATCTACTCTGAAACAAAATGAAATGCAGCTTATAACAAAATATATATATTTGTTTTCATAATCATACCAACTGAATACTGATTGTATTCCCGGTACACAACCATTAACAGGTTGTATTCATGAACTATACTACAGAGGGAAAAAACTTCTTGTTGGAGAGATAAAAAAAATCTAATCAGTTATTTTGACTATTTAACAATAATTGTGTGTGCATAGTGCAGTGTAGGAAACCCCTTGTGTACTATATGTTTTTTTGGTTTATCTACAACCTACTGTTTACTTGTTTCATATGTAAACAGTCATGCCTTTCTACACTCCCTCACACACAAAATAATGTACATGGAGCCATTCATGTAACCTAGCACTTATAGGGAACTCTTGTACATATTAAAATATACTGGGCCTCATTACAACCCTGGCGTTACGGAGTGAACGGCGTCGTAAAAGGTGCCGGCGCCGTTCACTCCGTACCGCCGCATTACGAGGTCCCCTCGCGGGACCCAGGAAGCAACGCCTGGGAAAACCAGGCGTGCTTACCGGGTCCGGCGAGGGGAAGAGGGAGCAAACAACGGGCCATCTCGTAATGGCCCGTTGTTTGCTCCCTCTCCCATTCCCATTCAGCCCTATGGGGGCTGAAATGGGAATGGGGAAGGACCGTGTCCGGGTCCTTGGAGGGAGGAATTACCGGGCCTTCCGAACTTGGAATGGCTCGGTAAAACCTCATTCCGAGGACCCGGACCCCGATGCGATTTCGGCGGCAGCCATGTCGCCAATAGCGGCATGGTTACCGCCAAACTCGTAATGAGGGCCACTGTGTTTTACACAATTAAAAAGAAGACAATTGCATAATTATGTTTTCTCTTGTAGTTTGTATACTCTTCAGAATATTACCCCTACATTTATTTCATACTATTTTTAAAGTACATCCTAGTAACAATCCATCTCTTACTTTATATAAAACACATATTACTCTATTCTTGCAGTCAAACATTCATTTTGCATGTTTATATTCACAAAGCATATTACATATATTTTTCAAATTTTTGGTCCTTACATCATTAAGTAAGCATTATTTAATCCCTTTGGCAATCTAGCTTGGTGTTTGACTATAGAGTCATTACAAACAAGCAAATCTACCTCTGTAGGCACCCACATTGTACAATGTTGTATACTGTCCACATTCAATGGATGCCCCTTCATGAAATATAATTGCACACATTTTAAAAGTTTTCTTAAAAAATAATTATTGACGTGTTTATTTTCCTACCATCTACACCATATCTTTGAAACATAATAAATACATACTTATTAAAAAAATATATTTTGCAGTGTTGATGGTAAATTACAGCCACAGTTGCTGCATTGCAGGTGGTGGAATAATTTAGTTACAAGATCAGAACAATGTACACTTTTCTGATCAGGGATATGCACATACACACATCTTTCAGTTCGATCTGGAGTACAATAACCTTTCTTGCATTGTGGGCACATATGATTCCACTCGTAACCAATGCCTACATACCTATCTATGCTAACAGTCACTAATCAATCAAAGACAGTCATTACAGATTCTTGACTATCTTCCTGTGTTTTTTGTGAAAATTGTTGATTTCCACAGCTACTACATTTTGGATTGACATGGCCAAAAGTAAACTGTGTGGTTTTTCATCTACAGATATTTTAAGAAATGCTAGTTTCACACATAGCTGCTTCTCTGGTGTGGAAGCTATTTCTAGCATCAATGGAGTGAAACAATATACACAAAGCTGCATTATAATAGCATTCAACTCCTGTTTCATTACTAAATCTGCAAAGAGAGTATGTTATAGTTGAACAACTCTCCAACTCGGTTACATTCTGTTGTTTTTTTAGTGTTACAAGGAATGATTTCATTTGAATGTGCTTTCACCGACTCCTTATGTTTCCTGGAAGAGTGCTTCACAGGTACGGGTGTAAGGTTCAGGTGAGAAATATAAAGTACATGCAACCTATTATATTCTTAAGTGCAAGAAATGTCTGCTGTCACTTTTCTTTCATCAAAGTTTATTAAAAATAAACCTACATTTTTCACATGTGACAAAGCTACATATGACATTCCTTCTTTAAACACTGTATGACCAATGTCAATAAGTGCTGCTTCTAATGTCAACCCTTGTGATCTATGAATAGTTATTGCATAAGCAGAGCACAATGGAAACTGTGTCCTTTTCATAAAGGTATCCTTAAAAAGCATGAAATGTGCAGAGGTCTGAGAAATCAAATGAGTTCCTTTCTCGTTTTAAGCGGGTTCGAAACCTTGATAAAACCCAGGTTTAACTGAGTAAAACTCAAAAAAAAAAATTAGTTCCTTTTACACAATCAAAATTAACTTCAACATGTTCAATATTTGTACTGTGAGGAAAAGTGTGAAATTCAATCACTCTTCCCATGGCACCATTGACTATACCAATTCCTACATTCAAGTTCATTGATGCAGAGTTTTAAAACTCCTTCCAGACATGCTGTTTTAGAGATTGAAATCTCTTGTTGACCTAATCAAGCTTTTGCTCTTGTGTGGGAGCGCATCACTTCTCAGTACAAAACTCGGACCAAGTGCCTCCAGTGGTGGGTATGCCCCTCGCCCTTATGTGGTTTTAACATTGGGTTACATTTGCGTAGATGGGACCACTGAGCAGGACACGGGGCATCCATTATGTACCCCCTTTCGACTCCATCTTGGTGACCAGGCCTCACTGCGATAGTACAAAATGTCTCTCTCCCTTTCCCCGCCACAGCAGCTCGGAGCACATGGCCCCCACCCTCATTCCCACTCTGACTGGAAAACTCTGCAGCTCCATTCTCACACTGAAGCCGGAGACACTTGCAACAAATAATAAATGTAACACATCTCTTTTTCTCTGAGATCACTGTCCTGCATGTGAACCAACATGAGCCGAGCACATAGATCGTCGATCTGCACAAAAGTGTCCTTGCCCTCTTACCCTCGCCAGTTGAAACGTATTGCCATTCTAACGCTGTGTCCCTGCAAGATATTCCTATCATGTGCCAGACCGCTGACCATGCTATGAAGCCCACCCAACAGACCCCCAACTAATATTAGACCCCTGCTGCAGTATATCGTGCTCAATACTAACAAATGCCACATACCTGAGATTCTTGCAAGACTAACCCCACAGTTCAATGAGAGTATTATAGTGGTCAAGACCTGTAAACTTGTGACCTGTATAACCCAAATGTTATGCATGACATAGATACCTGTGTGATTTGTACAATGACATGGTAAACTACTGAGGGTCTTTTAATCAACCATTATTTAGTGCATGCATTATTTAGAATGTATTTTCTTAGCTTAGATAGTGACCACTGTGTTTCACAGCGACCTGACCTTCACCCATCCGGAGCACAGATGTCTGATGTCAATCCTCCCGCCAACCAAGCAACCAACCCAGAGGAAGACATGATGCCCACACCTAAGACACCACCCTGGCTGACTAATCCGGGTCCAACTTAGCATCATATGTTGAATATGCCAATGTGCCTATATAAATGTGCTGTAACCTTGATGTGGTCAGAGTGCTCTCAGAGATCTAGATAAACTTTTCCTTGAACTCTCGCAGCCTGCTCTTTTGTGCCTTATTCCCTGTCCAGGGAGTGTCTGTTTTATTCATTTTTACACGTATAAGTCAGGGAGGGCACAAACATTTGGTGACCCCGACGTGAACGGAGAGGTGCCTCGCGGCCAGCACCATGCGGCGAGATCCGGGACGCCCCCCAGCAAAACCATCGCCTCCACGGCCGACCAGCCTGTGCGCACTACGAAGAAGGGTCAAGGGTTTCCGGTTGACGAATACCCGACTGAAAAGCTGCTCGCCGAGGCGGGCCACGGCTTGGTTGGGGTGCGAGCCTGACTAGGGTTGGACTGCGAGTGGTGACCCTCGAGTCACCTGACTGAACACGTGAGTGTCGGTTGAGAAGGTTACTAAGGAAAGGTAAGGGGGAAATAGGGTGGACAGGTGGTAATGGGTCATAGGGAAGAGTAGGGCCTGTGTGAGTGATGATGGGGCTTTTCTGATCTGTCCTTTATATGGCCATTAGGTTTTTGTGAGAAGTGAAGAGAAAAAAGAGAACCAGTGTCCTAGCCCGAACGGGGTAGAAGGTGGCGCCGTGTAGCATTGTCTCGTCGAGTGCAGAATAAAAAAGTGAAGATACAGAGAAAACAGTAGGAGTCTCATATATTGAGAAGACTCTGAGTAATTATTTAGAACATTCTTTTTCTGGGTACGAAAGAATTCTTGGAAACGAGTAAAAGGGGCCAAGACATGGGGAGTGAATGAGAAGAGTAGGCGAAACGGGGAAGGGGTGGTAAAAAAGAACAAAACGGGGAGAAAAAGCACGCAGGTAGCGCATGTGCATGATAAGTGTTATATGTCCTTTTGTGTTCTGTCCATTTTTGTCAAGGATATCCAAATACTGTGATTAATTTGTGGGTAAAAGTGGCAAAATATGCAAAAATGAAGTAAATTTGAACATGCAACTAGTATAAGAGCAACATTGAAAATTGATTTATATATATATATATATATATATATTGATACATATATGTGCATACAAACTACAAGTAATTGAGAAGATTCGTGGTATATTGTCCAGCTAGAAGGAAAGAAAGGCCCGTGAAGAAGTGATTAAAGGGAAAGAGAGGTTGAAGGGCAAGTACAGACAAAGAGAAAGAATACAAAATATCGTCATGGGGGTAATAACACTACTAGCACATATTTGTCAGCACATTCCGTTATACAGTGAGAAGATACAAAAATACCACGATCAGTGGTTGACGGAGATAAAAGGAGACAGTGTGATGCCAATTTGGCCAGAAGGTGGGTCATTCGATAAAAGGGTGTTAGATTTAGTATCCACACACTTGTTAGCAAGGTACAAGGGGAAACAACTACAGAATAGAAGAGAAGTACTAGACCTGTGTTGAATGTTTGAAGAAGTTACGCCTACAGCAGAGGTAAGTAAAGAAAGAACGAACGAAACCCAGAAAACGCAGGAAGAGGTAAGCGGAACGCCAAAGGGCGAGTGCACAACCACTACAGTTGAAGGCGATACAATGAAAATATATCCTTTAATGTCAAGGCCAGCAGTAGGATACAGCGAGCCCCTGTACATACCAGCTTGTCCCACCCCCTCTCCCTCAACCAGAGTAGTCGGCACAGCACCGCCGCCCTATGACAAAGGAGGTTTGTATGGTCCGACAAGCACACCCCCCGTGAATTTGACACACTTAACTGGAGAATTAGACCACCAGCTGGCGCATGCACAGATGGAAATAACCCGGCTAAGAGCATTGTGTGATAGAGGCCAAATGCTGTCAGGAGGAGGAGAGGTGCCACCGTTATCCATGGCGGATCTAACGCCAACATTAAGCACAGCAGGGGAAGTGGCGCAAGCAATCTCAGAGCCAGCGCGATCACTATCATCACAAGGAACACGCATACCACGTGCAGAAGAGGAACTACTAGTGGGGGCAGAGATAGGAAATAAGCAGTTTATCTTTATGGTAGACTCAGGAACGGAGAAGTCATGTCTTATGGAAGGGCGGTTTCCGCTCTCAGGGAAGAATTTAGAGACGCAGGAGTTCTGTGGGGCTATTTTAAAAGTTCCTTACACTAAAGATCTTGATATAACGGTGGGGGAAAAACCGTGCACGCACCCTTACTGTACCACGAAGACGGCCAATCAATTTGCTGGGGAGAGATTTGTTAAGTAAACTAAATATGACCATCTCGTTCACAGAATGAGGAATAGTATGTTCAACCCCGGGCGTGTGCCCAGTACGAGCTATGTTGATGATCAGCACAGTGATGAATGAAGTTGTGGTGCGAGGAATACCCATTCATATAAGTATGTTTATTTATGGCATCAAGGTATTAGCACGAGCGGTGCCAGAGATAACGAGAAAAGAATGGAGAACACCATCAGATTTCATATTCCGCCCAATTGCACACACACATGTCATGCCAGGCATGATAATGTCCATAGACATCGAGGCAGTTCAGGTATCCAGCAGACGTATTGTGGTCATAGGACTGGACGCGCATGGGTGCGAGTGGAGAACTGTGTTATGCACAGACCCAAACATAATGCTACGACGAGACTTAACAGATGAGGAATTATTCACTGATGGTGTAAATGACGGAGAAATAATAATGGAAATAAGTTTACCATGTGATATTATGATCCAGTACAGAGAGGTACACAACCCACTCATAGCTAGCGTTAATGTCCCACTGACTATATTTGAGGAAGACATGGCAAAGGTAGCACCTGAAATTTGGACCGCAGGGCCTCACGATGTAGGGTTACTGCATGAGGTGACACCAAAAAAAATAAAACTCAAGCCAGGTGCAATACCCCCGAAAGTAAAGCAATATCCCATATCGAGAGAAGCAGAGGAGGGAATTAGGGAAACCATAAATGGACTCCTACAACAATGCATCATAGTGCCATCAAACTCCCCATGTAATACAGCAATTTTCCCGATCAAAAAAGCAAAAGGAGGGGCGTGGATGATGATCCAGGATCTCCGTCCACTCAATGATGTCATTCAAAAAGAGTTCCCATTAGTGCCTAACCCGGCATCAATATTGTGCAGCGTACCAAAAGAATCAACATGTTTCACTGTAACTGACTTGAAGAATGCTTTCTTCTCCATACCACTCGACCCAGGATCCCAATACCTGACAGCGTTCACATTAGGGAACAACAGGTATGAACATCGCAGACTCCCCAGCATTTTTAACAGGGTGTTACGTGAAGACATTGGAAACATAGATGTAGAGAGCACCATCATCCAATATGTAGACGATTTACTCATCTGCAGCCATACAGAAGAAAAGTGCAGAGAAGATTGGATAGCACTACTGAATATACTAGCTACCAAGGGGTTCAAGATGGACAAAGGAAAATTGCAAAACTGCCTCGCCGAGGTTGTATACCTCGGACAGCTGATATCAAAAGATGGGAAGCGAATACTCCCTGACAGAGCAGCTGCTATACGCAACATACTAATCCCAAAAACTGTGAAAGACATGCAAAAGTTTCTTGGCATTTGTAACTATTGCCGATCATGGATCCTTGATTACGCGGCATACACACGCCCCTTATTACAAGCGTTAAAAGAAGCACAGAAAAATAGAGCAGCAATAAAATGGACGCATGAAATGATGACACAGTATTTTAAATTAAAAGACCTCATTGCTGATGCCCCAGTCCTCGCGAACCCAGATTATGAGAGGGAATTTTTCTTGTTTTCACACTGTAATGGAACACTGATGACGGCGGTACTGACACAAAAAACATCTTTAGGTCAGAAACCATTGGCTTATTACAGTGGGACATTAGACCCAGTAATGCAGGGCCATTTCGCGTGCGAACAGGCTCTCGCAGCTGCAGCCTTCGCGATTGAAAAGAGCGGCATCATTGTCATGGGATGTTCAGTAACGCTATATGCGGAGCATTCCCTGTTCGCCATCCTTGAGCGATCAAAATCAACACTAACGACACAGAGAGCAACAGCATATGAAATAATAATTTCAAGCCCCAACGTACACGTTGTAAGGTGCAAAACAGTAAACCCAGCAACATTTATCACAGAGCCATGTATGACAGAGGACATACAGGAACACGATTGCGCCACATATGAGGGGGAAGGTGATGACATCCCAAAAGCGAGTGAAAATGCCCTGAAGGAGGGAGAAATATATTTCATAGATGGGTCAGCGTCAATAAACCCCGAGACAGGGGAAAAACACATCGGGATGGCGGTAGTGCGCATGGAGGAAGATGACTATGAGACAATTGTGCAAAAGCGCCTCCCATTCCATTACTCAGCAGAGGCAGCCGAACTAACTGCCCTGATCGAAGCACTGCACACAGCCAAGGGATGTGCGGTGACAATATACTCAGACTCAGCATATGCAACTACCACAGTGCACTCAGGGTTGTCACGGTGGCGTAGACAGGGATTGAGGAGGGCAGACGGTTCTCCAGTACAGCATGCAACATTGTTGAATGAGTTAATAGATGCATTAGCAGTACCATCGTTAGTGGCAGTGGTGAAATGCCAAGCCAATACCAACAACACAGATGCAATCTCATTGGGAAACGCGGCAGCCGACACAGCAGCGAAAGAGGCCTCGTATTTCAATGTAACACCAACACTCAAATGCGTTTTAAAAGCAACCATTACAGACCCACTAGAAGAAGCCTACAGTAACACACCAATAGTGCAGATAATAGAGTTACAAAGAAAAGCACCACAGGAGGAGCAAGAACTGTGGAGCAAATGGGGATGTAAACAATCAACCACAGATCTCATTTGGAGACAGGAGACAACAGGAAATGTAGTAATGCCCATAGAATTACTAGAAATAGCATTCCAACAGCTGCATTTCCTCGGCCATGTAGCAAAACAACACATTGCCGCAGACATCCAGGAAAACTGGTTCGTCCCCAAATTGCAAGAGCACCTGTCAAAATTAATTGTAGAATGCATAACATGCCAAACATATAATTCAGGAATGACATTGAGAACACTGCGCGGTACGCTGCCACGACCAACAGGACCATTTAGAGAGCTCCATATATACTTTGCTGATATGGGAGAGCGGTGTAATGGTGCAAGATATTTGATTGTGGCAGTGTGCACCTTTTCAAGATGGGTGGAAGCGGGCCAATGTCCCCACCCAGACTTGAAGTATGCGGCCAAGTTCCTTGTTCGGGAAGTGTTTTCCAGATGGGGAATATGCAATGTGATGAGATAAGACAATGGTACACACTTCGTGAATGACCTCTTTAAGGAAGTGACATCACTCTTGGGGGTAAAACAGAAACTATGCTCAATTTATCATCCGATGGTGAATGAGGTGGCAGAAAAAATTAACGGATTGCTGAAGAGTAAGTTATCTAAGTTGTGTAACACACTGAAGAAGAACTGGGTGTATTGCTTGCCCCTAGCACTGTTCCAACTTAGGACGCAACCATGTAAAGACCACCATCTGAGCCCCCACGAAATTGTAACTGGAAGGCGAATACACACGCCAATATCCCTGATTAGAAGAGCATTGGATGTGCACAGGGAACATGAAGATCTAAAACATCATACAATTTTTATCTCCACAATAATTTTGCTTCTCTTTTACTAGCATTGTACAGTTAAACATGCTACGCTGCTACACTCTGCAAGTGTGCACATCAAAACAACACAAGAACTATTTCGTTCTTAAGGGTCAACATGACATCAGACAGACTGCAATCTGCATGAAACATGTTAGAAATTGGTCTTTCCTTTAAGATTTCTTTTACATTTTCCTCAAGATCACCTATACATCTCTGTATGTTCTAAGTGTGCAGATTGCCTCATATTAATTATAAGTTCCTGGAATTCAACACAATTTCAAAGGTTAAAATGCCCAATACTGCCTATACTTTTTTTGAATATCCTTAGATTGCACCATTCTAAAAACTTTTTGAACTTTCACATGAGTTAATTCTAACAAGTCTCCAAACACAATTACATGTTTATCTCCAAACAAAATGTTGTAAAATCAGTCTTCAGAATATCTTGTATTCACAAGGGAATGAAAGCTAGCATTAGACACCATACTTACTTCATCTACAATCATGGTATTTAATTTTCTGAGAACTTTTCCTACTTCTTGTGCTGCAGTTAATACAAGTTTTTGATACTCTTGTTTGTTGTAATGCTCCACTGGTAGAATCAACAGGCAATGTAAAGTAACGGTATACCGTTCTTTTGCTGTGGGATTTTTCGGCGCGGGACTTTTCATCGCCGTTTTTTTTATCGAAAAAAAATCATCGTTTTTTTTGGGGGGGGGTTAAAAATTAAATAAATATTTGTGGGAGAAAGAATCAATTTAAAAAAAAAGAACAATGAGTTATTTCGATAAAAAAATGGCGATGAAAAGTCCTGCGATGAAAAGTCCTGCGGCAAAATAACGTAGAACCAAAGTAACACCTCGTACATTAAATGCTCCAAAACCTGTTGGAGCAGTTACAATGCATGACAAAGATGAATCCTTTTCATATTGGATCATAGCTCTTATTGAATGGATTAAAAAAGATGTACCTGTCCATGCTTCTCCACTAACATACAACAATACAGTTTGTATTGCACACAAGACATCCACGCTTGTCATGCAGTAAATCATGTAAGAACCTATCTTTAATTTTTATAATAAACACCTTTTTGTTCTATATTAAGTTTACTAACAATTTCATCAACAATTCACATCTGCTACTTTACTTTGTTGCATTTTACTTTCTACTTTCTCCATGGCAAGCTCAATATCAGTTTGAACCATATGGTTAACCAAGTACATACTGCAGAATCTTGACTTCCATCAGGAGTCTTTTTTGGCAATTCAGCTTCAAGAAGTTCTTCTTGACATATTTCTTTCTCCAGTAACTCCAAGTACTGCTCAAAGTTTGGGTATTTAATTAAGTTTTTATATATATATTTCTCAAACATTTCAAAACGTCCAAGCATATCACTCGCTGCATACCATGTGAAGAACAACTGCAAAAGACACACATAAATAATTCTGTTTTCGCTTCAGTTTGCCTTCTCATGTCTCACAAGACAACCATTACATCTATTACTTTAAGCCGTCCTCTGTCACTGTTTTCTTCAACATTTCGATATGAGTAGCATTGTGCTACTTCAAATAAACAAAGATCCTCCAACATTTCAGATCAATGGGGAAAATATGTATCAATCAAGTTGGTTTTCAAAATGTCTGTACTGTCAGGCACTGCTTCTTCTTACTGCTCAATTTCACTCAAAGGCTTCAATACCCAATGCCCAATTTGTAGTACTAGCTGGTCAAGACTTAACCAAACTACATTAATGCTATGTCCATTCAGAGGCAAACTAGTTAGCCAATCTGTAGCTTCAGGGTTTCTGACTAAGACTTTCATCTGCTGATAAATCTGCCCATACTTCAGATGCATTGCTCTTTCCAGCTGTTGCCATGTATGCTGTAACTTAACAGGCGACAATAAACTGCACATCAGTATTTAGATTCCTTAGCTGATCAATGACAGGATTGTAATTATTAATGAATTGACATTCCTTACTTCTTTTTAAATGATATATATTTCTTAATGACTTACCTGTAAAATGGTGTCAAACAGATGACATTAAACTATACACTCGATCAACTGGTGTCACCGGCCTTGGAAAGCCAAATCTGCACTGAGTGTAGTACATGTCTTTACTTTGTATTTTCTCTGACAGTACTTTTCAAATGAGTGTTTTTGAAACATTTCCACCTTGTTCTGCAGATCAGCATTCATGTGCTCAGCAGGAATATAACAAGTAACATATTTTTCAATGAACTCCATCACTCAGCCATCACTTTCCTCACCAAACTGTGGAGCATCTTTAATCCACATAAGCATATATATATGTGGAGTCCCACATGCGTGGTACTCTTTCCTCCTGAATAAATGTTCCACAGTGCCTAATGGACCATTTTCTTTATTACGTACAAATTGTAACATGGCTAAATATTTGTGATGAAAAAAACATGATACATCTACAGGATCCATGGATCCTAATTCTTCTGGTGCCGTGTGTTCTATATTTTCTGTCTGTGAGATCATCCCTACCATGCTCAGCGCAAATTAAAGTCACAAACCAAGTTGGAGATCCAAAGTTTCTGATCGTGATCAGAGTGTCTCTTAAATGTTTACCTTCTAAAACTACATTTTGTTGCAGCATCTCACTTGCAGAAAGTTTTTGAAATCTAGTTCCTGTTGGAAGTGTATGAGCAATAGGATAACACAATATTGAAAATTCACTTTCATACAATGAGTGAAAAATATATTCATCATTGGTGCGGAATCGTGAATCTTCAGAATACATTCTTGTACAGCGATATTCTGATGCAGAGATTTCAACCTTCTGATCATCAAATCTCCCTCCTGTACCAGTCATAAAAAGGTTTTGGAAACAATGGGCTTCTAATGTCTTTTCCCGGATACTGATTGGTGCACCTTTCATTGCTTTCATTAGATACAATTCTAAACTGTGTAGAGGATGAATAATGTAATGTTCATACAAACTATTCACTTCTGCAACAGATAGATGCTGAAACAGGCCTTCACTGCATTTGTTTGTTGACTCTACATGAAGCATAGACACGTCTGGTACAGTCAGACTGCCGTTGTATAAATCATTGTGCTCCAATAGAAACACCAATGCATTTTTCAATTTTACAACATCTATAAACTGTTGCCAAATGCTCTTATCTTTTTGGCAACACCATTTACTAAAACAAAGAATCTGCAATATCAGGCTTCACTCTTAGAGTGGTTACATTTTCTTGCAACTTGAGAGATAAATACCCAAATGTTCTTTGCAAACCTTACACTAATGATTTCTAAGGCATATTTGACATATTAGTTCACAATCTAACAATACCTTTAAAGGATGAACAGTTTTCAATGCAATCACTTCAAACATGTTCCATTTTTGAAGCACAGAAGGAATATCAGGAACTACCATGTCATTCAAAACACTTCTTGGAGAATTACTTCTTTGATTATAAAACCCGACACAGTGGGCCTCATTACAAGTTTAGAGGTAGCCATGCCGCTATTTGCGGCATGGCTGCCTCCAAACCCGGGCCCGGGTTCCCTGAATGGGGATTTAACGGGTCATTCCAACCTTGGATGACCCGGTATTTCCCCATTCAGGAAAGCCATCCCCATTCCCATTCGAGCCACCATAGGGCTCAATGGGAATGGGGAGGGAGCTAATAACGGTCCTGTTAATAACGGGCCTGTTATTAGCTCCCTGGTCCTTTAGCGGTTCCTGCTAAGGGTGGCTGGTTTTACCTGATGTGCTTTCATGGTTTTACCTGATGTGGTTTCATGGAAATGTACACAGTAAAAAATGAAAAAAACATGGTAGATAAATACCTGCTGATACTAGCATGTCTTAGACACATTGTGATTGTAACAAAAATGTTACTGAATGAAAAATAGGGATACATAGTAACCCAACACAGTTCACACATGCCATATTGGAGCACAACATCTTGTGAATTTAGTTTCGGGTAAGCACGGCAGAAGCCCGTTTAGTTCCTTTTGGTTTTGTCCTTTTCTTCTTCTCCTGCACAGGCCCTATCATGCATCTTGCACAGCATCAGTAGTTTCGGCCACCCTGCCTTGTAATAGTTAAAGCATAAGTGCAGGAGGCATCACACACACTACACTCCATTAGTAACACATACATAACTTTTCCACTGAGGCATCTCCACAGTCCCCTGAATAAAGTTGATGGCATGATGATCGTCCTCCACTTCCTACCAAGAAATATCTACACATCGCTTAGCATCGACCAACCATATACTTAAGCAAACCCAGGTATGGACAAACAAGATAACAGCAGCTACAACAGAGCTACATATCAAGCTATATATATAGACAATTGTACATTTTGTTGCAGGTCTATACATGACATATGGGTGAAATACCCCCCATGTTGAGATGAAATTACAAAACTACCAGCCTGTAGATTTGTCAGTGGTGAGCAACGGCCACTGGGATAAGGTCAGTTGATGTTTATTAGTATCAACAGTGATTAGGCATTTAAGTATCATATACATCTAACTAACGATATCATGACATGTTTTACGTGCAGTGTAAGTGTACATTCACGTTGTCCTGATGAAGGCAAGGAGAGACATAGTTCGTCGAAAAACGTATCTGTGTGCAACAGACACAGCACACCCCAGCTTCAAGGTTGGAGCGAACATTACATTTGGATGTACACATTCATTGGAGACGTTGAGCAAAATATTTTTGAGCAACATTATTTGAGCATTTGCTTTGTGTTCAGTTAATCTAATAATACAAATTCAAGAATGATTTCTCATTAACATAGCATTGTTGCATTCTTTACTTTTGAATAAATAGTTCAAAATTAAAATTCTACTGGCAGGACTTCCATGTATTTTGCATGTTACCCTATGTGAACGTTTTTATCATAACGTTTATTTTCATAATATTTTGGAACTTCTTTTTGATGCCTTTGGTCTAAAAACCCAATGAACTGTCCCTGTAGACACAAATCTCTGATCATACCACACACTCTTTATTCATACTGACCCAGCTAATAGTCTTCCGAGTAGCCATCACCCCCTAGACTAGTAGATCAGAGTTGCTATTATATTTGTTCCCATTTCTATACAAAGGAAAGTTTGCCAACAGGCACAATGGTCACTATATGTTCTGTAAAATAGCATAATTAAATCTAAACATCTCCAAAATTCAATTGGGGTACATATATAATCTACATTAGAGCATTGTTGAGAGCCTAAACATTATTTTTTATCTGGTAAATTAGGGAACATTAGCCCATTCAAACACTTCCATCCTGCAGATATTAGACTACTATATCTGTTCCACTAACTTTTCTTCCAATGTCCTTATACAATATTTTGTACTTAGTTTTTCCTTTGCACTGGAAATTCTAGGTGATTCTCCCCAGGTAGTAGTGATCATCCTTTATATACCATTCCAATTGTATTGAAATCCTCATCGAATTTACAGCTTATTGTTTCCTTTCTACACTTGAAATTCCAGGTGCACCTTCCAAGGTAATTATTGACTTCATTTGTATACAGAAATTGCCCAGTACCCTCAATATTTTTGTTTTGTGGCATGGGGTATTAAACACTAATTAAACAAACACCAGTGAGCAGTCGTATTTGAGAGCACAAAGTGCATGCATTTAATCTTTTGTGTTGATATTAAGATGAGAGTTGTAAAATCAGCAAGTGTGGATACTTTTGTTATACTTCTAGGTGTCCGTTTGTTGTGAATTGTGATGGAGAATTTAGCTACATTCGAGAAACTTCAGACCGCTACTAAATATGCACATTTGCAATTCATAACATCATTGCATTAGGGAGAGAATTTGTTGTATATTTTTCTCAAGCTCTAATATGTATGTAAAAGCAACAGACTTTGCGAGATGAGCAGAAATTATGTAGACTATGCACATTATTATAGATCTTTTATTTGAATAGTTGTATTAGGAGTTTTGCCAACCTCCTAACAAGGACACTTCTCGTCAGGCTTTTAGTCCAATTCCTGGACTCCTCCATTTAATTTCCCTAACTCCCATGATATCTTTTTGGACAGTGCAACAACAGTTTTTTCAGCAACTTATGCTTACTTGAAAAATTAACTGAGGTACTCCACTACAAGCAATGCTTTTCTTGCTCATCTAACTTCCTTTTTATTTTCTCCAAGTAATGGTTCCTTATTTACAATTATATAGCTTTACAATTTGTTTGACCATATGCTATATGTTAGACTGCCACGTGTCGTTTCAATTGTATTCATAGCTATGTCACAACTAAAACATAATACCTGAAAAGGCCTACAGTTTGAGCAAAGGAAGCTCTGTTGCCTTGGAAGCCCAGAAGCTAGGTGGAGGAAAGAGACCATGCCACCTACCCATTAATTGAAAGAGTAAGGTCCTGAAGGGGCAAAGCTCACTGTGAAAAAGGGTGCACAGTTGTGCGCAAAGGAACCTTCATTTCCCTTGGCAGCCCGGAAGCTTGGTGGGGGAAATAGACCACGCGCCTTACCCTTGAATTCATGGAGGAAGGGCATGCAGCAGCATAGTCTGCTGCACAAAAGGGGGCACATTTGTACACAGTGTGGCATGGTTTCAAGTTCTGGAGTTGGAGCCGAAGTCTTACAAGGATCTGTTAGTGAGCACCAACTAATGTAGTAATGTTTCTTTTCAACCTTTTATGCCAATCTGTTATTCATTTTGACTCATTTGGGGGAGCTACATTGAGATACAAGCACGCTGAGAGATTCTCAGAGCCCCTTGACTCTAAGTAAAATTTCTGTTTGTTTCTGACCAGCCGGTACCCGGGGGGATTTGAGGGGGACAGACTTCAGATCAGCCCCTCAAGGCTTTTCTGATTTCGGGCAGTCTGTTTGTCTGGGCAAATAATGTCCATAATGTCAAAAAGAAAGGGTGGCCCGGCTGATAGCCCTCCTAAGAAGAAATGAACTCTACTGAATGATTCAATCATGGAGGCAAAACATCTAATTGATGTGTTTGAGGTCTTGCGATCTGATTTAGATGACAATAATAATAATGATAATGGGGCACACAGTTCTTCTGCACCAAAAAATCTTCCAAATAATACACCAAGCAAATTGAGTTTGATCCCAGATCTTCACATAACAGAGGAGGTCAAACCTCCCAGAAAAGCCATCTCCCCCATCTGTCTTAACAGGAGGAGGGTTGTAACTTTAAGGTAGTGGTTCTTACTCAGTACGAAACCCACCCCTCTATTAAATGTGACAACAGATTCAAAGCGTTGGCCAATGTAGAGCCTTCCCAAGTACAGCCAGAAACGGACTGGCTCAGGAGCATTCTTGAGAAAAAGCAGGACTGGGGAGCACCATGGACCAAACACACAGACCTGCCCATGTTGCTGAAGAGTTATTGCCAACATCTTGTTCCCTATCTAGATGACCAAAGAGTATGCTCTGCTGAATAACAGAAATGAATTTTATCATAATAGTTTTGGGGAATCGAAAGACTTATTTTTATTATTTTAAAGAAAGAAGTTGTTAATTTGTCTGACTCACTGAACATGGGCCTCATTATAACTCAGGCGGTCCGGAAATAACGGTGGCGGTAAACCCACCGCCACCGTTGTTTCCGGACCACCTGATCCCGACTCCAGCAGGCGGGAGGTGATGTTCCCGCCAGGTCTGACATGGCGGGTTTAACACCGCCTGCCTGCAGGCGGACGAGGAAACACCGGCAGCATTACGAGATGCTGCCGGTGTTTCCATGATCCCCATTCCCATCGAGTCCCATGGGACTCGATGGGAATGGGGATTAACACCATTCCGCCTCCGTGATTCCGGGAAAACTGGGGTTCTAATGCCCCGGTAATTCCGGGAATCACGGAGGCGGAATGGTAATACGAGTCCGGCGGTAACCAGGCGGTTTTACCGCCGCAGTTACCGCCGGACTCGTAATGAGGCCCATTGACTGCTAACCTAAATAAAATTTTACATTTGTCCAAAGTTTATTAGCAGATGCATTGCACCACGGCAAGGGATAATGCACCTCAACCCATCTCTTCCTTGGCAAACCTGGACTGCATGAGTGGTAATGTGCCAGTATTGCTAAATGTGTACCACAGACTCCCACCCCCATTTACAAATATAAGAAGAGGCCAGATGGCACCTAATTTGCTCCAACTTTCTAACCAAAGTCAACAGTTGTCACAGAGTCAGGTTAGCAGGGCCCATGGGCATTTCACCAACCATCATAGGCTATTGACAGACAAAAAGCTCCAAGCAGCCTCTTGCCTATGGGAAAAAAAAAGAAAATGGCATTGTTTATATGACCCAAGTACCTAAACTGCTCTTGCCTTCTTCTGGAAAACAGGATGCACTTAAGAATACATGCATCCACTGGCTAAGGCATAAGAAAAGCTTATTATCCATAATAAGCGGTTGCTATCTAGACTGCAATTTCTCTCCTAAAGTGTTTGTCTACTTCACAGCTGCAATCTAAACTTTGGTAATCTCACTATAGTTCCCAGTTCTTGTTGCTCCTCATCTCACTGTGTTATCAGACCCTCTGGCTCTGGGGCTGTTTTCTGTAGTGAATGGTATCTGATTTTAAGCATGTTAGTTTACTAAAAGATTTTTGAATTTAGGCATGTTAGTGTGCTCAATTATTTTATAATTTAGACATATTAGCGTGCTAACTTATTTTTGAAATTAGGCATGATAGTGTGCTAAATGATTTTTCAATTTATGTATATTAGTGTGCTAATTTTTTTTACACAAAATAGACATGATAGTGTGCTAAGTGATTTTTCAATTTATGCATGTTAGTGTGCTACATGATTTGAGCATTTGGGCATTTTAGTGTGCTAAATAATTTGTGAATTCATGCATGTTAGTGTGCTAGATGATTTTTGAATTTGGACTCCCTTTTTGCTCTTTGTCTGATGTGTACCTCATACCTACTGGGAGCCTGGTGAGTTATGTCATGATCCATGCTTTTCTCTCCCTCTCCCTCCCCTGTTTACCCTCTTGATTTCTCCCCCCTCCCAGATTGTCGCTGTGGTGTTCTCTGTCTCCCCTAGCTATTCCAACTGCTTCTCCATCATCTATCCTCCCTCTCTCTTGAAGTCTGGAAGGAAGACATTTAAGAAGGCTCTTCTGATCTCCAACCCCGGTCTGCCCATTGCAGACAACTACGTCAATGCTTCCTCGAGACAGACTATCACTGACATTCTCTTTGACATTCTTTATCCTGACCTATGGATTCCCTGCATGGTTTCTGTCTTCTCCCCTTTCTTGTAGTCACCCATTAATGGTGATATCACATGGGAAGTGCTCTTGGCACACTACACATCATCCAGGTGCATCATCAATGTCTATCGAAATGGCACTATCATGGCCCAGGGCTCTCAGCCAACCTCCTCCTTCTTGACAGTCTCTTCTGTCTATGTTCAACTCCCTACTGTCTCCCTTCCCTGCTGCCCCTGGCTGGTGGCACCCTGCCCCTGTGCCCATCCTTGGAACATGTTTAAAGGGGGCAACCAGCTTCACTTAGCTACCCTCAATTTTTGCTTTGCTGTCAAACACTCCTCTGACATCTGTCTCCTCCTTGAAGACCTTGACCTTGATGTCCTTGCTCTCACTGAGACATGGTTCAAGGCCAGCTCTTTCACTGCTTTTGACACTCTTTTCCCCGAGGGCTACAATATCCTGTCCAATCTCAGGCCCTTCTGGTCTGGGGCTGAGTAGCTCTGATCTTCCCTGAGTGGCTTCTGGCCACAATCGATGCTACACAATCCAACTTATCCTTTGAATGCCTTGTCTGTAGGTTGTCTGTCTCTCCTACCTTCTCACTTACTCTCACCACCATCTACAGGCCCTCTGGACCCACCCCGTTCTCCTCTCAGAATGGGCGGGCCTCTCATCCTCTCTCCTTGTCTCCTCCGCCAAACGTCTCTTGCTTGAGAACTTTAACATCCATCTTGACTCTATATTTGGTCACTGTTCTCTTTCATGACCTCTGTAACTCTCTTTCCCTCACAATTCTTCCCTCTGGCCCGACCCACTTTTCTGGGTACACCTTGGATGCTCTCAACTCTCTCCAATCCTCTAACTACCCCCCTCTCTTGGTCGGACCACTCTCTCCTCTCCTCACACCTTGAGCTCCCCTGCCTCCTGATAATGCCTCTACCCGCACTTCCAGTCTCCTTCTCTGTAATTCGACTGATGAAGCATATGTTGGTCACTGCATCTGCCGCTACTTTCATCCCTCCCTCGCTCCTGCTTTTGACTCTCCTTCTGACTCTGATCTGGCTAAACGCAATCTCTCTATCTCAAATACGTTAGACATCCTTGCCCCTTTAATGAGGATCTACATGAAGCCTGCCTCCAAATGTAACTCTTGGTATGACTCCGACTTGGCTGCTTTGAAACACCAGTGCAAAGCTGCTGAGTGGAAATGCCAGGCCTCAGATACATCCTCTGACAAACAGGTCTGCTGACTGCTCCAAAGGCAATATTGTCTGGCCATCTGCTCCAAGAAAACAGCTGATATCCAGGCCTGTATCACTGGTGCCACCAACAGCATGGCTAACCTTTTCACAATCTGCAAGGAACTTGCCAATCCTACTGCAGTCTCCTCCTCTCCTCCTGCCTTTCAGGCCCTCTGCACTGCACTGGCTTCCCACTAATCCTACAAAACTCAGGACATGCTGTTCTCACTGTCATCTACTCCACACCCCACCACTGATCTTCTCTTGCCTCCCTTGGTTCCCCCCAGTCTCCCTCCTTCTCTCCCATTGGACCGGATAAGGTCTCTAGAGTAGTCATCTCCATAAAAACCTCCTATAAACAGGTGCTCCCCTGTTCTTCCAGAACCATCAAGCACAACATCTCCTCTTTCACCCCATACTTGGTCGATCTTTGAAACCATTAATTTGCCACTGGCTCCTTCCCACAAGCCCTAAAGCACTCTCTTGTGCACCCTTTCCTTAGAAAGCCGTCTGCTGACCCTTCTTGCCCGGCTATCTATCACCCTATCCCTATCACCCCTTTCTTGGGCAATCTCATGGAGAAGCTGGACATCCCCAACTGACCTTCCACACCAAACGGGATGGCTGCCTCAATGACCACCAGTCTGGTTTCAGAGCATCCAGAGGCACAAAAACTGCTCTCCTGAACACCTGTGAAGATCTGCTCTCGAACTTGGATTCTAACTCTCCCTCTATGCTGATCCTCCTTGACCTCTCTTCTCCCCTAGACACGGTCAACCACTCTGTCCTTATAAATTGTCTCCATGATGCCCTAGGCATCGCTGACCTGGGACAGGCATGCTTGACATCCTTTGTTTCAAATCCCAAGTGCAATTGGGACCTTTCCTCTCCTACATCTCACCAGCTACCTGTGGCATCCCTCAGAGTTCTATCCTATCACTATGGCTCTTCAACATCTACCTAGCACCTCTGGAACACTTAATCTGCACCTTCGCTCCTCACTCACAGAGTTATGCTGATGACACACAGCTCGCCTTTAAGCTTCCATTGTTTACCTCCTCACCTTTCTCTCTCATACCTGATTGAATGACTGCTATTCAGGTGTGGTGCACTGCTTATGATCTCTGCCTTAATGCCACTAAGAATGAGATCCTTATCAGTGGGATGCCTGCCCCTTGTGCCCCCACTCTCTGGCCAGAGTCTTTGGGCACCCTCCCCTCACCCCTCAACTTCTGGGTCATCTTTGATTCCTCTCTCTCTTTCTCTCCACACATCAAGGGCCTTGCCAAGGAAGTCCAACTTTCAGCTCCACCTCGTCAGAGGCATTCTCTCTTTCCTCACCTTCCTCCAAAAGCACAACATCCCTAGAGCTCTAGTTCACTCTAGGCTGGACTACTGCAACAACCTCTTCCTCAATCTGCCTCTTTCCTCCCTTCGCCCACTTAAACGAATCCAGAAAAGGGCTGTGAGACTTATCCTTGGCCTCAAGCCCAGGGACTGCATTTCTCTAGCCCTAAATTCTCTCCACTGGCTACCGGTAACCACAAGGATCAAATTCAAGACCCATTGCATCATGGACGAGGCTGTCTGGGGCCTGGAACCTGTCTACATCTAGCGTTCTCTCTATAAATACCTCCCTGCTAGAGTTCTTCAGTCCTCTAGCTCCAACTCTCTGCAGGTCAGACGTTTCTCCAAGCAAAGCAGAGTTTGGGAGGTAGAACACTTTCCTCGACAGGATCATCCCACTGGAACAGCCTCCCTGCCCCCCTCAGACTTGAGCCGGATCTTCTTAAGTTCCAGAAACTTATTTAAACTTTCCTTTTCTCCTCTTCCTATCCTCTTCTGCTCCCGTGCTAATGTCCCTCTGGCACTGTGACTGGTCCCTTCTGAGTCATATAGAGGCCAGCCTAAACACCAGTCTCCCCCAGCTTCCCATACCAGCACTTGCCCTCGGGAACACTTCCTCGCACTAGCCCAAATCTGGTCCACCCTGTCCATTGCATTTGGCTGCTCCTTTCCCCCTTTTTCCCCTGGCACTTTTCCTCGTGGCTCCCCTCAGCACTTGCTCACCCTTCTTTCAGTCCCCCCTCCTCCACTTCAGCAACTCCCAACCCCGCCCCCTGCTGCACCCATCCTGCACTTTGTTCACCTTTGTCTCTGCACTTACAAGGTAGGATTGTCACAAGGCCAATGTAACCGTCCCTGTTGTTTTTGTACTATATCCAACCCAACCCTTTTTTTGTCTTGTTGCACCTAGAAACACTTGTGTGTAGGCGCCATACAAACGGCCAATAAATAAATAAATAAATATAAGACCTACCATTTTAGGTATAGAGAGATTGCCTGACAAAGCGGACCCAGCATGGGTTTCATCAAAATAACATTAGCAATCAAAGACTTGGCAACATGTTTGTTTGCTATGGACTCTGGAGCCTACCATCCAGGGCTCCAATGTTCAACTTCATCAATATTCCCCAGTACCCGCATCTTGTATAAGGTTAGTGGTCGAGCCAGCCCCTCAAGCCCTACTTAAGGAATACTCAATCAATAGCACCTGCCATTCCAATCCTAGACTTAAACCCAAATGTATGGCCTGCATTTGACAACAATTGCCATTGCCTGCCCATGTTTTAGATACTACAGCAACTGTGCTCCTCAACCCACCATGCTCCATGTGCATACAGCTTGCAGGCAATATAAATATACTCTTGTGGAACATACAGAGCATTCATAGTAAAATAAATAATCTAGGCTGTCAAGTTTTTTTGTGTTCTCATTCATTTATGTGTCCTTCCGCACAGCTGGCAGGCATCCATCCTGATTCTGACTTATATGAAGACTTATAAGAAGAGGGCCACCAACTTACCCTGTAATTACAGTATAATATCCCTTTTTGACTCCTTTGGCGCACCAAACATGGTACGCTCCACCATGCAGACAGGATTTTGGAAAGGGGTCTCACCAGCTGAGCAGGTGTTCCGCTTCCAATTGATATTACACAAATGTGTTACTCTTAGTAAGAAATCTATCTATCGTTTCTTTGTGGACCTCGAAGCCGCTTTTGATACAGTCTCAAGCCCACATTCGTGGAGGACCCGCAGAGTCTTGCTATACCAATCCCTCTTATACATGCTATTTGGCTGCTTTATTCCAACAACTAGCCTTTGGTCAGGGGTGTCAAAAATATGGGCTCCTGTAAAAACCTTTAATATTAACATTGGTGCCCGACAAAGCTGCATTGGCACCCCTACCTTTCTCACAATCATTAATGACCTAGTAACAAAATGTTGGGAGCTTCTGGCAGATGCCCCGTGGATGGGTGGGTAGAAAACTGCTACACTATTTTATGCAGATGATGCAATACTGTTATCTAAATCTCTGATGGGTCTACAACTCCAATTAACAACTTTACATAGGCTGCTGAAAGATAAGGGGCTAAACCTCAAAACAACTCAAATAAAGATCTTTGTCACCCCACAGATATAGAAAACAATGCAATCTAACATTTAGTTTGATGGGGAAGAAAATTGACATTGTGTTTTTTTTTTCTATCATGTGGTCATTATGATTGATGCTATCCTCTCATGGAAACCATTATCCAAGAAGAGCTGTACCTTATTGTGACATCGAGGCGAAGCAATGCTACAATTCTAAAAAAAAAATACGAGGACAGACTAATATCTAGCACCCAAGAAGATTACAAAATGCAAGTTGTTTCGGCATCAATATATCGAGCTGTGGTTTGGGGTCATATAGAAACAATTCAGATTAAAATCATAGACAATATAATTGTTATAAGGTCACTCTCGCTGACACACAATGCCCTGACAATCCCGACTTTGTTAAAACTCGGTCTAGCGGTATTTCATATAAAGTCAAACTAAAGCCTTTGATTTACTGGGTGAAGATTTCGACAAAGTGAGGTTTTAAAGATTGTTTGGTGGTCTTAATAAAAGTTTTAGAGTCCCCAGGAGCTGCCATGGCGAAAATATGTGAAGTATATGTTGTTTAAGCTGAACCTTCCAGATTTTCGGTCTCATATGCAACACATGGGTCCCAACTCAAAATCATATTTGATTGAGACATTCAAACGATGGGTTGACACTGAGATATGTTGCCCCTCGGTAAAGAGCAATCTGGTTACGGAACATGGATGCAAGAAAGATTCTAACACCTTTAAACCGTGTCTTGATAAGTGGGATTCTAGGAACAGATCTGCATTAGGGGACTAAACCGGTTGGCAACTTCTGTTCTAAATGGGGTCCAACTGTATCGAAACAATGTAAATACTGCAAAACTACCAATTAAACTATTGTGCAATATCTTTTTGTATGCCCTTTATATAAATCCTTAACGTCTCAGTGGCTGAATCCACTCATCGTACAAGAAGGCATATAGAATATTTGTAACACTTTACATTTCTGTAAACAATCAAATGATCACCTGAAAGAAGGCTTGATATTGAGATATATGAGAGGTGCAGGGAAAAAGAGATTAGCCTTCATTATGGCAAATAGGTAAACACTATCATGCACCAAAGGCCTTTGCATATATATCAAGTAATCTGTTTGGTTGTCGTCTGTTGTTATCAATGATCTTATTTGTGTGCTGCTATTATACAGTGTTGACCTATACCTACATGATTTAAGCAAATAATGATCATCGAAGTAGCTATCAGATAATAGGAACACAACCTCCATAGTTTATAAACCTCATTATAGAATGTGGTATGTGGGGGCGAAATGTGCTTCTACCATAATTCAGAATGTTTTATAAAATGCATACTTTCTAGTCTAAGACATTACTGATGAGGATAAAGGTTTGCTCTCGTAAATGTTGTGGTTGTAACTTAATGCGAAATTACACATTATCTGATTGTTGTATCCTTGGGCAATTTGTACTGGTATTTGTTCTATTAATTGGCGCTTGAATATTGATAGTTCTGAGATCAATTGTAATGCTTTGCATAATTTTTACATTGATATTTTATGATCTTAAGTATGTACTTGTGTATTAATATGTGCATGTATGTATTGAAAATGTTTATGACTTGTGTTGAAACAAACTTGAATATATAATATCCTTGCTACCTTCTCATCAGTATAGGACTCTACGTCTTGTGACAGACTAAACAAATATTAGAAAAGTACACAGATAACGTTTCCATAGTGTTAACATTACAATTTAATAAGTGTTAGAATGTTGATGAAATTAGGTTAGAAACTTTACAAACACCTCTCAAATGAGGCTAGGTGATTCCCCTGACATAAAATTAAGTGTTCACAGCAAAGTTTGTGGTTGAACCGACTACCTGATATCATACCCCATTGAAAAGATCCTAAAACAATAAGCTAAAAAATGTTTTCACTGGCGGTTCAAGATGATCTGTTAGAAGCTGCAGATAGGGGAGGATCCACAATACTGTTGATGCTGGACCTGTCTGCGGCTTTCAATACGATCAACCATAAAATCATTCTTCAACGCATTGGGACAGTTGGAAGAGCCTTGAAAGTAGTGGTAGACTGGTTCAGTTCCTTCCTGAAGGACAGGACCTAGTGGGTAACACTGGGAGGTTTTCTCTCAGAATTACTATGGCTAAGATGTGGAGTTCCACAGGGATCAGCATTGTCACCATTGATCTTTAATCTATACATCCAACCATTATTTGACAGGAAGTATGGATGAAGATTTCATTCTTAAACTGATGATACCGGGATTTATGTAGAAACAGAGAACATAGAGGAGGCCTTTGGAAAAATCGACCAGTGCATGCAGGAAATTAAAATATGGATGGCATGCAATCAGCTACAGCTTAATGAAGCTAAAACCAAGGTAATTCTATTTGGATCAGGGAGCAAGATGAGGGCTGAAAAACAAAGCATAATCCCATGGATCCTAGGGGAAGAGATTCCATTTTCAAGGAAAGTAAAGAACCTCGGATGCATATGGCAAGAAAACCTAGGGAGTGAAGCCCAGGTAGGTGCCAAAGTGAAGGCTGTGTATTATTCCTTGCGTATGCCTAGGAATGTGCTTCACTTTGTGGCAACGGAAGACCACCCAGTGGTCATAGGGGTGTTAACCAACTCCCACCTTGATTACTAATAACAGGGATTCCAGTAAAACAGATGATGAGACTTCAAAGGCCGCAGAATGCAGCGGTGAGGTAAATAGCCCATCTGGGAAAAAGAGATCGTGTGTCGGCCTCGCGTAGATCTCTCCACTGGTTGATGGTGGAGGATTGGGTGAGGTTCAAGATTGCTTACCTTATGCATAAATGCTTTTATGATCATGCACCAAAATATTTGAGTACCAGGATCCACCACCTCCAACCAACTAGAGATCTCCGCTCGGGAGATAAAATGGTGATGATTATACCGAGACTAAACAGGGGGATAGGAGTTTCTCGGTTTTTGGTCCGAAGTTATGGAACCAGTTACCATTTACTATCTGCTCATGTTCATTGCTGGAAAGCTTTAGAAGAGCACTGAAAACCTTCCTATTTAAGTGAATCTAAGCAATCTATACTAGAGCCGCTATACTCTGATCAATGTACAAACCATAGTTAACATCTGCACCCGAATGCAGTTTATTCTGCTTGGTGCGCGTAAGAAATACCCACAATCAAAATCAATCATATTTTTAGTTTCACTGAACAAAATAATGTTTGTTTAAAGCACAGTGCTTGTTTTTAAAAGATTACTGAAACAAATGCATTGTTTAGTGATAGGGAACCATTTACAAAAGCAGGCTGCCTGTACCACTATACTGTGAAACATGCAACATTAGAGTGTAAAAAAGATTTGAAGAAGAGATTCACTCTTGCTGGGCCATGGACTCCATTTTTGGTGCGGTGTAATGCGGTTGGGACATGATGCAGCTGAGCAGGCAAGTGAGATATTTCTAGTAGAGGGCACTCTCAGTTCAATATTCCTGAGTCCAGGTGAATAAATGTATAACACCAATGTTATATGCAAGGCATACAGGATACAGGTTTGTTTCCTTCCTTCTTTGAAGTGAAGAAGTAATCCTACATCTGTCACTTGATCCAACCAGTACTCAAGCCCCAAACAGCCCTCACCTTAACAACATGTTTATAACACAGACACACGTTTTGTTAAATGTGCATCAGGCTTGTAGTCAGAAGAAGACAAAACCTGAACACGTCCTGAGGAAAAATCCATGAGAAGACAAACTGATCAAAGCTACTATTTTTCTTTTTAAATCGACCGTCCAGCAGAGGAGAACTGGGATGGTACTATGTTTGAATCATTGCTTTTCCATTTATTCGTGTGGGTAGGACACCGGGCAACTGCAACAAAACAATCAGGAACCCTCAACCTGCATATTTCAACACATGGTTTGAGCGTTGTTGCACACGTCTTTAGTGTTACTTTTACAAACTGATGCCACATCTTACATGCAGGTTAAAAAATAAACCTGATAGAGATTTTTGCACATATGTACAAATATATCTGTCATAAGTCTAAAGGAAGCATGCTCTAACATTGTGAGAACAACATAGTAATTTGGTTTATAAATGGACAAAGTGTATTTTGTTTTACATGCAAAGATTGTAAATAAATAAACATAATATAATGTAAACATGTGTATTCCATGCTGTAATGGAAGCAGACGAATCAAGGCAATATTGGGGAAATGATCAGGTTGCAAAAGAAGGAACAACATGTAACACCTTTTGTAGATATTCATGCAAAAAGCGATTTTAAGCCACTTTCCTTTATTTTGCATTCATTCCTATGCTCGAAGACAATAAGTCAATTTGAGTATTAGGAACATATTTTCACAACATAAACACACCTGTACAAAAATATACCCCTGACCTTTCTTGAATCCCTAGATCATTGACAGGATGGGGGAGGTGTAAGGAACTCATGTTGGCAACAGTAAAGACAGACACAAGTGATCACAGTTCAAGGATGTGTATTAAACTGCAACGGTAGGTTGGAGAAATGGCCAATCTAAACCTAAATCTAAGATGGGAGCAAGCTTCGACCATCAAATAATAATAAGGCAGTCCTAGTGGTGTTGTGTCAAATAAAAGAGCCCATACTAAGAAAAACCTATTGCCAATCCTTACTCTAAATACAAAAAGAAATGTGGGATAATGTTCTTAAGAAAGAAGGAAGTGTTTACAAATACTAAGTCAGAATGCAGTACTTGAGGTCTCCCACCTCCACATTTTCATCACGGGACAAGGTGGGACTTTCGAGCATAGCACATGCTTGAGTTTTCCCAGCACGAGCTAACATTTTTGCATTCATCAATTATGGCTCTCAGTGGTTAAGTCTCTTTTCTATCAAAAAGTCTCTTGCCACTGAAAATGAGCAGTCCCCAAAAATGCAATTCAAACTCCCTAATGAGAGTCAATAATTGACACACCCCAGGAGGGAATGAGACCAAGACCAAGTGTGGGTGAAGTTAAAGGTAAAGTTTATCCAAAACCAAAGTAGGGCAAGCAGAGAACTCTGCAAATTCCGAGAGCGCTCTGCCCAACATATATCTGACATCACTTTAAAAAGGGTTACAGCATCATTAATGACGACATTGTATAAAATGACATTTCATTGGCAGAGCTGCAAATCCAGTATAGCTTCATAGGTGCCACCTCCAGATGATTGGATAGTTGTTTGGCGGGAAGGCGGTCATCACGTGCCTCAGCCAGGCTGGTCAGTGTGAGGTGAAGGTTATGTGGCTCCGGATAAGGTGATCCATACTAACTCTCTAATCTAAACACTACTTCAAAGTACATAATAAAAATGTCCATAACTATTGACATAATGACAGTTGGGAGGGAAGAATCATATATTTCACAAGTTGTATATTCATACATTTGTCTTGTGCCCCTGAGAGGTGGAAAGTTAAGGGGGTCGTCTTGTGTCAAGGGGCATGGGGGCAAATACTCTGTGTGGGCCCAGTGGAAGGATGAGATGCTACATTTGTTGCATTAAGGCATCAGTGACACAGGGGCCTCTGGCCGCAGCACTATCATAAACAGTTTGGATTAAGGCGCTATATTAATAACACATCATTATCATTATCATAAGCACAAGGGAGGTGGGGGCTGTGTGCTTGTCGTGCGCAGTGCTGCTGGAGAGGGGAGAGAAGGCCCTTCGGCTGTTCATGCTTGGGCCAGTTCTATTAGTGGAATTATAAGTAAAGCAATGGAATGGGGTTCAAACATGTTTGCTGTCACTTCATTTATAACAAGTAAAAAAGCAAGTCCTGATTATATCGTGGACTATGTCTTCACATATACCATGGTCACTGTGCTACAGACTTGCTCTATTTACATTAGCCCCATGGCCGTACGTTTTATATTGTACACATGAGTCTCCTAACATCTCAACACATTTACGAGCATGCACAGTACTAGAAAAACAATTGAGCATGTGGACCATACATTGTATATCATAACACATGAGTCGCCTAGCATCCAATACATTTGCAAGTGTGTCTGGTACTGTAAGATATGAAATCTGTATTACAAAACACAAGCACGTGAATCAAGATATCGCATTCATTGCAATCAATTTAGATGGATTATCTGTTAATTGTTCTGTTACGTCTCATAGGGACAGCTCCATTACACGTTATCACAGGAGAGAATTTACAGTCTCAGATGGGATTAGCGTTGTGGGTGAAAACAGCGTGGCACACAGTCGTGGGGCATGCATCTGCCACGTCAAAAGGGTGTGAGGTTGGGGGTCATACACGTTATATATCTTAAGGGCAGCATCTGCAAATACTGAGGCAGGTTTTTGAGATGAATGTTTTTTTCCAGGCTCAGTCTCTGGCCCGGTCATTCACAGGACAGTGATGTAAGGAGGAAGGCGAGAGATACAGTGTTCAGTTTGTAAACACTTCTGTCCAGTCTTCCGTGAGAACAGTACAATCACAGAGACGCCAGAGGGGAGGTGGAGGAGGGAGTAGCTGGCTAGCTGTGTGTGGCTCCAGTGAGAGGTGCAGACCATTTCTGTGAGGTCCACTAGGGCAGATACAAAATGGAGTCCGTGTTCATACAAAATGGAGTCAGTAATCAACCCTCTTGTGGATGTTGCACCTGTATGTGTCGTCCCGAGGCTGTCCGGTACCCTTGGCCAGAGGCGCATGGCCAACGGTGGGACAAGCATAGTTGTTAAACTGTATTCATATAATACCGCCTTGTTATGAATATTGGCCTAAGCCCATTGGCGTTGCACAGAAAACCACATCTGAAATGTTTAGATTTTTTATCAACTTCACCGCCATTTTAAGAATCGCCGCCATTTTTATTTTGACTCTTGTTTTGTGTTCTAAAATGATGGACTGTGTTTTCAGCTTGCAGCCGAGCTGAGCAACCTTTGAGTTTTGTTAATGTTTAGGCTGACAGAGAGCAGACTGTTTGTTCAATGCAAAGAATCCTTGTGACTCAAATGGACTGCAATCCAAGTGTTGTCTGCGCTCAGAAGCCTCATCCTCACATAAACGACGAGACAATGTAGAACAAACTCAGATCGTGTGTTTTTGCTAAACTGCATTGTAGAGATTCTTGAAACAAGGCTTACTGTGGATCAGAGAACCAACGGCATCATTATAACTTCATGGACATGCAAACTTGTTTAATCCATTGTACAATATTGTAATATTTGTCATGTGAATTGGGCACGAACCCTAGCATGTAACTTATTTGTTCAGAGAGGGGCTGGACAATGTTTGAAAAACTGTATAAAAGTGTCTGTGTTAAGAATTCCAGCACTCTCACCCCTCACTGTGTCTGCTGGTACACACTGCAAGGTGTTGGGAGCCAGATAGCTATCTGTTTGTTTTGTCTCTGTCCAGTAATAGAAAATACTTCTATCTTTTCAACCCGTGATTGGCGTATTTCATTTTATGGTACTAAGCCTCGATATTTCTTTCGTCTTTCATAGTGTGTACGCATGGAGGGGAATGGAGGGGAGGGGGCCTAAACAACCTTTCCTCCCTTATACCGCTGTGAGCCTGATGTATTCAAATAATGATCAAAGAGTTCCTTTTTACATATACATCGGGTGATGTCTTTCCCCTCTGCATCCCCCTCTTCCGGGGGCATTACCCTAGAAAGTTCTTTAATGATACCAGATCCTATGATAGTTATTTCTCCTGATTTTGAGGGTCTGCCAGATTGACAGAATCAAAACAAAAGTTCAACAAAAAGCTCTTCTGTGTATTTGGGTGCTAGTTCTTCACCCCTTTGTTCCCCCTCTTCCGGGCTCAGACACCTCCAAAATATCACTTCTCTTTGTTGGGTTCCCTCTGGAATATCATGCATTCAAAAGGCTTTCCCTCTTGTATTTTGATTTTTTGGACTCACTGGTCGGTGGGTGTTGGCTTTTCACCCTTGGATCCCCCTCTTCTGGGCTCAGATCTGACACGACTGTTCGCCTCTCTCGATCGGGGTTCACCAATAACTGACCTCGTCTTTTCCTAATCATGTAACCATGTATACCTGTAAACTGTAAACTGTATATTACTGCATCCATTACAACTGTATCAACCTATGTACACACTGTAAATTACTGTACAGCACTGCAACCAAGCTGAGAATAACCTTGCTGCTCCTGCGCGCTCATACCTTCGGGTCTGGCGCGCAATATAAATGAATAAACAAACAAACAAACAAACAAACTATGGTTTTCAA
The DNA here is from genome assembly GCF_040938575.1 of Ambystoma mexicanum. NCBI lineage: Eukaryota > Metazoa > Chordata > Amphibia > Caudata > Ambystomatidae > Ambystoma > Ambystoma mexicanum. The sequence goes on along the minus strand of NC_090941.1, from coordinate 397,146,918 downwards.
TGCAATTTCACTGGTGACTTTCGCAAATCTTAATGTCTTATTGTACAGTTCACTGTGGATATCCATCGGCCGGGTTCACTCTTGTCAACACACTGTATTTCGGGACTTTAGACTTTATCCACTCTTTATCGGCATCCCTCGTTGTGTTTCACGTTTTCCAATCTGTCAATCACACCTTTTCTCATTCAATTCTTATGTTCCCTTTTATTTGAATTCACAAGGACACGTACACCTTGTGCTATATTATGTCCGTCATTGATATACATTTAATCAGTGTTCCCATATATATCTATATATATATTTTTTTTAATTTGTAATTTAAACATGTTATGGTTTATTACAAACCTTTCATGATACATGATACATTCCCGCCCTCCATCCCCGCACCAAAGTAAAACAGATTATTAGAAGGAATCCTTCCATCATCCAACTTTATTCCCATCTCATTTGAGGTATAAAACTTCCGTAAAAGATTTCACAATTGCCAATGCCACTTTAAGTTTTCCTCCCGGTATGGAGCCCTCCCATCATTCCTCTTTCGTTAGGGTCCTACATTCTAGGACAATCTCAGTTAGAAACTTCCTTCTCTTGGCCTCCAAAGTGTCACACTCCAGCAGAAGATGCTTAGTTTTTTTCCCACTGGGCCTTACAGCACCTGCAATTGTGAGAATCCACCATCATCTGCCTTCTATACCATAAGATTTCTTTGGTCGGTAGAATGTTTAGCCTTAGTCTCAGAAACACATTCCTATGTCTGTTTGACAGGAATGTTTCCAAGTACTTTGGAACTGGGTTAATAGCCCTTTGCTCCCTCCTGAGGGCGATAGAGATTTTATATGCCGATCTCACCTCCCTCTATGGTCTCAATCCAGTCAAGCCTTTTCAACTGTATTTTTATCAGCGTTTCCGTTTCCTCATCTGAACACAGGTACCCCAATACCATTCTACATTTAAGTTTCCAGGCATCTACAGTTTGATCCCGTACTGCTCCTGTCCCATTCTGCTCACTCTTCAAAATATCCAGGACCGGAGCATTACTTTCCAGCATCGATTTTCTATACAGGGATAACAACCTCCATCTGACCAGAGAGTAAAGAGACTGTAGTCCCAATTCAAATTTAATAAGCAACACTGGCAGACTGTTTGGCAGGTCCAACACTCTCCTCCAGAATATCCTTTCAAGAAATTCCAAAACGACAGAGGGTTATTCAATTCAGTTTCAGCTCTGTATAGTAAAATAGGAGGAACCTTTTGCTTATAGAAGGTTAGAATAGGAACCAGTGTGTACCTGGCAAATTTCCTTAGTATTAATTTTGTCTAAATCGCCAATCTAGAGCACTTACACCTTAGCTCTTCCATCCAGATGTTTTCCTTTGCGTTGTTGTTTATCCTGAAACCCAGATAAGTTATTGATTCCACACACTTGATCTTCATGTGCCTATAAACCACACCAGCTTGGGCTTAGCCTTCCTTCTGGTTCTAGTGAGCACCATCATTTTAATTTTTTCAGTGTTTGTTCGCAACTCATTGCTCTTGAAATATGCGTTTAGGTGGGTAAGCCTCCTTTGGAGGCGTATTGGGGTGCGATCTATTACTACCAATTCATCCACGTACATTACCCAGCGAATGTTTTGCCTGTATAGTTGTGGTGTAAATGCTCTGACCCCCTCTTGGCTTAGAGCCATGTCTGAAAGGAATAGATTGTAGATGGTGGGAGCCAGTGGGCAACCCTGTTTCAATCCCCTCCCAGTTGGAATCGAACTGGAGAGAAGCCCCCTGGCCTTCAATCTCACCTGAATTGATGTTTTCAAGTACAGACTCTTAATGGCATCTAAGAGATCAGGGGGACACTCCCAGTCTGACATCTTTCCCCAAAGTATCTCTCTATTGATACTGTCAAAGGCTTGTTCCAGATTGATGAACGCCATGTAAGTGTTTTGTTGAGATTCCATAGCTCTCATCTTCAGAATGTTAAGGATAAAGAGATTCAGATTAGTACCCAAGCTTGGCACAAACCCTGCTTGCCTGATGTAAAAATGCAATGACTCCCAGGCCCATAAATTTAGATTTTTGAACAGAATTGCAGCACACATTTTTCCAAGGGAGTCTAGGAGAGCGATGTGCCTATAGTTCCGTCGGTTATCCCTTTGCCCTTTTTTATAGATAGGAATCACTATGGCGGTCCTCCAAGAAGATGGGACCTTTCTAGCAGCCAGTATTTGGGTAAATAAGATCATGCAGAAGTCTGACCATTCTTCCGGGTTTTGTTTGATGATGCAATTTGTTAAACCATCCAGGCCTGCCACCCTCAACAGGCTTAGATGTTTTATTCGATTTAGTATGTCCTCCCTATCGAAGGCAATTGGATGCAAAAAGCATCATCCCCTATTCCCACCAGATTCCAATAGACATTAAAGAGAAATATTATCTGCTGAACCCCCTTTCTCTCTCTTACCTATGACAAAACCACTAGATGTACAAAAGAGCTCACCTGAGTGAATTGTGATATTTCCCACCAGCCTCCTCTTCTCACCAGAGTTATCAGGCCCACCGAAGGTCTTCCAAGGCCTTTTAGCAAGGCTGGAGAGAAGCAAACTTCAAAGCCCTTGCATAGTGCTGTGGAAACCAGCCAAGTTTCCTGCATGCAAATCAAATCCAGGGGTTCCATATCTATGCCCACCTCATTAAATAAATGCCTAAAACCCCTGGTGTTGCAAGATATCAGGGAAGAAGGCCCTCTTCCTATTTTATGAATCTACAGATCTGATTTTTGAACTAAGGATGCCGCTAGCCATCCCCAATAATCCTCCAAGTTCAGCCTCCTTTCATTTCTCCAGGACTGCTTGGGGATATTGTTCTTTCCCCTCAGACAGTGAAATGTGACCCTCAGACCTACTTTTCCCTCGCTCCCCCCTAGAGTTGGAAATCTTTTTAGAATCAACAGATCTTTTCCCTTCTGACTCCAAGTCAACCTTTCTTCCCCTGGGCAGCATCACCTCCCTCTCCGAAAGTAATGTTTCTTCATGCGAGCATCGTAACATCTCCCGTCAGTCAGTTCAAAGCCCAAAGGAAGAAAATGAAATTGCCATCTCCAACAAGTTGTTCTTGACCAGGTTTGATGACAGATGGAGCGTCGCCCAATCCAACCACTCCTCCTCCACAAATTCTACTATGTTTATATCTTCTGTAGTGATGAATCTCAGTTTCGGCGATCAATGTAAGAGATTTAAAACATTTGATCTGTTCATTATTAAGCCATCCTTTTCCTGGATCAGTCGTTCAATGGTTAAAAACATCTTTCCCATATTTTGTGCGTCTGCAATGAAGGAGAAGCTTTTAATCTTTCCATAGGCTGGAATTCCCTGCTGATTGCCCCGCATCCGTCCTGGAATTACTCCTACCGTTAACCACTGCACCTCTCTTTTGTTCCAAGATACGAAAGATGGGCGACAACAACCATGCGTCGCCCTCTGGCTTTCGTTGATCTTCCTCACTGCAAATCCTTGGTGGAAGTTCCTTCTGAGGAATCATCGCACTAGAGGCCATAGCCTCTAGTTCAAAGGTCCCATTCCACCCATTTCCCCCATTGATAAATTCCCCGAATACGTTGAGAGGTTCAATAGCAGTTGGAGGTCCTCTTCCAGCACCTCGACGTTAACCGAGTCTTCGCTCTCTCCATTGTCCTCAAGTGGAATTCCGCATCCCGCCCTCTTCTTGCTCATCCCATTTTTGTCGACTTTTGGGAGGGAAAGATTTCTCAGAAATGCTCATGGTTGCCCTCTTCTACTTATCACCTGATTTTTCAATTTGTTTTTGTTGGGAAGGCCAGGGGTTTGCTTTCTCCTGAGAGTTACTTTTCTTATTTCCAAAAACAGAAAATACTTTCTGTCTCGCCCTCAACGAGGCATCCTTGTCTTGAGATTTATCCTTGGGCTTCCCATTCTCCATCCACGTGGTCATCACTGTGATTTCCATGTCTGAGGATTGCCTCGGGCAATCCTCCATCCCCCTAAGGCCGCCAACGTTCCTCACTTCTAAAGAGCGACCCCCACAGATGCGAACCTATGTTTTTGCTGGTCATTATCCGTATCCGTATGAATAGATTTAACAATTGCCGGGATTTAGCCAACCATCATGGGGTCAGACTCCATCTGTCTCTCTTGAGTCTCCTTCTGCTGTCTCTCCCATTTCATTAGCTCCATTATAGCTGACATCATCGTTGTTTTCGCCTCTTGCAAGGTTAAAAAGCCTCACCTGTCATTGGGCAGTCAGTTCTGCTTCTTTGTCGAGACTCACTTGAATGGTGCTTACAAATGACTCTAGAAAGATTAGCTTTATGCGAGACAAGGTTGATTGGTCTTTAATTGTCTCTTGAACATTTTCATGAAGTTTCATGAATGGGTTCATAGACACTGCCAAGGATGCCATGATCAAGTTTTGCATCGGAGCCGTGTCCAGGCTTCTGCGAGTCAGTCCAGAATCATATCCGTCTTGATTACGGAGCGGTAATGACTGATTAAATTGAGAATTGGTAGATACTGGGGATTCTGATATTGTTTTACGAGGTGAGTACGATGGAGACACCCCATGATCTGATATGGCATTGTCTATAGGGTTAGCGATCATGTGATCCAATTTTTGGAGGATTCATTAACTCCCTCCTCCTTTTCCTCCTCAAGTGTGAACCGCATACCATGCTTAGTCAGAGGGGTCTTACCCATGGTGACCAAAGGTTCCAATAGATTACAGGCCGCTCTAGGCCTTCTCGGCCTTCTCGGCCTTCCCGGCACAGGATTTGTCACCTCATTACATGCACTCAATCTTCTTTGCAGAGAGTGTGTAGCATTAAGCTGTTCCGCATCCTTAGCCAGTCTGTGAGCCAGGGCCAAGTGCGGTTGTTCCAAGTTTGAAAGAAACATCAAGGAGGATTGCGGGAACACAAAAGTTGCTCTGCCAAATCCCCTACATGCTTTATAGTTCAGAGAATCAGGTCTATTAACACCTCTTCAAGGTAAGAGCAGTCCTCAACGCATACTGATTCCATCATGGAGAAAGGAGCCTCTTTCGCCATCTCCTTATGCAGTACGAGTGCGCCCCTAATTTGGGGCAACGCCTTTGGTCTAGAAGCTGACATTGAGATCTTCTTAAAGAATTCTTCCTGGGGATCTTCCCATTAAGAGGTCTTCCACCCATTGATGTTATAGCTTCAGCCTCCATCTCAGTTGTTGTAGAGGGGAGTTTGTCCACCCCTGCACTTGAGAGGGGATCTTCTCCAGCCCATATCCTGAAAGGATGGCAAATCCTTGCCCTAACCTCTTGACGCCACCCCTTCCTGCTCAGTTACTGTAACGCTTACCTCTGGGGCCCTGCAGGAGTGCCTGGTCCGGTCTGTTGGCGAACTCTGGTCTGGTCTGTGAACGCCTTCTGTTGATGCCCAAAACGCTCCCCCCATTCTGCTCACTGCAGGTGAACTCACCCAGTGGTCAGAGAGGCAGGAGTGATCTGGAGGTACAGGGATCTGGATCACTCTTATGTTGCGCCTCCGAGGCATACTGCACCAAGTCTCTTTACAGCCCGGTTTCCTCACAGGGCTGGTACTAGTCCAGCTCAGTTCCTATCACTGAGCTCTGTAGTTCCCTGGTATTCTCCCCTCCAGTTCCTTCACTGGGGCGTGGCGGTTCCAGTTGCTCCACTGGTGAAATGGGCGCCCAGGCCTGCTGCAAACCCCTTATTCGCCGCCTGTAATGTTATTGTTCTTACTTCTAAGCAATGTTCTTGTGTTTGCTACAGCACTGCTTAGTTATATACCCTGCTTTCTTCCAGGTTGGGTTTCCGATAGAAGAGATAGGCATAGGTGAAAATGGCACTGCTGCTGGTTCAGGTAAGGAATAACGAGGGTGGCAGGTGGGGTTAATGACACGACCGCCACTTACCATATGTCTTTTGTCTTCCTTTGTTTCTCGGTGTGAGGGATGAAGAACTCCGTTGCACGGGTGGAATCCAGCAAGCGCTGCTGAGCGGGATGCAGTACTCCGTCGCGTGCAGAACTCTATCGCGTGGGTGGAAACCAGCAGGCGTGTTGCTGAAGAAGTCAGAAGAGTCCTGCGATCCGGATTCAGGTAAGAACTTGACTCACGGAGTGAAGACTCAGCTTTTCCACGTAGTACAGATCTGTAAGAGAGATGTCTTTACACATAGTGCTGATCGGAAATCTGAAATCTTGATCCGACGTGCAGAATAAAACAGGACCGTGACAGGCAAGCGTCATGCTGGCAGCCGAAGAAAACGCTAAGCACTGTGTGTGGCCCAGGGCGGGGTTTATATAGCCCTGGGCCCACCCAGAACCACTAGACCACCATGGAAACCAACATGGTGGACCTCTAGTGTCCTTGTTGAATACCACTGTTGGGTTCAGCCTGGGAGCCATCTTAAAAGGGGCCAAAGGCATACAAAAGCCTATGTCTGCCCCACACAGCCAGTTTCTCGGTCCAGGTGCTTCCCTGGGCCTTAGGGAGTCCCGGAATCATGACAGTTACCCACGTGGTTGCCAGGGCTGTCGTTAAAGTTGAAGTTGCACCTAAGGCAGATGGAGCAAGCATCTTCTTTTTGAGAGGGCTCTTGTATGGCCTAGTCCTCACAAGCTTCCTTGCTTTTTACCTGGTACCTCGTGCACGGGTGCGAGGGCAGCATGATGTCACAGCAAGTAAAAACTGGCCCGTACTGAGCCATAGAGAGCCTTCTCTTTCACTCTTGAGGCTCTATCCTGTGGTCAATCAAATGGCCGGCCAGTCCACAACCTCCAATCAGCCAGTAACTAGTAGCCGGTAGAGACAATAGTAGCGATGGTCACAATCTAAGATGAGGGCACTCTTAGACAGTAGCAGCAGTTCCAAACTCCCCTCTATTGCCACCACTCTGGCCACCATATTAGAGTTGCGGGTTATAATATCTCCTTGCATAGACTATACCAACTCCGACAGTGACACTGATTCATCAGACCACTTCCCCACAGTCATCGCTGTCTCCAGGAGACTATAGTATATTCACAGTCAAGGCACTCAAAACACAATACAGTATGTACTTTAGGTGTTTCAAGTGGTACAGACACATGTGCATGGGATATCTGTAGTTTTTAACACGACTCCAGCAAGCGAGAAAGACAGAATTCAAAAGAACTTACTCTGTCTTGCACCATCTCCATCCCATGACTCCCGCACACCACGAAAGAACATTTCACCTCACTTTCCGCTCCGTGTTCCGTGGGGGAAAAAGGCTTTTAAGACTTTCACTCTCCTTGCTGGTACTCTGGACACACCTCTCGCCGTAGACACAGTAAACAGACTCCTTCCAGTAAAGCAGTCAGTAATGCAGTCCGCCACGAAGACCACTTTCACCCCACTTTCCTCTCTGCGCTCCGTGGGGGAAAAGGGCATTTACGTCTTTCTCCTTGCCAGTAGTCTAGACACACCTCTCGCTGTAGGCACAATAAACAGACTCCTACTAGTAAAGCAGTCAGTAATTCAGTCCGCCAAGAAGACCACTTTCGGCACACTTTCCGCTCCCACATCTACATTTCAAAATATAAAAGAGATATGTTATTAATTTCCATTCTGTAGAACATAAGTACACTTTGTCAGTGCAGGTACATCTATATATCATAGGAAATTCAGGCAGGGACCATAAGCTAGCACCATGTAATTGTCTCCCCTTTTTTGCACATGCCCTAGGATATGGCTCCCAATTCCCTTTCAGTCAGGGCTGCTCTGTGATCTTTTCTGCAATCAGTCGCCATGCATAAGGCAGTGGATTCAATCCAGCCTTTTCTCTCCCACAGTAATGCTGTATGATATGAGTCCAGTTAGCTCGGTTTGTTTTTCTTCTTCGCAAAGAGTTTGAGCTTAAATACCTAATAAGGTTCTTGGGCTCACATCCAAATCCAGTAGTGTATGCTATCTGCTCCGTCACTATCTGAACAATGACAAAGCTATTGAAACGTTCCCCTTTTTGGTCTTTGAGTATATTGGTTGAGAAGACTGGCAGGGGCTGTTCTCAAATCTGAGTATCAATGTAATTCCTCCATAAGACCACCCCTTACGTACTTGTAATTGGGTTTTCTGGCCATATGGGTTGCTATTGACTTAAAAATCTTACAATAAAATATTCATAATGGAATTCACGCTATACACCTTTTCATGGCTTTTTCGCATGTCAAATGCCAGTGATATGGATTTTGATCATTTTAAAATCTGAGACGAGGTTGGATTTAAGTTAAAATTGAAAATTGAAATAATTCTACTCAGTCTGAACAAGCATACATCTTCAGTTATCCAAAGTGAATATCTGGTCAATATTTTTCATAGGTTTGCCTACCTCATGTTTTCAAACAGATTTACTTGGAATGCACATTTTACCACTGAAAAATGAAGGAGCCACATTGCAACTGTGGACTCCTTACGAGTTTGTGCATCCACCTCTTCACTGGATAAGGTCTGTGGTTAAGCAATTACCATCATTTTATTTTGCAGTAGCGAGCTTATAATGGGCAATTCTTATTATGACAAAACCAGTTACCGTGTTTTAATCATGGCTATTTTCAGTGTGGCTATTTTAACTGTGGTGTACTCACCGCAGCCGTTTTAGGTGTTGTGTGTTTGGGTAGGGGATTTTCGGGGGCGTGGGTGGAAGGGTGAGGTGGTGGGGGTGGGATAGATGGGGGTTAGATAATGGGAACCCCCATTTAAAAAAAACAAATCGAGTAAAACCCTTGCAGGAAAAACACCATGGTTAAATAGCCGCGGTGGAAATAGCAGCTATTAAAATACGTGCAACCCACAAACAGTCTCTGATGTTTAAGGTCACTTCCTAAAATGGACACTGGTTATTAACAGGATGTTGATGGATGGTGAGTTTGATGCTGTCAAATATAATGTACATATTATTGCCAGCCTAGCAAGCCTCCCTGTGAAAATCATACTTGTAGTTACATATCTTGGAATGTTTAGTGAACAGCCCTCAATGTGGCATGTGAAATATAAATGTTCAAACATAGGAAACATTTTACTTGAAGTGCAAAAAACATACATTAACTTTAGATGCAGCACATTACTTAATATGTGTGATTGCCTAATTCTTATACAAGATGGATGTAGCTAATTTGTTTAATGATTTGTCTTTTTGTAACTTGTAAACCTTAAGTTAATATCTCGGTTGGTGAGTAGTATGTGCTTTATATGTAACATTCTGCAGCGTTCTCACTGAGGCCTTTTTTTGCATGTGTTGTACTGCACAACATAAAGATATCATGGACCTCCTCCACCAGAATTTTCAGGAAAGTTTAATTTCAAATGATCACAATATGTATTTATCTATTGTGTATTTATAAAGCGCTGCTACAACAAATGTGTTTCAAGCACCACAAGGCAAAAAAGGGGAGGGGTAAAGGGGAGAAACAACAATAACGGTCCTACTCGGCTTTGTGTCATTCTGTGTGCAATTGCACTAAAAGAAGTACAGGGGGCAGGAGAGTGGGAGGGGGAAGTGAAGAACGGGGGAAAGGATAATGCTAGGGTGGGAGGGCAGTGCAGAGAAGAGTGAAGGCAAACAAGTGCAGTGAGGGAGGGGGGAAGAGAGGAGGAAGAGAGGTCCCCAGGAGCTAGGCAAGTGCTAAGAGGTGGCCAGGTAGGCAAGTGCCAGGGGATGCAGGGAGTGAGAACCACATCCTAAGCACGAGGGAGGTGGACTAGGCTTGGTAGGGATGCAACCTCTCCAGGCTAGAAAGGGAGGGGACCCAGAAGGGCACGTGCCGGTTAAGGGGCTAGAGGGTGTCAGGGAAACCGAGGTCCTGGGGTAGACTGGGAGAGGAGGAACTGGTGCCCTGGTGACCAGACAGCCAGTCAATGCGGCAGAGGGGGGCATTAGCAGGGGAGGGGGAGAGGGAAGGTCGAAGAGAACATGAGGGTCTGAGAAGCTTCTGGAACTTAAGGAGATCTGGCTCAAGCCTGAGAGAGGCAGGGAGGACATTCCAGAGGGAGACTCCTGCCAGCAGAGAGATCTAGCCCCCACTCTCTGATTGGAAATACATTTGATCTGCAGAGAGTTGGAGCTAGAAGACTGAAGAGCTCTAGCAGGAAAGTTTTTAGGTAGATGGAATTGGATGTAGTGGGGTCTCAGGCCCAGGAAAGCCTTGTGGATGATGCAGGAGGTCTTGGATTTGATCCTCACAGCCACTGGGAACCAGTGGAGAGATTTTAGGGCTGGAGAGATGCAGTCCCTGGGCTGAGGCCAAGGATATGTCTCGCTGTCCTGTTCTGGATTAGTTGGAGGGGGCGAAGGGAGGAAAAGGCAGATTTAGGACGAGGCTGTTTCACTAGTCCAGCTTAGAGAGGACTGTAGCTCTGGAGACTTTGCATTTCTGGGGGAAGGTGAGCAACGGGAGAAAGCCTCTGAGGAGGTGCAGCTGAAAGTGGACCTTCTTATCAAGGTCCGCAATGTGAGGAGAGAAGAAGAGAGAGGAGTTGAAGACGACACCAAAGTTTCTAACCTCACACAAGGGTCAGAGAGGGGGCTCATTGAGGGCAGTCAGAGAGTAGGAGGGAAGGAGGGAGCAGGAGTCCCAATGAGAAGGATCTGAGTCTTACTGGCATTAAGACAACGATCGGTAGCAGCGCACCATGCCTGAATAGTAGTCAGACAGTCAGAAATTAGAGAGAATGAAGAGGAGGAAGTGGAGGGAAGGTTGAAGGAGAGCTGTGTGTCATCTGTATAAAACTGGAAGTGAGGAGAGAAGCAGGAGATCAAGTGGGCCAGAGGGGCAAGGTAGAAAAATAAGAGCCACAGTGAGAAGATAGAGCCCTGAGAGACACCACAGGTGGAGGGAAACCACAGGTGGAGAGTGTGCTGAAAGAGAGGAAAGCGACCAGTTGAACTTGGGAAGGTCAGTCCAATAGGAAGTATGTCAACCAGTCCAGTGCCAGGTCTGTGATGCCACGGGTATTACGGAGCCAATTTATAAATGTGGCATGATAGACCGTATCAAAGGCAGAGGAAAGATTGAGAAGGATGAGAACATAAGGAGAGTTGGAATCAGGCAAGTCTCATTTGTGTTCAGGGGAGCAGTTTACTTACCTCTGGCTGCTCTGAAACTAACTGGTGGTCGTGGAAACAACCAACAGATGCAGTATGGAGGATGAATTTGGAGATGAGCAACATCTCCAAGAGTTTGCCCAGTAAGGGGGTGATGGAGATAGGGCGGTAGTTAGCCAGGCAGGAAGGGTCAGCAGAAGGCTTTTTAAGGAGAGGGTGTACAAGGGAGTGCTTGTTGGGTAATGGGGAGGAGCCAGTGATAAAGGAGTGGTGCCAGAAATCAGCCAAGGCTGGAGCAAGGGTGGCAATATTTTACTGGATAGTCCTGGAGGAACAGGGGAGTTCCTGTTTGGATGAGACTTTTATAGGGAGGACCTGTTTAGAAACCTCATCCGGTGCTATGGGGGAGAAGGAGGAGAGTAGGAGGAAATGGTAGTAGGGGGTCAAAGGAGACCTGAGAGTGGATGAGGGAGGAGGGAGTAGAGGAGAGTGAGCACAGGATGTGCTGAGTTTTAGTTGTGAAGTGGGAGGCCAGTGCAGTGCAGAGGACCTGGGATGGCACAGAAGAAGTCGAGTTTGCAGTAAGTTTGGTGAGCTCCTTGCAGATTTTGAACAGTTCAGCCATGTTGGTGGTGGCCCCAGAGATGCAGGCTTGGATAGGAGCCCTCTTCTTTGAGACATGGAGAGTCTCTATTGACTTCGGAAAAGGCGGCAGGCCAGTTTGTCAGTTGAGGTGCTTGAAGCCAGCTACTTCCTTTCAGCAACTCTGCACTTGCATTACAGAGAGGCTAGGTCGGAGTCATACCATGTTTTAGGTTTGGAGGCAGGTTTCATGCAGATCCTCATGACAGGGGAAAGGATGTCCAGGGTGTTGGGGATGGAGAGATGGAGGTTAGCAAGGGCAGTGCCAGTGTAAGTGTCAGTGGCTGGAGTGGGAGGTGGAATGTTAGTGATTGGCAAAAGCAGCAACTGATACCCGCTTCATCAATCGAATGACAGAGAAGGAGGCTGGCAGTGCGGTCAGTGGCTTAGCCGGGGTACTCACGTGATCCAGATGAGAGGACAGGAGAGCTTGGTCACCAGGAGAGAAGTGTAATAAGATGATTGGAGATGGGGATGTTTGCTGAGATGAGAGTATCCAAGGTGTGTCCAGCTGAATGGATCGGACCAGAGGGAAGAATGGTGAGGGCAAGAGAGTCACAGAGGTTGCAGAAGAATCCAGTGCCCACATCAGGAGAGTCAAGGTGAATATTGAAGTCTCCAAGGAGGAGAAGCTTGGAGGAAGAGGCCAGGAGACCACTCCGATAGGATGAGGGAGACCGGGCCAGGGGAATCGTAGATGGTGGTGAGATTCAGAGAGAGGATAGGAGAGACACCAAGCCAGCAGACAAGACATTCAAAGTAAGAGTAGGATTGAGTGGGTATCATAGTAGCAGGGACCCAGTAAGTGAAGATCAGTGCCACTCTTCCACCAGATCGGTTAGGCCTGGGCTTAGAGAGGATCTTGTAGTCTTCAGGGAGGAGTGCGTCAAAGGCAGTGACAGAGCTGGCAGTGAACCATGTCTCAGTGAGAGCAAGGATGTCAAGTTCAAAGTCTTCAAGGAAGTGACAGATGTCAGAGTGGTGTTTAATGGCAGAGCGAGAGTTGAGGGTAGCTAAGTGAAGCTGGTTGCCATCTTTGAAGGCCTTCCAAAAAGGGGGTACAGGGATGTGTTACATCTGTCAGAGGTGGCAAAGGGTCCAGGGGGAGGCAGAAAGGGGAGTTGCAGGAGAAGGTAGGAAGTTGATGAGATATGGGAGGCGCCTATCAAGAAGGAGGAAGTTGGCCTGAGAGCCCTGGACGCTGACAGTGCCATTCTGGTATACACTAATGAAGCACCTCGAGGATGAGAAGTGTGCCAAGAGTACTTCCCATCTGGGTCCACCATTAATGTGTGAGATAGAGAAACTGGAGAGGACTGCAATAATAAGGGGAGTCCATAAATCCGTAGAGGGAATGACAAAGAGGATGTTGGTGTCAAAGGAGCCTGCCCTTTTTGCACTTTAGAATATATGCTTTGTAAAATGGCAGCTTATGTCACACTATCCTGTTAATGTCTTGTCATCTGTCGAACTGTGGATCTCACTAGCTATCTTTTTAAACAAATCAACCTATGGGTAACATTAGTTCAGTTTACTCTCGTAAAACACCTTGACACCTATTACTTCTACAGCAAAGAAGAAATCATCCTTTGTCCGTTTTATGATGGGTCAATGACACTGTGAAGAAATTGTCTCCACCTAATAGTATAAAAAGCAAAAGAAAAGAGATGACCAGCAGGAAATCTAAAAAAAGCTAAGTATTGCAAAACTAAACAGTATGGCACAATCTGAAGGAAGTATCTCTAAAGGCATCGCAGAAATCAATAATGCTCCAGTAACACAAGAGGATATAGCTGTAGTCAGAATTTCCTTGAGAATTATGGCATTGGCTGTTCCTCAATTCAAAGGACAACTGTTGACCGCTGGTGGTAAAACAGAACCTACAACAGACAATATGACAGAGAATACTGGTGCATGTAAAATAAACCAACACATTTTACTTTCATCTGATGATAGTGATTTAAATAGCCACGCCCTACACATGTTGGGATCACAAATTGGAATTACATTTATGGATGATATTCCACTAAAAGGCCCATTTGATTAGATCTTGATGTAGATGCTCTCATGGTCTCTGAGGAGTTCTGAGAAATGTGACCTGGTAAAGTGTCTGTGTTGTGATAGCCAGTTCAGCCAGATTATTGCATTAGTGAGTGGTACTGCAATAACGAATTGGTCCTACTAATTCTAAAGATCCTAAACGTATGTGTTCATCTTTACTAAGCCAAAATATAATTCGACATGTAATGATTTAATGCACTGAATGCAAAGATTGACATTTATCTCCGAAAAAATAAACTGAAATTTCCAGATGAGAGTTGTCCATAATCACCGAAGATCCTGAATGCTAAGCACCCTTTTTATTTGAAAAATCTGAGCATTTCTTTTCAGAAAACATTCGATCAGAAAATGTTTTTCGTGTGCCTTTATATACACACAGACAAACACAGTGGTGGCTGGGGAGTTTTTTTTTTTTTTAACTGGATGGGGTGAATGTGTGTGCCGAATATACAGGAGTGACAAAGCACAGAAAGGAAGTTCAAAGGAAGGGACTCTACCCTGCAATTTGTTTTTTTTTAATAATGTGCTAACATGGTGCATTTTACATAACTTTCACTGAAAATGCGGGTTAAAAAAACACAGATTGGAATTCCAATTTATTTTGTATGGTAGCCCATGAAAACCCCCAATAGACCTAAATCACCAACAGTGCACACAAGCATTTTTCAATGCATTTTCATGGTGACTTTGACCACAACATTTACCAGTATAAAAAATATGTCCATGCTGGCTGTGCACATAAATATACACGTACAGCTTGCATCAATATATGCCAGTATTACCATATAAAAACTCCCATTCAGTAGAAAATGCAATGCCACTGAAAGGAAATACTTACAAACTGGGTATACCAATGTAGGACAAAGTACTAATAAACACACTTATGCTTGCTTTACAATGTATAACCAGTAAATAATGCCAAGCAACAGTAGGAAAGTAAATGCAGTCTGGGACCACTAATGTAGGCCAGTCTAGCCATGTAATAATGCTTATGTTTGCTTTACCCTTAATACCAAGTAAAAAATGCAATGCACAAAAAGAAAGTAAATGCATAGTGGGAACACTAATGTAGGCCCATCTAGCCATGTAATAAAATATATCATGTTTAATTTACCCTCGATGGAAAATATAAAAACAAATGTCATTTCCCATTATGTGAGTACAGGCAGATCAGCAGTACGTATGTAGGCCAGCCTAGCCACATAATAACCCATATCATGTTTGCCTTACCCTTGATGCCAAGTAAAACATGGCATGCTCATTAAGAAAGTAAAGGAATACTAGCACTATGAGTGAAGGCCAGTCTAGCCAGGTAATAACAGGTACCATGTTTGCTTTACACTTGGTGGCAAGTAAAAAAATATTTCACATTAAGAAATATATTTGCAGGTTGCCACTCCTAATGTAGGCCAGCCTAGTCATGTAAAAACATGCATCATGTTTCTTCTACCCTTGATGTCCAATAAAACATGCCATGACACAGTAAGAATGTATATGCAGAATGGCATGCACCATTAGCATAGCCCAGTTTTGCCATGTTTTGCCATGTAATAACACTTATCATGTTTGCTCATTAAGAAAGTAAAGGAATACTAGCACTATGAGTGAAGGCCAGTCTAGCCAGGTAATAACAGGTACCATGTTTGCTTTACACTTGGTGGCAAGTAAAAAAATATTTCACATTAAGAAATATATTTGCAGGTTGCCACTCCTAATGTAGGCCAGCCTAGTCATGTAAAAACATGCATCATGTTTCTTCTACCCTTGATGTCCAATAAAACATGCCATGACACAGTAAGAATGTATATGCAGAATGGCATGCACCATTAGCATAGCCCAGTTTTGCCATGTTTTGCCATGTAATAACACTTATTATGTTTGCTTGTCCTTTGATTCACAATCACTTTTTGTTACTGTGTATCGAGGGTAAAGCAAAAAGAATACCATGTTCCCAGTATTCCCAGGACTACATTTTGTGACCTTGCTCTCTCTTTACACATGCAAACATACACACACTCTCATAGAACAGTTTCACCCACACATTCATACATCATTGAAATAACGTCTTGCGTGCACACATACATAAAAACAAGCATTCAGACATACATGCATACATTAATACATACATACATATTTCATCAGAAATACACTTATCTTAAGTGCTCACATGCCTCGGCCTATGAAAAACCAACACAGAGGACTGGATGCCCACCCTTCCTCACTGCAAAGTGAACATACTGATAGGCAGGAGAGGACCCCTCTCTTGTAAATCATTGTGTTGTGGAAGAAGGAGTCGGACACATTGAGGCCCTGTTACCTTTCTTCTAATGAAAATATAAAATATAGGCATATCTTTCCCTATTTCTAAAGGGATTGTTGTGCCTATCTAATTAACTAAAGGTGTTCATCTGTCATCAGGAAGTCAAAAGTATAATTTGTCCTCAGTCCCAAACGTAACCTTTTGGATTTCGATGTCTCACTTCTCATGGTTGTCTCTCTTCTTGTCTTCTTCCCAGTGGCTTTCTCTTTAAGGCTGCATCTTATCTCCTGCGGTTTTTGATTCACAAATGTATCTGTTTCGAATAGAGGATTCTTTAAGTTATCTTCCAGGATAGTCTCTTGACATTTCCTTCATGAGCTCATGTAGCTCATCCCATATACTTGCCAGTCTTTGCATTGTCTGTAATGCCTGCTTTACAATGACTTTCTTTGAAATGGTTTCTCAAACTCTGGTCTTTACTTGTATGTCTTTTATATTCTTGAGGGTTCATAAACTGTAGGCTCTGTATGACCTTTTCCAAATTATGAGTTCCTCTTTGCTGGGTTCTTCATATTGGATTCTCTCTTTAATGACTCAGTACCATTGATAGTCTGATTTCACAATACTTGTTACTCTTATTTCCCATGGGCTCTTTCCCTTCTTCAAGCCTCAGCACCGGGGGTCTTCTCCTTTCCTCCCAGGGTTTTCTCTAGCACTTTTTTCTATTTCCCAAACACCATTGCTTGCCACGCTCTGTATTGACTTCAGATATCTCCAATTTTGCTCACTTATTGTTCAACTTTCATAGATATGGTTTTGAGAGCTTTCTCTCTTCTCAATGCATTGCCCCACCAGCCTCCCACCTCTCCTGTTCTTGCTGCTACCTTTGCTGATGCAGGGGGAACCTTGTCATGCTCAGCAGGCACTTGGGTATACGCCCTTTTGTTTGCTCTTCTCTGTGCCTGGCTTCGCCGTCTTAGCATTCTTGGCTAATCAGACTTTGGGTGACTGCTACGAATGTGGGCTGCAGGAAGCTAGCAGAGCTGCCTTTTTCTGTGGTCTTTAGCATAATTTGTTGAGCGTCTCACACACCACAAAGCAGTTGTATCATGCCACCACCTTGCATGGGTCTTTAATCCCCGTTCAGGTACATGTTCTCCAATTGTAGGATTCATTGGCTCTCCGGCATCTCACTCAGTGTTCCTCACCTTTCCAAAAGTTTAGGGCTCTGCAACGTCATTCTGCACCAGCTCTACAAGGAGTTATCACATAAGGGGGATTGCCCTGTGTACCATACTCGCTCTCCTCAGAAGAGATACTCACCCCAGTTATATTCATGTCTCATTTTAAAGAGACATATCATCCTTCTTGGTATGGCTGTTTTAATCCCACAGTACCTGAAGCCAAACATAAGTAGGACAGATTGATTTTCTTTGCACACAGTTCAATATATGCAGATATGGTATTGGGTCTAGGGAATTCCAAATCACAATTGGAGTCCTCGTCCCCTAAGGGGGAGTTACTCCCATTGGGGTCCCACTTGCCCATACACCGAGGGAGGGTTTTGCGGAACAGGCTTACCTGCCTGACCTCAAAGGAAGTGACTCTGCACTGATGAGAAGGGACAAATACCCTTGATTCATCAGACTGTCTACACTATTAGTGCAACATTGAGAGGCGGTGGCACCAGACCTTCACTGCCCCGCCGGCCTCTCATCATTGCACACTACATTTTTTGGAGAGCCCAAAGGGTTCTGCATAATAACAAACAGAAATACGCAGTGCCCCAGTTTAGAGACAGGCATCACATTCCACTATGGAAAGAAAGAAAGCCCACTGGTGGACTGTGCTGCTTGCCATTCAGGCAAAGGGGCGATGCCACCCCGCACATAGTGGCATGCCTCCACTGGACACACAAACACTCAAACAAGGAAGCAACCAAACGAAAACATACTAGATGCAGTGAGTTACAGTACTTGCCAATCACATTTAGAATATTGGCTAGCAAAAAATGCACTGTTTTCACCATATGCCACACTTTCTTCTTGTGCAGCAGGCTTTGACACAGGACTTTCTTTTCAAATTGCCAACAGGTAAAGTGGGAACAAAATTGAACATTCCATCTCGCCATGCTTTGTGGCCTAACATGCAGTCTCCACTGGCTAGGCACGCTGTTTTAGTCATAACAAGCATGCTGCATTATCAAATGTTCTGCAGAGGAAAGCAGTCAAGGAATGCCAACTCTAGGATGGTGATAAACTCTTGGGGATGTAATATCCTGCGCTTAAAGGGTATGCATGCTTGTAGGAACAATCAACCACATAGACAAGAGGATCTGTTGCCATTTCTGCAAGGACACTATGTAGCATGAGGTAATCTGTCAAGGGATCAATGGACTCCTAGACAACCAATGTTTCTTTTTTTTTCTCATACAAACGGCTTTTAATTGCTTATAGTTAAAACAAAATACTAATGAATAACTGCTCTGTGTATTCAGGAAGTAATTAGCCTCACAGGATTTAGAAAAGGCGATCTGTCTCTGCCTCTAGGAGCTTCCCCTAAAAGAGTTATATTATTTGATATATTTAGGACTACATACTTGAGAATGCATTTGGAAGAGATGAAAAATATTAGTCAGTACTTGGCCTCATTACAAGTTGGACATTGCTGTAAAAAATCAGCGATAATGTTGCAGTAATACTGTATACTGTTGCATTCCCACACCACCTACCTATGACTTTGGGGGTAAGGTGGAGGAAAAACCTCCTGCAGTAACCTGGCTGTAATTATTCTGCTTTACCTCCCAAATTCAGCTAAATCAGAGGTATTGCTACCGGCAGCATTACTGTTGGTGGTGATACTGCCGAACTCCCCCATGGAGTCCGATGGAATCCAACTAATGTGGAATAACACAACCTACCATCACTTGTAATCTGGCAGTAATACTGCTGGGCTAAGTAGCAGTAACAGTAATTCAGTTTCGTGGTATCTTGGCAGATTTACTGCTGACATACCACCAAATGTGTAAATAGGCCCACTGTGTGTCCTACAATAGTGAAAATTAGTACCCGGCGAGGAAAAATCAGATTGTAACATGCAATCTGATTGTCGCTCGTCGAGGCTTTACCCGACCGGAATCCCTCACCCAACGTCCTTTCCTTTGTCCCTAGTGGTGGGGTGTTGTGGCTGCCCCTCAGCCAATTAGACGGCTTGGAATGGGGTATCCCTCACTTTGAGCCACCACATGGCTAGAGACTGCCATCGTCCCCCACTGGGGATTCAGGTAAGTGTTTTCCCTCTCCCCCCCAATCCAAATAATCCCCTCCCTGCCCTCCCAATCCCGCTTACCTTCCTTTTGTTCCATTTCAGGAGCGGGCACACTAGGAACACTTCTGTCCCCAGAGTGTCTGCTTCTGATCAGCGACAGGCCGTCATGGAAAGGAAGACGGGACTACACATAGTCCCTTCGCTCCTTTCCATGGTGGCCATTTTCTTTGTTTACATTTTTCCAATTTTTTTAATGGCCACCATGGAAAGGGAGAAGGGACTCTTTGTAGTCCCTTCTCCCTTTGCATGGGGACCATTTTATTTGTTTACCTTTTTCCATTCATTTTGAATGGCCGGCATGGAAAGGGAAAACAGACTCTGATTTCCCCTCCCTGGCTGACATTTATTTAAACTTGTTTTTTTCTGTTCCGAAACACCAGAGAATTTCGGAACAGAAAAACAAGGCTCTTAGTACCCCGGTCTTGCGGGCCGGGGTACTAATAGCAATAAGCCCCTCACTGCAGGGCCATTACCGAGTCACTATGGGCCCTTGGGATTTAACCTGACTCTGTAATGCCCCCACGGCTTGGGGCTTATTGCTTAATTAGTAGCCCGGCGAGGGACAATCAGATCTCTCTCCCAACGTTCCTTTCCTTTGTCCCCGGTGGGGCAATAAGCCCCAAGCCACGGGGGCATTACCGAGTCAGGTAAAGCCCTGGGGCCAGAGCCTGTAACTATGGGCGAGGGGGCTTTACCTGACTCGGTAATGACCCCGCGACTCAGGACTTATTGCTTAAGTAAGACAATTTTTCTGAGGTGTGTTTATTTTTGTTTTCACCTTTTATCCTTCTACACCCCAATGAATGCTGTCAAAATACAAACGTGGGTGGTTGGAGAGCCCCAGTGCCACCTTAGGCCACTTGTAACATGTCTACAACATTTCAGATGGATGATTTCTTTCATAAGTCACTAAGCCTTGATTGTTATACTCAAAACAACAATCTATGCAGCTAGTTCCCAAATGGTATTGTAATACGTGAACATTTGGTTCACCTTATGATATTTTGCCTGGCTCATTCTAATATTAGATCCAGAACGATTTCACTGATTTTGAGAGGGGCAGGAATGTTTTAATGTTACCCAGCACTATGGTACTCATTAAGGGTTGATTCCCATTAATAGGTTGGGCGTTACGATCTTATCCTCGGCAGGCCCACGAAACAAGGAATTCTTATCCATTTCCGTTACCAATATCTTGCCATATCTGTACTTTTCATATTTTAGGTGTTTCTTTTGTATGTTGAATTTTTAAGACCTGTTTTATAGAATGTTATTCCGAAATGAAGGTGAATGTGCCAGGCTATTCTATAATGATTAAGTAACCTCGTTTGTTCGGGGATGGGGACTTATAAAACCTCCTGCAGATCACTCTGTATTACCGCAGGGTTATTGCAAGGTGTTTGCCCCTTTTCTGAGGGGTGACTTTTTTTAGCGATGATGCGAAGCAAGCCTGTTCTTATTAAGGCATACATCAGCATTGAACTCTGTGAAACAATTAAAATCCAGACTTTTGCTCACCTTGTGACTGTCCTCTCCTGATTATCCTACCCCTTTCAGTGATCATGTTTGTACAATGCATGCATTCTTTGTGCATTTCAACTTGTGAGCTACATCCCCCAACCCAGTGTGGAGTATCCTTGATTAAGGGCCTACATAAAGTAGTTGTTAGCAGTCACTATTTATTTATTTATTGTATTTGTTACATGCCCAAACCCAAGGGTATCACAGAGTTGGTTACTTAGAAAATAACGTGTTACAGACTTAGGATGCTTAGTACATACATTCAGTTAGAACATGTTAAGACATTGACGGTGTTGGTTGAAGCCTTAGTCGAATTTGTCAAAAACGCAGGTTTTGATAATGTTCTTGACTTGCTGGGGCGATTTGCTCATTTCTCAGTATTGCGATAAGATGTTGGATTGGAAGTTTAAGGTGATTAGAGATTTTAAAGAAGATGCTGCCGTAGACCTTCGAGTGGCGAGGGTATGGGTTTCACCGAGAAGGAGCTGCCTCCGAAGCATAAGGTTGCAAATTGTGGTTGATTCACGGGAACAATGCCCAAATTTCAGCTTTGCATTTTGCAATTTTGGATAGCGCCTAGCTCCTGTTGATTGTGGCTTTTTCAGGCCTTGACCTATCCACATGTCTACCAGCTTAACAGGAATTCATTAAATGTGCCTGAAAGCCTACAAGCTTAAAAGGACTTGTCATTGTATCCACCACATGAAAGGGGTGTGTGTAAACTGTTACCTGGTAGTTAGCACATACTTGAATCAGGGACTCATACCCAGCAGATGAAAAGAAAAATAAATGGCACAACAAATCCACCAATGCATTTACTTGAATCTAGTTGCTTGTTCTTATCCTGTAAGGTTACATTGGATCTCTGTACAATAGAACGAGTCAGTGTAAACAAATGTTGCAATATTCTTTTTAAAACAGAAGCATATTTGTTGACATGTCCTTATTGTGCCAGACCGAACATAAAAAGGTGTAGATTAAAGCCCGTTTTCCACCTGATGGAGAGGTTCACCAAGCAAGTACTCCTTCCTCAGTTCCAGCAACACTACAATTATTGCTGACGCCTATTTACCTACATGTCTGAAAGTGAATGGTACATCTGCGTGTTTGTGGCTAAAGTGTGCACTTGCATTGTCCCCTGCTGAATGACAATGATAGATAGCTTGGCAAACAGCAGTATCAGACATGGATCAGAGATAAATTGGTGGGCAAAATAATGGAAAGGTATGTTGGTGAGATTTCTGTTTTGGTCGACTCGTACCAATATCGCTCTCAAATGCAGTTCATAGTGTTTGGAAGGGGGGCAGCCACATCCCCCCACCATAGGGGCTTTAAAGTAAGGTAAGAGTCATTTGAGGCACTGTAATAAAACAGGGAGGAGAGGAGTCAGTGAAAGGGACTATGTCCCGTCCAGCAGGACCCCATGCTAATATAACCAATTATAGTGTAACCATATGGTGTGGCCCAAGGCACGGGCAGCATTGCCATTTTGTGTAGATATTAACAATCATAGGTAGAAGAGAAGGCTTGCGTGGTAATGGTGGCATAGCATTCACAAGGCCCAAATCCACGAGGCAACAGAAATCTCCAGTGATCCCCGAGCTACCATGAAGACAGTTCGTACTCCCCTGCCACACTGTTTGTATATTGTTCTTCAAAGTGTTGTGAAGATGTATCTTTCACCCAAGAGGAATGTGCCCCACAAGGCCGCAATCAGTGTGAAATATGTGGGTGCAGGTTAGAGTGCCCTTGACCTTCCTGTGTGTCTGTTTGAAAGCCTGCCAACTGCATGGTATGAGTGATAAACAAGCTGTATAGTAGGAATATAATTAATTTGTTGTCTGAATAGGAAAAAGATGGAAGGTTACATGTGATTTCAACTAAACCAAAATAACGAATGTAAAAAATAACGGAAAAAAAAGAATGAATGAAATAATAATAAAATGCATGGAAGCCAATGTGAAGGTGCAAAAATAACAAATACAAAATAACGAACACAAATCATTACCGATGGTTACAAGCCAGCTAATACAAATTGCACAAGCAGTATCGGGTGAAAACAGAATGCATACTTAACTTCGGAAAGTTAGAATCAATTTCTTATCTACAGAGTGTTGCTTTTAACCTAAAGTACTAACACCAAAATAAGCCAAAAATAAAACTTTGATCTAAAGAATAGCGTACATGAAGAAAAATCCGAAGACTGAAAATTAAACTGACTTACCGTTGTTGACTTGACGAATGAACAAAACAATTGTAAATAGTTAATCCGTGCCAATCCAAATACAAAAAGTGAATTAAACGAAGAAAAACCAAAAATAAATACATTGTGAAAAAAAAGACCAAATTATTAATTTCCAAAAAACGAGTAAACTTCCAGGAAAGTAAACCAGCACAACCAAACGCATCCCAAAAAGAGAAGGATAAATCGTGAAAAAATTAAATCCGAAACTGCACCATAAAAGAAAATATTTCCATAATCCACTAAAGAGTTACGAACAATCCTTCGAAAAAAATCAAAATCGAGGAAAGAAGTCAACAATATCCACCAAAAATCCATGAAAAAAATCTAAATCCAGGAAAGAAAGTCCAAAAAAATCCACCAAAATCAAATCCAGTGAAAAAAGATAAAAATTCCATGAAACTCCAGCAGCACCTTCGGTCAGATCCGAGGAACAGACGAAAATGGCATCACGATGGAAAAACACATATACGCGAGTGACAGCAAATGGTCAAAAATAAAATTGCAGCCTCTGTTAAAAAAAAAATAAAAGTAACAATATATAATTGTTTAAGGACAATGCATAATTCGATATTTTATATTATTATAATATTGAATTTGCTATTATTGCATTAGTTATTACAAATATTTGTAAATTATTATTCATTATTATCATGTTCATGATTTTTAATTTTTTTTATTTTCCCTTTATAGCGATGGAAAATGGTGTGATTGTCCAGTAGCGTAGCACCAAATTTGGAGGCCCCCCTGCGAGCTATGCTGAGAGCCCCCCGCAGTTCAGCAACAAATCACCAGTCACATCACGCACCACACTCTGGGCTAACTTAGACTACCTCTCTTGCGCAATACATACACTCATGCTGCTGCAGGAGCATGCTGCACACTGCACTCGAACAAAGATATAAATATGGGTTGTTTTAATTAATTATTATGAGAAAAATGGGCTAAAAAGCCAGAGCATTTGCAATTGTTTTGTAGGGTAACACCAATCCAAAAATCGAATACATGCAAGTCACCAGCAGTGCACAGGAACATTAATGCTGTAATTCATGTAATGCTTTGCTACTAAAAATGCTATGCTACAATGAAAACATCTCCATTTGGCAGCACTATGTAGACCAGTCTAGACATGCAATAACATATTACAGTAAAACATGCCATGCCACATTACACCATACCTAGACTGGTTGCACTAAAATGCCAGTGGAAGCAATTACACTTATCATGGTTATTTTATCACAGATGCCCAGAAAAATATAAAATGCTACAGTAAGAAATGGCTCAACTGGCAGCAACCAAACACCAATCTATCTAGGTAATTACATTTAGCAGGACGGCTATATCAGATATGCCCAGTTAAAAAAAAACAGTCAAGCCAAAGTGAGAAATTACAAAACTGGCTGCACCAAAATACCTGTCTAGCCACTAACAACACATATCATACCTTCTGAGCCTGGACATGGACAACCATTACAATGTAGCGCACAACCTCTGCCCCAAACCCCCACACATGCCCTCTCTCTGCCACCCCCTACCTCAATCCCTAAAATCAGCTCCTCGGCCCAGCATTACCTCCACGTCCCTCTTCCTCATCCCAGTGCTTACATATAAGGCACCTTGCCTCATAGGTAAGTACTGGGATGAGGAAGAGTGGGATAGGAGTAATGAAGATAACCAATAAGTAATCCAGGCACTTAACACAAACACACACACCATTCACCATACACTGGCACACATGAACACCCAGCCACCAATGCATTTACAAGTACACCCTTTCACCATACACTCACACACACACACATCCAGGCAGCCACCCATAAATCATGCACTCACTCATTCACAGACATTACATTGTATACATATACACAGACACATGCACCCGCACTCATTTGAACACAAATACATGTTATTACCCTTTTTGATCTGTTGGTCCAGGGAAGGAGGCCTTCAGCTCCCTGCAGCAGCCATGAACGCGTGTTCCCATCATGTGCAGAGGATATGGAGACCTCTGTGTCATGGAGTGGGGAGAAGCCTCTATGATTTCAAAAAGAACTTGTTTCTTTTTTAAGTCTTTCCTACTTCACAAAGACATCATTTCTGTAACAGATTTTCAGAAATATCTTGAATTTGTGGTAGTCAGGCTCCCTTCTTAAGATTGTTGCAGTTAATCTCGCCTCCAGTGAAGCCGCTCAATCAGCTGGTTGTGCAGGCTGATGATTCAGGTGATGGATCGCATGTCTTTCTTAGTCTTTATACTCACATCACAGGGGCATCCTCACCCTGTGCATCTTCTTCTAAGGGTGACAGATTCCGTGTTCCTCTCACTCCGAATTTGCCCCATAGTATCTCGTCCATATTGCATTCTTTCTTTGACTATTTTAAGTTCTGACATGGCAGTGTTTCCTTTCTTCTTCCTATATTGTTTCCTTCCTTCTTTCGTCTGTTTCTTCTTACCATTATGCCTTCCTCTATTCATGTCCATTATTCATCTCAGTATCTTGCCTCTCTCCTTTCCACTGCTGTAATGCATCTCATATAATATATTCCCCTCCCCACACCTCAACACCGTCATCCATCTTGATCTATCTGATTATAGAATGTCTGATCTGCTTGCAATAAATCTCACCCCATACTTGAACTCTTTCATTGCTAATCTTCATCTCCTTTGTTTTATGGGAACTTGGATTTCCATAACCAATAATAAACCACAGTTTCTTTTCTTTCTTTCCTTACCAACTTTACCCAATCCCCCGGGGGTACTGGCATTCTCTTCCATTCATCCTGGACTCTTGTTCCTTCTCCTTCTACTCTTCCAGTCTTTCCCTCCTTTGAATGCCACATTTCAAATCATCCTCATCCTCTCTCTATTTCTTTTCTCATTCTTTATCGCCCGCCTGACCCTCTCAGCTTGTTTCATATGGACTTTGACACACTCTTGTCTCTTCTTCTCTGTCTTTCTTCAGCATGTATCCTTCTTGGACATTTAATTTGTCATCTTTCCAGTATTCACTATTCTCCTCCAATATTTTCATCTGACTCAATTCCCCACTCCCCTCTCTCACTCTTCTGGTCCCTTGCTCATTCTAATATTGACTTATTGTTCCTGTGACACTCAGGTCACATCCTTTCTAACTGCTACTTCAGACCACTTCCTATTCTCTTTTTCTCTTTTTCTTGACCCTCTCATTCTTCCACCTCCTCTGCTGTAGCTCTCTTTCTTTTGTTCCTCAATATCTACTTCTCTTGCTCCAATTGAATCTGTCCTATTGCATGTTTTGAATTCACTACTTTATGCTCTTCAAAAAAAAAAAACATTGCTATTCTTATTCTTCTTGATCTAGCAGCGTTTGACACTGTCAATCACTCAATTTTTCTTTCTTCCCTTTCGACCAAAGGTGTCTCTGGATCTAACACATGGTGGCTTTAATCCAATCTCTGATTGAATAAAGTCTGTCTCTTGGGCACGTACGCATTTGCCTTCGCATTCCTTTCTCTGTGATATTCCTCAGGGTTCTGTTCTTGGTCATCTACTTTTCTCCCTTTATACTATTTCTCTATCTGACCTCATCGGCTCTTTTAACCTCTCCTGTCACTTCTATGCTGATGATACATACCTCCTTTTCCTTTTCTTCTTTAAGTTCTTCTCTTCACTCTTCAAGTAAGAATTGGATGATTGCCATTTTCGTTTTCCCCATCTTAACCCATCTGAAACAGAAGTACTTTACTTCACTTCATCTGCATCTCATTCCAGCTCCCCACATGTCTCTGCGCCCCGCCTACTGTTATGTCTTTCTTAGCTCATAATCTTGGTGTTGCCCTTGATCCCTCTCTTTCCTTCTCATTACACATCACCAATACTGTCCGTTCTGGCGATTTCCAACTTTATAATCTTCGCCATGCACCTCCTTTTCACTCTTTCTAATTCTAATTATTTCCCTTTGTGCTTCCCATATTTTTCCTCTTTCTTATCTCTGTTTACTCTCACCCTTATGCTGTCCTCTATCCATGTTTATTGTTCATCTCAGTATCCTGACCCCCTTCTTTCCATTGTTATGAACCATATAAGCTCCTATATTTCCCTCTCTCCATCTCACCCCATTCATCTTTGCATTTTTCAAAAAATCACAAACCAAATTTGAATTTCCTCTGTCTTCTGGAAACGTGATATCCATATCCAATACTACAACTGTGGCTTATTTTCTTTATTCCTTTACCTACTTTACCCAGTCCGATCACGTACATCTTAAGAGTGGGGCTACCGGAATGCTCTTCCAAGCATTGGAAGGCTTTACCCATTCATATTTGCTTTTCTGAATCCTATCACATTTTTCGTACCCGCTTAAAAGACCATCTTTTTTGATCTCTCTCCCGCACATAACTTCTACTGCCTCTGTATGTCAGTTTACCTTATGATATATACCTCTGTAAAAAGGTTTTGTTAAAGCGATTTGGTGAACACTTATGAATTCAATAAAATACAAATATGGTTGAGGTCAGGCACATTATTTTTGGGACACAATTAGTGAAGTTGTTTGGTCTACAAAATACAGCATCATCACATACCATCAAATAGACCGCCTTAGCCAGCAAACACATTGGCATTAACAGCTCTACACACCTCTGCATTGTAATGTTCATGGAGAATATATGTAGATATTTTTATGATGCAACAGTCCACAAAATAATCAGTATTTCTGAGAATGGCTTAGAGCTGGAAACCTCTTGAACTGAGCTATCTGTCAGAAGCAAAACAATTAGAGGTAATAATCCCACATAATGTTGTTACAATATTCAATTTATTGTTACAGGTGAGGGGGAGTTTTGAAAAAAAACAAGGACAATTTATTAGTACAATTCTGGGAAAAACATAATCCATAAATCAATATTTTGAGAACTTCATCACTCAGTGGAGTTTTATAGATAAGATCTCCAGCAATGCCTTTTAAGCATACAGTAGCTCACAATCATTGCACAGGACTTTGAAATCAAGGAAGGGGCAATTACCTTTTCAAGACAAAAGTAGAAAGCCGATTGTGTACCTTTTTCTCAAGACTTATTAACCGCCAGCTGTGCATGTGTCCCTAGTTCATTGCAATGTTGATAGTAGCAACAACGATATGTGTCAACCTTTTGGCTAAGTGTAACACCTCTAAAGACACAGTACCAGCTGCTTACATTGGGTAGATCTGTTTGGAGAATGACTATCTCCAATATCTAAAGCAAGGAAAGGGGGTGCTCTACACACAGAGGTCCTTATGACTTTTCTAACCTGATCTTTTAAAAAATACATGTGTTGCAAAGTATGAAACTTGCTTCGAGTATGATCCCTGAACAACCCTAGTCATTGTTCTCACCGAATGGTGTTAAAAAACACAATTCGTCAAAAAATTCTTGAGGACATGTTGTTAGACGCTCCTCTGCGCACCAGAACTCTGCTAACATCTCCACAACACCTTCCCCGGTTTCCCACACTACTCCCTCCAGGGTTCGAGACTCACGTGATGTGGTTACCCCAAAGGACCGAAAGCTCTGTACCAGGTACAATGTACGTGCCCGGTTACAGCCCTTCCTGCATTGGCAGTTGCCATGGAGAACATACAACAGAAAGGGCGGCAGAACACCTCCGCATAGACCATTCATTTGCTCACGTGATTCAGAGCGGTGTTTCCCACGTGACCATGGTGGACGTTACATGACTCAGAAGCGCACAGTATATAAAGCTTAATGCACAGAGCAATCACTGCTTCTCAGCTGTCTTTCGACTCTGTTTGGCGCTACGTTTGATATACTCTGTTGGTTTACCTTGATCTTGGATATTTCACCTGGACTCCTTCGGATTACCCTTTTGTACCTTTGCTTGGAACTGTTTACCCATTGCTGAACCTCGACCCGTCCCTCACCTGTCTTCGGATCATCCCTTGGTACTTTGTTGGACTTCTACGCCATTGCCCTTTGGGAACTCAAACTACGTCTTCAGCTCTACAGGTGGGTTATCATGTGTCCACGCTTGACTCCGTTCTCTGTTGTTCTGGGGACCGCCTCTCATCTGAGTCTCAAACCTCCTTCACTAGGTTTCCCGGGCTTTCCAACCACTGGATAGGTAAGATTATTCAGATCCTCTGATTCTTGTGTTATATTGTATTTGACTGGTACTTAACCTCGTTCTTTCTGCAGCAGCATCAGTGTTCCAGAGGTTCCGTGGATCCGGGAAGTAACATCTCCCACCTGTGGCTCCAAAGGCCGCACAGCGGGGTTCTTTTGGTTCCTGTTATGATGTTGCTGTTCATACAGCAGCCTAAGCTACCTGGCATGATAAAGCTGGGTGGAATGGAATGTTATATGCCTCTGGTTCTGATGAGGTCATACAGTGTGAAATGGACAGCGCTATTCTGAGTGTTCTAAGTTTGTCAGTTAATCTTGCTTAGTGTTTCTGTAGGGAGCCCATGTTGATGCTGGGGGTCTTTTCCCTAGTTAACTTAAATAAACTTTCTTCTGAAGACTTACCTGTGCCTGTCGATGTCTTCGCAACAATGGCGACGAGGATGGGATGTTGAAGACCCCCAGCAAGGATCCTGAAGGCTCTGCCGCTCCGCCGTGCCCCCGGCGTAGTAGCGGCAGTTTGGACTGAACTCAAGTCAGTCACACCGTGTGCTGGCCACTCCGCTTTGTCCCAGCGTCGAGCGGCCACTGAGTCCGGCAGCCGTGTATCAAGTAAGTGTGCCGCTTTGAACTGTGTGCCCGCAAGCCCTGATTCCTTCCGAAATCGAGCCCCGCTTCGCTCCACTGTTGGAATGCCTACGAGGCTGTAGGCCCTGTCGTCTCTCCGGCATCGTTGCGTGGGGAAGGCTATCGCTGGAGCCTGGCACGGTACAGCAGAAAGACGTGGCATTTGCCGGGGTGTTCGCGACCCCATACGAAAGAATAGAAGGAAGGGGAGAAGCGGGAGAGGAGCGGCTGTCCCGAGAAAGGGCGCCGTATGACATGTAATACGGGCGCATGCAGATTCTTAAAGAAACAATCTACCACACAGCTGCTGGTTAATGCGCACGGTGAGGCAAGTGATTGGATGCCGTACTGTACCGAGCAGTGGCGCATTGTAATTTCCAGGGGAAGGCACCACACAGCTGCTAGTTGGAGCGCACTAGAGCCATCATACTAATACATGGGCTCATCCTGACCTGAAGAGGGTTGTCATATTTTGCTTCTTATCTGAGTCACACTATCTGCATTTATAAAATAAAAAAAAATAAAAAACACAAGTAAGAAAGGGAGGCACGAAAAGGAAGCAATTTTGATGCAGGAAGGACGAGAGGAGCTGAAGACTGGTCTGGGGTGTCTCCTGAAGAATGAAAGTAGCTGAAGGCTGGGGTGTCTCCTGAAGAGTGAAAGTAGCTGAAGGCTGGTTTGGTGTGTCTCCTTGAGCAGTACGCCCTGTTTTAAGACCAGACATGGCAGGTCTGCCGGGGATAGCTGGACCACCGATATTTATGCCGATACCAGGAGCTGCAAAAATACCATGGGCTCAGTGGCGTAAAGGATTTGCACACTATTTAAAGGCTGCCGGCGGAACGTCATATTCTAGTGAGAGGAAATTAGCACTGTTATTGCATTTTTTGGGGTATGAAGGCCAAAGAATTTATGAGACGCTTCCTCAACCAACAGGAGATGGTGGCGAAGGTGATACTACGAATGAATTTGACGTTGCTTTGTTGAAGCTAGACAAGCATTTCAATCCCAAGACCAGCACAATATTAGAGCGATATAACTTTCGTATGAGGATGCAAGCCCAGGGTGAGTCAGTTGAGGAATATGTGACGGCCCTGCGGCATTTAGCTTTAACTTGCAAGTTCCAAGGAACATTCGACGAACACATTCGTGATCAGTTTATGACGCACTGTAGATCTAATAAGATACGCGAGGAGTTGTGGTTGAAAGATGACCCCAATCTGGTTGAAGTCTTAGATCTGGCGAAACGCGTAGAACATTCATTAGCATGTGTCGCGAAATTGTCAAAGGGTGAGACAAATGAGTCCAAGGAAAGCAAGAGTGAAGTATTGAATGTGGGAGATATCAAGAGCAGAAGAAGAGGAAAGAGCAAGCAGTCGAATAAAATTGGGGAGGAGAAGAAGAACCAAGAGACAGTGCTGAGAACTGAGAAGAGAGAGAGTTTTTGATGTGCCAGTACCACACATTTTGCTTCATCCATCGTATGTCCAGGCCATAAAGCGACATGTGCAAGGTGCAAAAGGAGAGGTAATTTTGCGAACTGTTGTAAGAACTATCAGTTTGGACAGTCCAATCAGAGAAAAGTTCTTTATGTCAATGATGAAGAGGACGGCAGATTGTCGGATGAAGAAGTGATACTTCCTGTGCAGAATGTCATTGTCAATACAGTCAATGTTGTGATGGAGGGCGATGAAGATGATTGTGAGCGACCGTATGCGACTGTGAATGTGAATGGTTGTGAAGTTTCTATGATGGCGGATTCAGGCTCAAAGATTACTTTAGTGTCCAGAAATGTGTTTGAGAAGATGTGTGGAGCGGTAGATAGTTTGACTCATCTGGATATCAATCCTGGGGGGTACAATCAAGACAGAATTGAGCTCCTGGGTTATGAGTGGAGTGAATTTGAGTTCAAGGGCAGGAGGTGTAAAGGCAAAGTATATGTCACTAGGAAGGGGCAATCTTTGCTGGGATGGAGAGAACAGAAAAGCCTGGGTATTCGTTTGGACCCCAATCATCCCAAACAAGTACTCCAAGTGTTGTTGCCATGCGAGGAGTCAAGCAAGATTGTGGCAAAGCATAAGGGAGTGTTTGAGGAACGTTTGGGGAAGTTGAAGGGGTTTCAGCACCAGATTGTACTAAAGAGGGGTAGCGTGCCAGTTGTGGCTAAACTTAGGACCATACCTCTCTCTTTAAGGGAAGGAGTAAGGAATGAGCTAAAGAAATTGTCGCAAATGGGAGTAATTGAGAGAGCGGGAGGTGTTGAGTGGGTGTCACCGATTGTTGTGGTAAAGAAAAGTTCAGGTGATTTGAGGTTGTGCGCTGACATGCGTGAGCTCAACAAGTGTGTCATGGTTGACAGACACCCTTTGCCTAATATGGGTGAAATGTTGACCATGGTAGGAAAGGGGAGAATATTCTCAAAGTTGGATATGGCGTGTGCATTTCATCAAGTTGAGTTGATGGAAGAATGTAGGAAGGTCACAGCTTTCATAACTCATGAGGGGGTATTCCAATTCAGAAGAATGCCATTCCGTTTGGCGTCAGCTTCCTCGGTGTTCCAAAAGATTATGGATCGGTTACTTGGATGTATAAAAGGAGTGTTTTGTTTCCAAGACGATGTGTTAATATGTGGTGAGACATTGGAGGAGGATGATAGAAGTCTTTATGCAGTGTTGAAGATTTTTGAAGAGAGAGGCATCACGTTGAGGGAAGAGAAGTGCAAATCTGCGGTATCCAAGGTAGATTACTTGGGTCACGAGGTATCATCCGAAGGGGTGAAGCCCAAGGAAAGTATTATTAACTCCATAAAAGAAATCGAGAGGCCAACGACTAAAGGTGAACTTCGGTCATTTTTGGGCATGACAGAGTTTTATCAAAAGTTTGTAGAGAATTATGCTGCTAAGGTCATGGAGATGAGAAAGATATTGAGAAAAGGTGCAGACTTTGCGTGGAGTCGTGAGTGTGATGTTGAGTTTTCCAGGATCAAGGAGGAAATAGATATGGCAAAGCATTTGGGATGTTTTGATACCAGGAAGATAACTATTATCACGGTGGATGCTAGTGAGGGCGGCCTAGGTGCAGTTCTAGCTCAGAAACAAGATGATGGATCGGAGGTAATAATAGCTCATGCATCACGTGGGTTGAAAGGAGCGGAAGTGCGTTATTCAGTTCTTGAAAAAGAAGCTCTTGCATGTTATTGGGCTGTAGAGAAGTTTAAGAATTTTGTCTGGGGTGTGGAATTTGTGATTCGTACAGATCACAAGCCTTTGAAAGTTATTTTTGAAACGAAAGGTCTTGACAAAATATCACGCAGAGTGGCTGGATGGGTTACCAGGATGCAAACCCACAAATTTGTAATGGAAGTAATTCCTGGGAAAGAAAACACATTAGCGGATAGTTTGTCGAGAGTAAAGGTTCATTCCCAGGACAGGATAGAGGATGATGACATGGAGATGGTGTTTGTGAGCACAGAAGGTATTGTCTCCAAGCAAGAGTGGTTGGATGAGATAAGGAAGGACAGGGTATTGAGAAAAGTGATCTTGTATGTTGTCTCCGCAGTTTGGCCAAGTAAATCAGTGTTACTAGAGGAAGAAAAACCTTATTGGGAGGTAAAAGATGAGTTATCAGTTGCTGATGAGATATTGTTTAGATGGGAAAGAGCAGTGGCTTCCGCCGGGATTCGAGGAAGGATAATTGATTTGGCGCACAGTGGTCATATAGGTATTGCAAAAACAAAAGGAGTGTTGAGAACTGATTACTGGTGGCCAGGTTTTGACAAGGAAGTTGAAGTTCGTTTGGGCCAGTGTCAATTTTGCCTTAGAAGTGGTAAGGGAGTTGAAGCTAAGAAGCAACCCCTGGTTGATGTTGGAGTGCCTTCAGGAGTTTGGAGGGATATTGCCATGGATATACTAGGACCTGTTGATTTGGGATATGGTCGGGGAAGATTTGTTGTTGTGGCTGCTGATCTATTCTCCAGGTGGGTAGATTTTAGAATTGTAAGAGAGATAACAGGTGAAAGTATGGTCAAGGTACTGCAAGAAATGTTTGCAAGTGAGGGACTTCCAGGAAGTGTTCTCACAGACAAAGCACACAATTTACCGGTGGATGTTTTCCTAAGTATCTAGAAAAATGTGGTGTGAGTCATAAGAGGGCAGCTTTGTACCACCCTGAAACGAATGGAGTTGTTGAAAGACTCAATAGATGTGTGATGGAGAGTATTTGCATGGGGGAAGAGTGTGGTTTTGACAAGTTGGCAACCATTCAGAATAGAATGTGGGCTTTGCGTATGGCACCCCATGCCACCACTGGTTTGTGTCCATTTGAGCTTATGAGAGGTCAGAAACCTTATTCCATGGCATGTCCACCTTGGTTGGGCAGAAGCAGGGAGTCTGATGTGGTGGTTGACGAAGTGAGAAGGTCTCTCAAAAAGAAGAAGAGTGAATGGGTCATGCGGGAAAACAAGAAGAGAGGAAGAAAGGAATTGTGTGTGGAGTGTGGCGACTGGGTGAGGATAAGGAAAGGAGTGGTAAAGAAGAAGGGAGACATGTTGTACTCCGACCCAGTTAGAGTTGTGGCTGTATTGAAGGGTGCAGTGCGAGTGGCTGGTGGCCAAGTTTGGAATAAAAATAGAGTGGCCACAGTGAAAACAGGTGATGTGTGAAACGCGTTGTTGCAGGGAACCTTTATAA
Source organism: Ambystoma mexicanum (assembly GCF_040938575.1). Classification (NCBI taxonomy): domain Eukaryota; kingdom Metazoa; phylum Chordata; class Amphibia; order Caudata; family Ambystomatidae; genus Ambystoma; species Ambystoma mexicanum. Next base: position 397,112,369 of record NC_090941.1, on the reverse strand, counting down.
AAGAAAAAGAAAGGGAGATGTGTTATGATGTTGCTGTTCATACAGCAGCCTAAGCTACCTGGCATGATAAAGCTGGGTGGAATGGAATGTTATATGCCTCTGGTTCTGATGAGGTCATAGAGTGTGAAATGGACTGTGCTATTCTGAGTGTTCTAAGTTTGTGAGTTAATCTTGCTTAGTGTTTCTGTAGGGAGCCCATGTTGATGCTGGGGGTCTTTTCCCTAGTTAACTTAAATAAACTTACTTCTGATGACTTACCTGTGCCTGTCAATGTCTTCACAACAGTTCCCCTGTGCGTCACTTGGGGACGGAGGTCTCAACGGTCTACACGACACTCAAGTCAGAACACATGTCTGACTACACTTTTTGTTAATTTCATTGACAGCCATATACTGAAGGCTATTTTATTTTACAAAGTTATTCCTAACACTAGGTCCCTAATAAAAAACCTTTTTCGCCCTATGTGTTGACAATCTAATACCCGTGGGTGCTTAGCCCTAGTGGGTGCTGATGTGCCGACTGCAAGGGGATGTTGCGAACCTGTCCCTATCCTCTCTAAACCACTTTCCTATTAGCTAAAACAAAGTGCACACATTTGGGGGTCGATATCTGTATTTTAATGTTTTCGCCTCCCAGCCGTGTGGCTTATTAAATTACAAATCAAAAAAACACAAGGTTTTATAAAAAGAGAGAGATTTCTATGTCCTACTTGTCACATAGAACTCTATTAAAAAAGCTCCCTTTGCTCTGTACAGTGTCAGGACTGTGGGATGCAAGGGGAGTTATGATAACAGTGAATTTCTTTTTGTAAGCCCTTTACTTAATATGTAGGGGTATTGGGGTCTGGGTTATCCACCAGATCCTGCTAGACAACAGTCAACCGGTTTCAGCGGGATTCATCAGTGGCCGCTTTCTTCAGGACGAATATTATTAAATGAAATATTCTCTTATGGATTCTTCACTGTTAGGAAGAATGCGGAGGATGTCTTCAGGTCTCAGACCAGCTTAGTTGCGTCGATCCCTAAGTCCTACAGGACAAACAACAAAAAGAGATAGATGGACTATCATCAGTCTCCGAGTACTATTAGAGACTGTTGGACATGTATTTACGTCATCATTCTGGGGTGAGGTGCATCTTACCTCTTATTCTGGCATTTGTTGGTTGTTCTCTGTTGGAACACAGGTATAGATGTCTTGAATCTTCCTGTCAGATAGCCTGCGTCTCTCAATATTAATTCCTAAAAAGAGGAAGGAGAGAACGGGACGTTACAGGGCTTTGTGTTTCCGAAAATGTACTATACGCTACAGCTTACAGTCTATATGGACTTGTCTCCATTCTTAAACAGGTTGGTTTTCAACGTCCATATATACCCGTATCTAATTCACTATGAGGATTCTGATCCTTACTACATATGTAGTCTCATAGACTCGGTAAAAGGAACCAGGTTCCTTCCTCGACAGTCCTTAGGTATAGCATCAAAAGCGTTTTTTAATTTTTTAAATTTTTTAAAGGTTTTAGAGACATACTCCTATGGTGAATCCACTCGAGTGGATAACAAGGTATTTTTTGGGGGGGGTTGTTGGTTGCCACCGCTTACCTTATTTATTTTCTCTGTCGTTGCTATCGTCCGTGTTTATGTTATGCGCCATTTTGTTTACCTATTTGTAGTCACCTGTTGGTCACGTATTCAGGTTTCGGACTACAAAAACGGCTCAAAGCAACTCGGGAGGTGTAGTCTCTCTTCCGTGCTTCGGTACCGTTTTGATATTTCAAAAGCGGCATCGTGGTCACGTGAGTGCAATCACTAATCGCTCGTAAGTATCAGCAGACTCTGCGGCAGTCGGGATCCATCGTTCTCCTACCCGCATCTGAATTCCATGATGTTAGATGCTGTAGAGAGCCAGCTATGTTGATTGGTAGCGGTGTCGCGGTCATGTGAGCACAAAAGCCAATCATGTGAATGCTTGTCATTCGGTCCCAGGAGAAACTGGGAGTTGTAGTGTACCCATATTGTTTGTGTACACTGGACCATTGACGCAGATCAATTTTCTCTTTTAGGTATTCTGACCTTCTCTAGTATGGTTCTGATTCCATCATAGAACTGCCAAGGCTTGCCAGCAAATTTCTTCATTAAGGCCAGTGACATGGCTCCGTGTCCTATAGATCCATTGTTGTTCTCTTCTCAAGAGAAGAGCTGCTAAGTTTCCACCTCTTTTAGGTATTCTGACCTTTTCTAGTATGGTCCAACTCAAGTCATTCTCAGTGTGGTTCATTTCAATATAATGTTCAACCAATGGGGCGGTCCTCTTGTTATTTCTTATATTGGATCTATGTTCTCCAATACGTATCTTGATTGCTCTTGTCGTCATCCCAATGTAGATTTTCTGGCATGGACATTTAATCAAGTATACCACGTTGTTGGTGTTGCAGTTCGTGAATAGCCTCTGCTCCCAGGGGTATTTCCAACCTATGTCTACAGTGGTTGTACGTTGGGTGAATCTGCAGACAGTGCAATTTCCACATGGAGTGTGCCCCACAGGTTTAGGTGTATTCCACAATGTTGTTGAATTACTGACAGTAGTTGTTTCTTTGTAGGTATGTACTAGTGAATCCCTAAGGTTTTTTCTCCTTCTTATCGCAAAAAGTGGCTCAGTAAGTTGATATTCATCAATATTTAACAGGTGCCAAGCTTTTCGAATCTCTTTCTTTAAGCGGTTAATAACCGGAGAGTGACTAAATACTGCTGTGATGGAGTTGTCGTCTCTCTTCCGTCTGCCATGTTGGTTGAGGGTTATTTCCCTAGGTATATTTCTCGCCCTCTTTTTGGCTTGTTTTATTATTTTATGTGGATAATTTCTCTCCTTAAGATTCTTAGAGAGTCTTTCCGCTTGTAGGTCGTACTCGATTCGTGTAGTACAGTTCCTCCGAAAACGGAGAAATTGACCGAAAGGCAAATTTTCTTTTAAAGACCTCTGGTGAAAGCTGGTGTAATCCAATAGTGAATTCCTATCCGTGGGTTTTTGGAACACAGTGGTCTCAAAAGTCTGTCCTCTCCTTGTGATTTTCAGATCTAGGAATGTGGCCTCCGTTTTGCTGGTCTCGTGTGTGAATTTGAGAAAAGGGTTTAGACCATTGATCCACTCTATAAATCGTGTGAGAGTTCCGGCGTCTCCATTGAACAGTAAAAAAATGTCATCAATGTAACGTCGCCAACTCACTATGTTATTGACGAAAGGGTTGGTTGCAGGGTATATATGTTTTTCTTCAAAATCTGCAACATATAAATTCGCTAGAGTCGGTGCAAAAGTCGCGCCCATAGCTGTTCCTGCTATTTGTTCATAATAATTTTCACCGTTTAAAAAATAGTTTTTGGTCAGAGCTATTTCTGCTAATTGCATTATCAATTGGATGGGCATATCAATAGTTTTTGTTTGTAAAACTTTTTCAATAACTTTCAAAGTTTCCCTTTGAGGGATCTTGGAATAGAGAGACTCTATGTCCATGGTCACAATGTAGATATCATCACTCTCAAGTGTTAGGTTATCCAAGTACGTCAGAATCGATGTTGTGTCTTTTGTGTAGGAGCGCATTTTACTCACTTCTTCCCTTAGGAAAAAGTCGGTGAACTGGGAAAGTGGCTCTAAGATGGAGCCAATTCCAGACACAATCGGGCGTCCAGGTATTGGAAGGACACCCTTATGTATTTTAGGAAGTGCGTAAAAGGCAGGTCGCCTTGGATGTTTTGGGTTTAAGAACGCAGCTTCTTTCTCACTTATATATCCTTCTGCCTCTGCTTCTTCAATAATGGGGCTGATCATGTTTCTGAGGCGTTGAGTTGGATCACTCCCTAATCTTTGATATGTCATGTGATCTCCTATCAAGGTTTTAACCATTTCGTTGTAGTCAGTCTTGTTCATGATGACGATGGCTCCCCCTTTATCTGCGGGTTTTATGACAATATCATCATTTGTCTGTAGTTCTTTAAGAGCTATACTTTCCATTCTGGTCATGTTCTGGAAAGTGCTTGAGTTATTCTCTGCTTCAATTTCTTCAAGCTTCTTAAGGATCAGTTTTTCGAAAGTTTGAGATTCAACAGTTATTGCATGTGGTGGCGGGTAGTATGTGGATTTGTTATGCAAACCTGTTACGTCTGTAGGTCCATTGCGGTTATTTGTAGCAAAAAATTGTTTGAGACGTATCTTCCTCATTAGCTGGGTAATCTCAATTCTCGTCTGGAAAGGATCATGAGCGGATGTAGGTACAAACGAAAGTCCTTTCTGCAATACTTGCATGTGTGTGTTAGAGAGACTAAAGGTAGAGAGGTTGACTACCAAAGATTCCTTTTCGGGTTTCTCATTTGTTATTCGTATTTCTAGGGGTTGTATTGTGGGTTGGCGTTCTGTTGATACCAACCTCTCCCTCTGTTCCTGGTGACTATAGGTGATTGATTCTGCCACCATCCTCTGGCCTTTCCACGGCCTCTTGGGGCCTGAAAACCCCGGGTGTTACCGCCTCTGTTCTGTTGTTGGTCCTCGAATCGGACGTTGCCATTCGTTCTATCCGTATCTTCATCCAAGCTCCCACTCGAGAAATTCCAGTTCCCAGGTCTTGGTCTGTTCCTTTGTCGGTTTGGTCTACCTCTCATGGGTCCCGCATATGGCATAGTGGCATTTTTCTCTTGTTCTTCATAATATGAGTCTGTTGTATATGGATACTTTTTTTCGTGGGAGAATGCTGCAATGTCCTTTTTGAGTTTGGTTACCTTTTTATTAAGGTTTAGTTCTTTAAACTCTTTAATCGTTGCATCCAGGGTAGCCATGCTTTTAAGGTAGTCGCCTACAATCATTTTTGTTGTTATCGCATCCTGTTTGGTAATGATTTCGTTCATCAACCTCTCTGATACACTTTTGGCCGTATTTATTATTAATATGATCCAGTCTCTGGTGCATTTGTTTGAGATAAAACTCCAGTCCTTTCTGAATTTCAATTCTTCGAGGAAGATTCTCGGTTCAATCCTGATAATAAGTCCATTCGGGGCAATGTGTGCCCGTAGATATTCAGTCATAATGGCCCCATGCAGTTCGGTTCTGATTAACTTTTTGCGTAACACTTCCAGTTCGTTCCAGTCATCGCTTTTTGTAGCTATTGCAGCTTGCTGTTCTGCACCCAATATTGAAGGATTCGCAAGGATTCCCTCTATTAGTTCTTCTGCAAAAGCCAGATATGTTGCCTCTGCCATTTTTAGTCGTGCTTCGATATGTATTTGTTAAAAAGTACTCAAATGTCTAGTCCACGTCTCTTAATGTTATTCATTACTCCTTTTTTAAAGTGCCCTATTGGTGCACTGACTCGCGGTGTTAGCCGCCAGAAGGTAAAGTAACTACAGAAATGGAGTCGATAGGTGTACGCCTCCTATCTATACCTCAGTATTTCAACACATATGTGACAGAAGGCTATTTTATTTTACAAAGTTATTCCTAACACTAGGTCCCTAATAAAAAACCTTTTTCGCCCTATGTGTTGACAATCTAATACCCGTGGGTGCTTAGCCCTAGTGGGTGCTGATGTGCCGACTGCAAGGGGATGTTGCGAACCTGTCCCTATCCTCTCTAAACCACTTTCCTATTAGCTAAAACAAAGTGCACACATTTGGGGGTCGATATCTGTATTTTAATGTTTTCGCCTCCCAGCCGTGTGGCTTATTAAATTACAAATCAAAAAAACACAAGGTTTTATAAAAAGAGAGAGATTTCTATGTCCTACTTGTCACATAGAACTCTATTAAAAAAGCTCCCTTTGCTCTGTACAGTGTCAGGACTGTGGGATGCAAGGGGAGTTATGATAACAGTGAATTTCTTTTTGTAAGCCCTTTACTTAATATGTAGGGGTATTGGGGTCTGGGTTATCCACCAGATCCTGCTAGACAACAGTCAACCGGTTTCAGCGGGATTCATCAGTGGCCGCTTTCTTCAGGACGAATATTATTAAATGAAATATTCTCTTATGGATTCTTCACTGTTAGGAAGAATGCGGAGGATGTCTTCAGGTCTCAGACCAGCTTAGTTGCGTCGATCCCTAAGTCCTACAGGACAAACAACAAAAAGAGATAGATGGACTATCATCAGTCTCCGAGTACTATTAGAGACTGTTGGACATGTATTTACGTCATCATTCTGGGGTGAGGTGCATCTTACCTCTTATTCTGGCATTTGTTGGTTGTTCTCTGTTGGAACACAGGTATAGATGTCTTGAATCTTCCTGTCAGATAGCCTGCGTCTCTCAATATTAATTCCTAAAAAGAGGAAGGAGAGAACGGGACGTTACAGGGCTTTGTGTTTCCGAAAATGTACTATACGCTACAGCTTACAGTCTATATGGACTTGTCTCCATTCTTAAACAGGTTGGTTTTCAACGTCCATATATACCCGTATCTAATTCACTATGAGGATTCTGATCCTTACTACATATGTAGTCTCATAGACTCGGTAAAAGGAACCAGGTTCCTTCCTCGACAGTCCTTAGGTATAGCATCAAAAGCGTTTTTTAATTTTTTTAATTTTTTAAAGGTTTTAGAGACATACTCCTATGGTGAATCCACTCGAGTGGATAACAAGGTATTTTTTGGGGGGGGTTGTTGGTTGCCACCGCTTACCTTATTTATTTTCTCTGTCGTTGCTATCGTCCGTGTTTATGTTATGCGCCATTTTGTTTACCTATTTGTAGTCACCTGTTGGTCACGTATTCAGGTTTCGGACTACAAAAACGGCTCAAAGCAACTCGGGAGGTGTAGTCTCTCTTCCGTGCTTCGGTACCGTTTTGATATTTCAAAAGCGGCATCGTGGTCACGTGAGTGCAATCACTAATCGCTCGTAAGTATCAGCAGACTCTGCGGCAGTCGGGATCCATCGTTCTCCTACCCGCATCTGAATTCCATGATGTTAGATGCTGTAGAGAGCCAGCTATGTTGATTGGTAGCGGTGTCGCGGTCATGTGAGCACAAAAGCCAATCATGTGAATGCTTGTCATTCGGTCCCAGGAGAAACTGGGAGTTGTAGTGTACCCATATTGTTTGTGTACACTGGACCATTGACGCAGATCAATTTTCTCTTTTAGGTATTCTGACCTTCTCTAGTATGGTTCTGATTCCATCATAGAACTGCCAAGGCTTGCCAGCAAATTTCTTCATTAAGGCCAGTGACATGGCTCCGTGTCCTATAGATCCATTGTTGTTCTCTTCTCAAGAGAAGAGCTGCTAAGTTTCCACCTCTTTTAGGTATTCTGACCTTTTCTAGTATGGTCCAACTCAAGTCATTCTCAGTGTGGTTCATTTCAATATAATGTTCAACCAATGGGGCGGTCCTCTTGTTATTTCTTATATTGGATCTATGTTCTCCAATACGTATCTTGATTGCTCTTGTCGTCATCCCAATGTAGATTTTCTGGCATGGACATTTAATCAAGTATACCACGTTGTTGGTGTTGCAGTTCGTGAATAGCCTCTGCTCCCAGGGGTATTTCCAACCTATGTCTACAGTGGTTGTACGTTGGGTGAATCTGCAGACAGTGCAATTTCCACATGGAGTGTGCCCCACAGGTTTAGGTGTATTCCACAATGTTGTTGAATTACTGACAGTAGTTGTTTCTTTGTAGGTATGTACTAGTGAATCCCTAAGGTTTTTTCTCCTTCTTATCGCAAAAAGTGGCTCAGTAAGTTGATATTCATCAATATTTAACAGGTGCCAAGCTTTTCGAATCTCTTTCTTTAAGCGGTTAATAACCGGAGAGTGACTAAATACTGCTGTGATGGAGTTGTCGTCTCTCTTCCGTCTGCCATGTTGGTTGAGGGTTATTTCCCTAGGTATATTTCTCGCCCTCTTTTTGGCTTGTTTTATTATTTTATGTGGATAATTTCTCTCCTTAAGATTCTTAGAGAGTCTTTCCGCTTGTAGGTCGTACTCGATTCGTGTAGTACAGTTCCTCCGAAAACGGAGAAATTGACCGAAAGGCAAATTTTCTTTTAAAGACCTCTGGTGAAAGCTGGTGTAATCCAATAGTGAATTCCTATCCGTGGGTTTTTGGAACACAGTGGTCTCAAAAGTCTGTCCTCTCCTTGTGATTTTCAGATCTAGGAATGTGGCCTCCGTTTTGCTGGTCTCGTGTGTGAATTTGAGAAAAGGGTTTAGACCATTGATCCACTCTATAAATCGTGTGAGAGTTCCGGCGTCTCCATTGAACAGTAAAAAAATGTCATCAATGTAACGTCGCCAACTCACTATGTTATTGACGAAAGGGTTGGTTGCAGGGTATATATGTTTTTCTTCAAAATCTGCAACATATAAATTCGCTAGAGTCGGTGCAAAAGTCGCGCCCATAGCTGTTCCTGCTATTTGTTCATAATAATTTTCACCGTTTAAAAAATAGTTTTTGGTCAGAGCTATTTCTGCTAATTGCATTATCAATTGGATGGGCATATCAATAGTTTTTGTTTGTAAAACTTTTTCAATAACTTTCAAAGTTTCCCTTTGAGGGATCTTGGAATAGAGAGACTCTATGTCCATGGTCACAATGTAGATATCATCACTCTCAAGTGTTAGGTTATCCAAGTACGTCAGAATCAATGTTGTGTCTTTTGTGTAGGAGCGCATTTTACTCACTTCTTCCCTTAGGAAAAAGTCGGTGAACTGGGAAAGTGGGAAAGTGGGATGACGACAAGAGCAATCAAGATACGTATTGGAGAACATAGATCCAATATAAGAAATAACAAGAGGACCGCCCCATTGGTTGAACATTATATTGAAATGAACCACACTGAGAATGACTTGAGTTGGACCATACTAGAAAAGGTCAGAATACCTAAAAGAGGTGGAAACTTAGCAGCTCTTCTCTTGAGAAGAGAACAACAATGGATCTATAGGACACGGAGCCATGTCACTGGCCTTAATGAAGAAATTTGCTGGCAAGCCTTGGCAGTTCTATGATGGAATCAGAACCATACTAGAGAAGGTCAGAATACCTAAAAGAGAAAATTGATCTGCGTCAATGGTCCAGTGTACACAAACAATATGGGTACACTACAACTCCCAGTTTCTCCTGGGACCGAATGACAAGCATTCACATGATTGGCTTTTGTGCTCACATGACCGCGACACCGCTACCAATCAACATAGCTGGCTCTCTACAGCATCTAACATCATGGAATTCAGATGCGGGTAGGAGAACGATGGATCCCGACTGCCGCAGAGTCTGCTGATACTTACGAGCGATTAGTGATTGCACTCACGTGACCACGATGCCGCTTTTGAAATATCAAAACGGTACCGAAGCACGGAAGAGAGACTACACCTCCCGAGTTGCTTTGAGCCGTTTTTGTAGTCCGAAACCTGAATACGTGACCAACAGGTGACTACAAATAGGTAAACAAAATGGCGCATAACATAAACACGGACGATAGCAACGACAGAGAAAATAAATAAGGTAAGCGGTGGCAACCAACAACCCCCCCCAAAAAATACCTTGTTATCCACTCGAGTGGATTCACCATAGGAGTATGTCTCTAAAACCTTTAAAAAATTAAAAAAAATAAAAAATGCTTTTGATGCTATACCTAAGGACTGTCGAGGAAGGAACCTGGTTCCTTTTACCGAGTCTATGAGACTACATATGTAGTAAGGATCAGAATCCTCATAGTGAATTAGATACGGGTATATATGGACGTTGAAAACCAACCTGTTTAAGAATGGAGACAAGTCCATATAGACTGTAAGCTGTAGCGTATAGTACATTTTCGGAAACACAAAGCCCTGTAACGTCCCGTTCTCTCCTTCCTCTTTTTAGGAATTAATATTGAGAGACGCAGGCTATCTGACAGGAAGATTCAAGACATCTATACCTGTGTTCCAACAGAGAACAACCAACAAATGCCAGAATAAGAGGTAAGATGCACCTCACCCCAGAATGATGACGTAAATACATGTCCAACAGTCTCTAATAGTACTCGGAGACTGATGATAGTCCATCTATCTCTTTTTGTTGTTTGTCCTGTAGGACTTAGGGATCGACGCAACTAAGCTGGTCTGAGACCTGAAGACATCCTCCGCATTCTTCCTAACAGTGAAGAATCCATAAGAGAATATTTCATTTAATAATATTCGTCCTGAAGAAAGCGGCCACTGATGAATCCCGCTGAAACCGGTTGACTGTTGTCTAGCAGGATCTGGTGGATAACCCAGACCCCAATACCCCTACATATTAAGTAAAGGGCTTACAAAAAGAAATTCACTGTTATCATAACTCCCCTTGCATCCCACAGTCCTGACACTGTACAGAGCAAAGGGAGCTTTTTTAATAGAGTTCTATGTGACAAGTAGGACATAGAAATCTCTCTCTTTTTATAAAACCTTGTGTTTTTTTGATTTGTAATTTAATAAGCCACACGGCTGGGAGGCGAAAACATTAAAATACAGATATCGACCCCCAAATGTGTGCACTTTGTTTTAGCTAATAGGAAAGTGGTTTAGAGAGGATAGGGACAGGTTCGCAACATCCCCTTGCAGTCGGCACATCAGCACCCACTAGGGCTAAGCACCCACGGGTATTAGATTGTCAACACATAGGGCGAAAAAGGTTTTTTATTAGGGACCTAGTGTTAGGAATAACTTTGTAAAATAAAATAGCCTTCTGTCACATATGTGTTGAAATACTGAGGTATAGATAGGAGGCGTACACCTATCGACTCCATTTCTGTAGTTACTTTACCTTCTGGCGGCTAACACCGCGAGTCAGTGCACCAATAGGGCACTTTAAAAAAGGAGTAATGAATAACATTAAGAGACGTGGACTAGACATTTGAGTACTTTTTAACAAATACATATCGAAGCACGACTAAAAATGGCAGAGGCAACATATCTGGCTTTTGCAGAAGAACTAATAGAGGGAATCCTTGCGAATCCTTCAATATTGGGTGCAGAACAGCAAGCTGCAATAGCTACAAAAAGCGATGACTGGAACGAACTGGAAGTGTTACGCAAAAAGTTAATCAGAACCGAACTGCATGGGGCCATTATGACTGAATATCTACGGGCACACATTGCCCCGAATGGACTTATTATCAGGATTGAACCGAGAATCTTCCTCGAAGAATTGAAATTCAGAAAGGACTGGAGTTTTATCTCAAACAAATGCACCAGAGACTGGATCATATTAATAATAAATACGGCCAAAAGTGTATCAGAGAGGTTGATGAACGAAATCATTACCAAACAGGATGCGATAACAACAAAAATGATTGTAGGCGACTACCTTAAAAGCATGGCTACCCTGGATGCAACGATTAAAGAGTTTAAAGAACTAAACCTTAATAAAAAGGTAACCAAACTCAAAAAGGACATTGCAGCATTCTCCCACGAAAAAAAGTATCCATATACAACAGACTCATATTATGAAGAACAAGAGAAAAATGCCACTATGCCATATGCGGGACCCATGAGAGGTAGACCAAACCGACAAAGGAACAGACCAAGACCTGGGAACTGGAATTTCTCGAGTGGGAGCTTGGATGAAGATACGGATAGAACGAATGGCAACGTCCGATTCGAGGACCAACAACAGAACAGAGGCGGTAACACCCGGGGTTTTCAGGCCCCAAGAGGCCGTGGAAAGGCCAGAGGATGGTGGCAGAATCAATCACCTATAGTCACCAGGAACAGAGGGAGAGGTTGGTATCAACAGAACGCCAACCCACAATACAACCCCTAGAAATACGAATAACAAATGAGAAACCCGAAAAGGAATCTTTGGTAGTCAACCTCTCTACCTTTAGTCTCTCTAACACACACATGCAAGTATTGCAGAAAGGACTTTCGTTTGTACCTACATCCGCTCATGATCCTTTCCAGACGAGAATTGAGATTACCCAGCTAATGAGGAAGATACGTCTCAAACAATTTTTTGCTACAAATAACCGCAATGGACCTACAGACGTAACAGGTTTGCATAACAAATCCACATACTACCCGCCACCACATGCAATAACTGTTGAATCTCAAACTTTCGAAAAACTGATCCTTAAGAAGCTTGAAGAAATTGAAGCAGAGAATAACTCAAGCACTTTCCAGAACATGACCAGAATGGAAAGCATAGCTCTTAAAGAACTACAGACAAATGATGATATTGTCATAAAACCCGCAGATAAAGGGGGAGCCATCGTCATCATGAACAAGACTGACTACAACGAAATGGTTAAAACCTTGATAGGAGATCACATGACATATCAAAGATTAGGGAGTGATCCAACTCAACGCCTCAGAAACATGATCAGCCCCATTATTGAAGAAGCAGAGGCAGAAGGATATATAAGTGAGAAAGAAGCTGCGTTCTTAAACCCAAAACATCCAAGGCGACCTGCCTTTTACGCACTTCCTAAAATACATAAGGGTGTCCTTCCTATACCTGGACGCCCGATTGTGTCTGGAATTGGCTCCATCTTAGAGCCACTTTCCCAGTTCACCGACTTTTTCCTAAGGGAAGAAGTGAGTAAAATGCGCTCCTACACAAAAGACACAACATCGATTCTGACGTACTTGGATAACCTAACACTTGAGAGTGATGATATCTACATTGTGACCATGGACATAGAGTCTCTCTATTCCAAGATCCCTCAAAGGGAAACTTTGAAAGTTATTGAAAAAGTTTTACAAACAAAAACTATTGATATGCCCATCCAATTGATAATGCAATTAGCAGAAATAGCTCTGACCAAAAACTATTTTTTAAACGGTGAAAATTATTATGAACAAATAGCAGGAACAGCTATGGGCGCGACTTTTGCACCGACTCTAGCGAATTTATATGTTGCAGATTTTGAAGAAAAACATATATACCCTGCAACCAACCCTTTCGTCAATAACATAGTGAGTTGGCGACGTTACATTGATGACATTTTTTTACTGTTCAATGGAGACGCCGGAACTCTCACACGATTTATAGAGTGGATCAATGGTCTAAACCCTTTTCTCAAATTCACACACGAGACCAGCAAAACGGAGGCCACATTCCTAGATCTGAAAATCACAAGGAGAGGACAGACTTTTGAGACCACTGTGTTCCAAAAACCCACGGATAGGAATTCACTATTGGATTACACCAGCTTTCACCAGAGGTCTTTAAAAGAAAATTTGCCTTTCGGTCAATTTCTCCGTTTTCGGAGGAACTGTACTACACGAATCGAGTACGACCTACAAGCGGAAAGACTCTCTAAGAATCTTAAGGAGAGAAATTATCCACATAAAATAATAAAACAAGCCAAAAAGAGGGCGAGAAATATACCTAGGGAAATAACCCTCAACCAACATGGCAGACGGAAGAGAGACGACAACTCCATCACAGCAGTATTTAGTCACTCTCCGGTTATTAACCGCTTAAAGAAAGAGATTCGAAAAGCTTGGCACCTGTTAAATATTGATGAATATCAACTTACTGAGCCACTTTTTGCGATAAGAAGGAGAAAAAACCTTAGGGATTCACTAGTACATACCTACAAAGAAACAACTACTGTCAGTAATTCAACAACATTGTGGAATACACCTAAACCTGTGGGGCACACTCCATGTGGAAATTGCACTGTCTGCAGATTCACCCAACGTACAACCACTGTAGACATAGGTTGGAAATACCCCTGGGAGCAGAGGCTATTCACGAACTGCAACACCAACAACGTGGTATACTTGATTAAATGTCCATGCCAGAAAATCTACATTGGGATGACGACAAGAGCAATCAAGATACGTATTGGAGAACATAGATCCAATATAAGAAATAACAAGAGGACCGCCCCATTGGTTGAACATTATATTGAAATGAACCACACTGAGAATGACTTGAGTTGGACCATACTAGAAAAGGTCAGAATACCTAAAAGAGGTGGAAACTTAGCAGCTCTTCTCTTGAGAAGAGAACAACAATGGATCTATAGGACACGGAGCCATGTCACTGGCCTTAATGAAGAAATTTGCTGGCAAGCCTTGGCAGTTCTATGATGGAATCAGAACCATACTAGAGAAGGTCAGAATACCTAAAAGAGAAAATTGATCTGCGTCAATGGTCCAGTGTACACAAACAATATGGGTACACTACAACTCCCAGTTTCTCCTGGGACCGAATGACAAGCATTCACATGATTGGCTTTTGTGCTCACATGACCGCGACACCGCTACCAATCAACATAGCTGGCTCTCTACAGCATCTAACATCATGGAATTCAGATGCGGGTAGGAGAACGATGGATCCCGACTGCCGCAGAGTCTGCTGATACTTACGAGCGATTAGTGATTGCACTCACGTGACCACGATGCCGCTTTTGAAATATCAAAACGGTACCGAAGCACGGAAGAGAGACTACACCTCCCGAGTTGCTTTGAGCCGTTTTTGTAGTCCGAAACCTGAATACGTGACCAACAGGTGACTACAAATAGGTAAACAAAATGGCGCATAACATAAACACGGACGATAGCAACGACAGAGAAAATAAATAAGGTAAGCGGTGGCAACCAACAACCCCCCCCAAAAAATACCTTGTTATCCACTCGAGTGGATTCACCATAGGAGTATGTCTCTAAAACCTTTAAAAAATTAAAAAAATTAAAAAATGCTTTTGATGCTATACCTAAGGACTGTCGAGGAAGGAACCTGGTTCCTTTTACCGAGTCTATGAGACTACATATGTAGTAAGGATCAGAATCCTCATAGTGAATTAGATACGGGTATATATGGACGTTGAAAACCAACCTGTTTAAGAATGGAGACAAGTCCATATAGACTGTAAGCTGTAGCGTATAGTACATTTTCGGAAACACAAAGCCCTGTAACGTCCCGTTCTCTCCTTCCTCTTTTTAGGAATTAATATTGAGAGACGCAGGCTATCTGACAGGAAGATTCAAGACATCTATACCTGTGTTCCAACAGAGAACAACCAACAAATGCCAGAATAAGAGGTAAGATGCACCTCACCCCAGAATGATGACGTAAATACATGTCCAACAGTCTCTAATAGTACTCGGAGACTGATGATAGTCCATCTATCTCTTTTTGTTGTTTGTCCTGTAGGACTTAGGGATCGACGCAACTAAGCTGGTCTGAGACCTGAAGACATCCTCCGCATTCTTCCTAACAGTGAAGAATCCATAAGAGAATATTTCATTTAATAATATTCGTCCTGAAGAAAGCGGCCACTGATGAATCCCGCTGAAACCGGTTGACTGTTGTCTAGCAGGATCTGGTGGATAACCCAGACCCCAATACCCCTACATATTAAGTAAAGGGCTTACAAAAAGAAATTCACTGTTATCATAACTCCCCTTGCATCCCACAGTCCTGACACTGTACAGAGCAAAGGGAGCTTTTTTAATAGAGTTCTATGTGACAAGTAGGACATAGAAATCTCTCTCTTTTTATAAAACCTTGTGTTTTTTTGATTTGTAATTTAATAAGCCACACGGCTGGGAGGCGAAAACATTAAAATACAGATATCGACCCCCAAATGTGTGCACTTTGTTTTAGCTAATAGGAAAGTGGTTTAGAGAGGATAGGGACAGGTTCGCAACATCCCCTTGCAGTCGGCACATCAGCACCCACTAGGGCTAAGCACCCACGGGTATTAGATTGTCAACACATAGGGCGAAAAAGGTTTTTTATTAGGGACCTAGTGTTAGGAATAACTTTGTAAAATAAAATAGCCTTCTGTCACATATGTGTTGAAATACTGAGGTATAGATAGGAGGCGTACACCTATCGACTCCATTTCTGTAGTTACTTTAGCCATATACTGAAGTCTGTATGCCCAAAGGGCAGAACTCAAGCAATGCGCAGGCCACATGGTGGTAAGGAGGAGACAGTAAAAGTTAGTTGACTTTCATGGACCACAATAGTGACGTCCATGAAATGACATATCCCAAGCTTTGTGGAAAGAGGAATGTGAAAGTCTCTGGTATACGACCTCTGGCTATAAAACACAAATGTTTTAGGCAGAATTGATGAGTCATGGATGTAAAATCCATTCGGCATCATAATACGTTGGCTATTAACAAGGACAAGTGCATCCTTGAATGTCTTTACTTAAAAACATGAAGCATTAGAAATTGTGCAGGTTTTAGGTATTGCCTTGAAGAGCTTAGCCATTTGCCGGCTCTTTGAATCAGAACTATTAGATCATGGTGAAAGCTCTGTGATACTGGCAGCCAACTTGAAGAAATTAGTGGAAGCGTAAGCCAGGGAGGAATTTGTGGAATGATGTATGTAAGTCGATGTTTTGTTTCCATGCAGAAGTGTATGATGATGTTATTTCCACATGTGTGTGGCATTTCAATGTTTTCATTATTATGGATATTCTTTTTTTAAATTTAATTTGCCTTTGGTATGAGTATGTAGAGCAAGGACTTTCACAATGTTAACGGATCTCCTTAGCAAAAACGTGCAAAAATAGCCTTCAGAACAGGCCATGCTGTCTCATTTTATGTCATTGTGCCTATCGCACAGTTCATTCACCATTAACACTGTAGAAAACGGATCAACTGATTAGACTTGACATGTCCTCTTATTGAAATGGTAACACGTATTAATATGTTTTGTGTTAGCATCTGTTCGACTCAACATTGTAGTAGAACTGTACATGTTTAACAGTAAACGATGTTCATCCCACATGACCTCTGCAATTGTATTTAGCATGTTTTCGTGTTCCTCGTTACTTATAATAATTCTGTTCACAAAAAGATGTACAGATCAAGGTATCAACTATAACAGTGTTATCACACATCTAATGAAGTTCCAGAACAACTTCAGGGCAGCATCGTCAAGGTTTGGGGAAAAGAAAGATCTGAGGGGGTGAGAAAACCCAGAAGAGGAGGAGGGCAGCTGGGAAGGAGTGGGAATGTAAGTGGTGCTGGGCTGGGAAAGGGTCAGTCACCGAGTAATCACATCATATTATACTATTTCACAGATCAAAAGCTCAGTCAGCAAAAAGTTCCATAAAGCTTGACAAGATATTTGCCTTGGTTCACCTCTTGAATGAACAATCTCCTCTCCAGGTTACCTAGGCCATCAAGGTCCACAAGTGATGTCTCAATCTCTGGCCTGCTTCTTCCCTTCCATAGCCTTACAGTCACAGTATATGTGCATGCCATCATATGCAGCGGCCTAAGAATGGTTTCTTTTCTCATAACCTTGTCTTTACCTGTTAATTCCAAAACCACGCGTGGTGGGTCTAGCTACAGACACTGCTCACTACAAGTTCAGTCCTCTTTCCAACACCAGCACTGGTCGCTTTCTGTAAGGATGACCCTAACATTGATTCAGGACTCCAGTGCGCCCTGAGAACTGTGTTTGGTTGTATCAGGCGTACCTGTGGGTCTCTTGTACATTGTCTAATGTTGCACAAGGCATTAGGCAATTCTTCTTCAATTAGCTCTCTGCCCAGTTCACTGCAGCATTTTCTGCTTCTTAAGGGGGGAGAATGTATTTATTTATTTTTTATTTATTTGTATTTATAAAGCGCACTGGCAGCCCAAGGGCACCTAGTCGCTGTTTACAAGAGAGTGACTAATTTACAAGAGAGTGACTTAGAATTCATCATCTGTTTGCCTCGTGTTTCCTCTGTTTACGTTTGACAGCCTCCATGTTTCTGCTGTTTTCTTGCTCATTATTTCTTTGGCAGAACTGAAACTTTTATAGAGGCATGCATTTTCGTTTGGTCTGCTTAAGGGATTGAACCCAATTGCACTGTGGGTAGGGGTATGCTCCAATGAAATATGTGTCTTACCGTGCAGAGGAGAACAACCTTATGCAAATAGAAACGTGCGTCTATATAATGCTAGGTGCCAGTGTCAGAGTCTTTCAAAGTGCCGCCAATGTTTTCAGATATGGAAAGTGAAGCCGGAGATCATACCACACGGTCAAGTGATCGAGAGGTGCGGTGGAGGGGTTGGGGGGACGAGCTTTGAATGGATCACCAGTCACTTCATTTTGATGAAAGCAATTTAGAACACATCTCTTACTGTTTCAGGTGAGGATTTCACACAGTGCAACATGGGTTCATTTTGTTCAGTTTAAAACACATGGGAGCTTAGTGCATAGTTGTTCTTAGGGGAGGCGTCAAAAGTCATGCAGTCACCTCATTTAAATGGATTGCAGACACCACTCTATTGTCTCTTTCCTTGTGCATGTTTATATGTGATCACTTAATAATGTGATTGAGAAGAAACTGGAGTGAGTTCCTCTTGTTTCCATTAACCCCTTGAATGTTGGGATTTTAATTCTTTCCTGAGGGAATTCCAATGTACATATTCATCCCAAAGGCAGTCAAAGGGCTATGAAATGATGTGATCATCCAATAGCACCCATCCATCCAATGTAACTCATCCACGTATACACTTGCACCCATGCATCAAAACTTCAACCAACCACCAATCCGCACAATCACATCCATCCATCCATCCATCCATCCATCCATCCACACAATTACACCCATTCATATGCATCACATAATCCCACTCATACACCCATTTCTACCCATACATTCACCTAATCCCGCTCTTTGATTGATCAAAGTGCACTCATAGACCACCCCTATGAAAAGAAATGAACACATGTTCACCCATGTACAAGTCCACGAGTCATGCCGTTACAGCCAATCATACTCATCCATCTTTCGATCCACCCCACAAATAGAATGACACATCTACACAGTTACAACCATCCACACAATGGCATCCATCACTCATCCACACAATCACACTCACGCATGCTGCCATCAATCATAAACACTTTTACTTATACAAACAAGCCAGTACGGTTGACCCTGACAATGGGCCTCATTACACGATAGGCGGTAGGGGATTACTGGCACCGGTAAGGGCACCGGCAAGGGCACCGGTGTCAGTAATCCCCTACCGCCCTACTACGAGGTCCCTCAGCGGGTCCCATCCTTAACGTGTGGTCAGACCACACGTTAAGGAAGGGACCCGCTGAGGGACTTCAGAGCAAATAACGGTACCGCTAATAGCGGTACCGTGATTAGCTCTTTCCCCATTCCCATTGAGGCCTATGGGGGCTCGATTGGGAATGGGGAATGGTAATTGGCATGGGGATTTACCGGGTCCTCAAGGGTCTGAATGACCCAGTAAATCCCCATACCGCCTACCCGGACCCAGAAGACGGTAGGGGGTAGCCATGGCGCTAATTGCGCCATGGTTACCTCCTGCCGTGTAATGAGGCCCAATGCTTGTTACTATCTGATATCCTGCCCTCAGATTTCCTTGCGAGTGTTATCGTTTGCATTTCGTATGATGCTGGATGGCCTCTGGCAAGTCAAATAGCATGAGTAATATGCTGACCTTCTGCTGGATTCAGCGTGTCTGTACCAACACTGCGGCGGCCAGTTTGTGTACAAATGATGCTAATCACGTTAGAAGGACTGCACTTTCATAGGATATGTCCCCACGCTCAATTTTAAAATGGGACATCTCATCATACATATGTCAGTAGTCGATTCGAAAGAGACATTTCTGCAACTCCCCGACAATACAGGCATTCCGCCCTTGGCAGTGTATGATATTATTTGCTCATGGTCACACAGCTCCCTAGGAGCCCCTAGGAGCGAAATGTGAAGAATGCCTCGATCATTTCCACTCGGCCTCCATAGAAACATGCTTTTCGCCTGCAAAGAAAGGGATAGTGTAACAAGGCCAGGTTAAGATGACATGCATCCGAGCCTCGAAAACGATTTTGAATACAGGTTCCACGCAATACGCTATGTTCTTGAAAAGAGATGCTTTTCCGACAAAAGATCAACGCGGACATTTTCTATCAGTCACCCTATCGCACTCACAGCCCCAGTGATGCAAGAGCAGGAGATGTTAAAGCAATATACCACGTGTGTTTGCATGCAGCACACAAAGCGGATGTACACACATTGGTGTTCATTTGTTTATAGGTGTCCATAGTTTAGAAATGTTTACCTTCTTTTTCTATTTCTAAAGAACAGCACGTTGAGGTTTGTGTACCATTTCCGTACGTGGGGAAAGTGGTGGTCTCCACCCAGTTTAAATGCTGCCAGGCAACGCTTTTATTGAATTCACGGTAACCAATCATCTTAATGACTTGCCAGTAACTTTTTCTGTATGTACAGGGATCAGTGTTTGCTTATGGAATTGGCAGGTGGGATGTGCTGGACGTGGATCTTCAGGTACACAGGTAGTACCAAATTAATGTGCTTTAATATATATATTTATGGATAATGAAAAGTGCTTTGCCAACACGCACCATGGAAAGGGTATATTGATGGCTGGAGCAGTCCCTCTGCTGTGTGTTTTAGAATGTTATTATGCTGGACGAGTTTGCAGAAAATAAGAAACAAGCTGGCCACAAAGCATTGCAGATATTCCTTTTTTTTTGTTTTGTGAAAATCTGTCCAATAATTCTTTCAAAATTTGATAGAGAAGCAGGTGCCACCCGTCCAAAAAAACAACGTGTTTATTATATCGCCCATGATACATTGAAGCACTGAGGCTTTTCAGAAATGAAAAACCTGCCATTCTTTTTGGGAGGGGTCGCATGGATTTGGGGATCCCCGGAGAGCCCATTTTGAGGAAGACCATTTTGATTTCACTGATAGAATCCAAGGAGTGTCATAAGATGCCCTCTGAAAAATAATTGGTTATGCAAAATGGTTGATGAAAGTTGACAACAGGAGAAGATCAGAGAGGTTTTACACATGCAGGAAAATGAGGGGCTTTAGAAAGAAAGAGGGGTTCACATGGAGAGTGGCAGTGGGGCAGGGAAGACCTTTAAATTAATGAACATTTTCCCATTACTGCTGTAGTCGGCAAACACTGCATCACCATGAGAAATCAACTGTGGCAAAAAAAGGCGGTGTTGAGGTGACCACAATATCAAATGAAAGGAGGGGAAATATATCGAGCGGCCATGGGTCATGGCCCATGGCAAAAGGCCGTGGCCAGTGACCCATGCTCTTTTAGTTGTATTATTGTAATTCAGACAAGAGTCATTGTCCTAGGCCATGGCTGGTGGGATCTGGTTGTTCACTAGTGAGGGGGATATGAGTCACAGCTGTAAGCCATGTCATTGGGCTATGGATATTTTGCATACATGTTGTAAAATGCACATTGAGTGGTATCAGGTTAGAAGTGGGATATGGGAGTTGACCCTGGCCTTTTTTATTAATTGGTGCAACATGCACAGTAGCCAAGGCCGAAAGTCATAGCCAGGGGGCCCTGGAGAAATCATACCATAGAAGGCCTCCAAATTCAGTGAAGAAACTTAAGATATGACAGATTTAGGATAATCAAACTCAAATCTTCATAGCAGAAAAAACCAAGAAATTCAGAAGGTCTTGGGGATGACAACAATCTTATCTGGTGTCCCCAATTTCATTGACCTCATGTATGAGCACATAAATGAGATCACAATAGAGATGAACAATGATATCATGTGGGAAGGCTGGGGAATCGGAGTTAAAATTGTCATCTCTCCCCACACCCACTGAATTTCATGGATTTTTCTGTGATGAATCGAATCACAGTAGCTTTGTCTTAACAACATATTGTTCATATATACCATTGCAGCTATAACTATGGTTTGGCATGAGTGAGTGTAGTTGGATGAAATCAGTCTATAACGCTAAAACCCCTGTCAGGGAGAGAATGGGGTGTCATAAGGGCAATTAAGACATCTGCAAAGCCCTTAGTACACCATAACTATAAAGAGGTCTGTGAGAAAATATCAGAACAATGGGTGGATGGAGAACACTGATTCTGTGAAGCAAAAGGAATACACATCCTATTATATAGCCCATAAGAAATGATTTGAAGCCCATCGCCAAGAAGAGCAATGGAAAAAAGAGAAAAGAGAAGGCCCCCCTGCAAGGAACACGAAGGAAACCTTCCTATAGCCATTACAGCATGGAAAGTAAGTTGTTAAGCAGGGAGGTGGGATCAACTAGAGGCTGTCGGGGGTCATTCCGAGTTGGGCGGTAAGGGATACCAGGCACCAGTAAGGAGACCGGTGCCGGTAATCACTTACCGCCCAATTCCAAGGTCCGTTAGCGGAAACCCTAAAGGACGTGTGGTCTGACCACACATCCTTTATGGGTCCCGCTAAGGGACCAGGGCGGGATTAACGGGCCTGCTATTCGTGGGCCCATTATTAGCGCCTTCCCCATTCCCATTGAGCCCTATGGTGGCTCAAATGGGAATGGGGAATGGTTGGTTGAATGGGGACTTACCGGGTCCTCCAGGGTCGGAATGACCCGGTAAATCCCCATTCAGCCACAAAGGACCCGGACCCGGTATGGGAGGCAGCCATGGTGCTAATAGCACCATGGCTACCGCCAAACTCGGAATGACACCCTATGACTCAGATGAGGAAACTGGACCCAAGAAAAGAGACAAAGGAAACCACAATGTTTGTGACACACCCAATCAAACAGGTCACAACCATGAAAAGCTTTATGGCCCTTTATTATAAAAATGCAAAATATTCTTATTGGTAATATTTATAATTGCAAGAACAGATTTTTGCATCCTTTGAATTGAAAAATGACCAAAACAACATTGAATGCATTCATTGGATATTTTTGTTTCCAGAGTTCCTTTGGTTTCTTTGCCAGACTGCAAAACACCAACCTCATAAATCATCTGGTTACAAGGCTACTTAATATATGTCTAACCCATACAAACCCCCAAGAAGCCCTGAAGGCAGCCTACAATGTAATGTGTGCTGAGGATCAATCTCCTATGGAGTTTCTTCAAAACCTCAAGTGTGCATTTGCCCACATTTCTCAACAGATTGATGCCAAGAATCAGGACTTTAAAACTACTTTCTTCCACACCCTTCTAAAATATATACTTACTCAATTAGTCCCTTATTTTTATGACTCAAGGTCACGCTCATGGATTATCTCCGAGCTTCAGGATTAAGGTAGCTGAGGTGAAGAGTATTCCTCCTTTTGACTTAGAGACTGGGGGTAGGGGGCACTAAATCCTCTACTGTTGCAGATGCCAACAGGTAGAGAAGATAGCCTAGCCTAGCCATACAAACACCTTCATAAGAGAGAAATAATCAAGACCCAGGATCACGTTCCCAGGGAAATTTGAATCATGCTTTCTAATGGGCTCTCCCTACTTCTAAAACCAATTGCCAAGATAACCTTTCTCCTCATCCTCTGTTGTTCCAGTATAATAGATCCAAATACCATGGTGAGTAGTGACCAAGGAATGCATTCAACATAGGTTTTCAGATCAATTACCAGAATTACCCCAGAAAAAGAGATTATTTCCTTCCAGGTGAGCAGCAAAGCTATGATCAAAGACCACCCATCAGTCAAGAGGTTGGATGAACGTTTTCACAACTGAATCAAAAGGTCTAACTATTGAGCAATTTCATTGGTCATATAATCAGATCCCAACAGAGAAATCCTGATTCTAATTCTCACGGAAATATTGTCCAAACTGGATCAAGAGGTGAGAGTGGACAAGGACAAGAGCAACATATTCCAAATAAAAAAGTACAAGGAGAAGAAAAAAAGTGGCATGCAGTAGAAAATGATAGCCAACAGATGCCAAGCCTCATAGGAAACTTAATTTGCATCCTGCGAAAACAACCTGTGTTTGCTGAAAAATTGGCAGAGGCCAATGGTAACCCCTTTTCTTTCCTTGAGACAAAATCATATACAAACAAGAAAATTAAGCTCAATTTAAAAGACAAATGTGTCCATCGTATTTGAGAAAGATGATAACTTGGTGGAGGTTGAATTAGTGTCTTCCCTTTCAAAGATGGGGTGCTACCTCCAAAATAACAAGACACAAAATTAAAATAATTGTAAGTAGTTTAAAAGAAAATAATTAGATTTTTCTTTTTTTTAACTTTCTTTATTGTTTTATTGAGCACTTAAACATCAGTTAACAAATCCATGCCAAGAGACAAACCCCCCTCCCCCCACCCTTTCAGGCTTGTGATAATGCACATAGGATGTTACTTATGCTAGAAAATGCACAATAGGACATTTTAACATTTTAACAAACAAACACATGTCATGGGAACCATTCCAATTCTACCCAGATTCGGCGATATACACGTTGTAAAGGGTGCTGATGCTCTATGCGTAAATTTCAACCAGTTATATCCCCCATCAAATACCCTCTAAAAGTCTCAGAATCATTGAGGTGTTGTACTCTTTTCACTAAGTCCTTTGGTATCACAAGCGTTTCTCAGTTATCAACCTGTTTTGTTCCTGATCCAAGATGTATTGTCGGAAGAGGGGCCATTAATCCAGCGGCCGGCTGCTGATTGGGAGTGTTGCTGCATACCGAGTCTCTCTTTGTTCACATGTATTCATACATTCCAACCATCTCTAAAAACAAGGTGCATTACATTTCCCCCATGACGTAGCTACTAAATATCTAGCTGTCATCATGGCCATCCAGAGCAGTCTCCTCTCAGGGCTCCCTCCCTCCCCAATTAATGCCAGAAGCCAGAGTTCGAGTGAGTAGTTACTGATATGATGATATGATATGATGATATGAAATGGCATTTATAACGCGCCTATACACAAGTGTTTCAAGGGGCAGAGGTAAGACAGAGATACCGATCCTACTAGGCCAAGTGTCATTCAGACTGTGTAAGTGCAGGGTGTGGCATGTCTTGTCCAACCTTTGCTCTGCCATGCGGCATCACTGTGTTCTGATGGTCCCAGAAACATCAAAATGGCTGCAAAACCCTTGTGCGCGCCAAAACCTCTGAAAACCGCACTCTGAAAAACACAAAAAGATGGCTGCCCAATCTGCCATGCATGTTGCGAGTGGTGGAACAGAGATCTTACTGCTGAAACATGTTACTGGGCTCCACAACAAGTGAAAATGGAGTACAGGGGGAAAAGCAGTGCTCTGCTAAAGGAAATCGAAAACTTTTGCTTTAAACCCTTTTTCTTTGTTGCTGAAACTGCAAGAATGTCAGTACAAAACACCCTTAAACAACCAAAATTCTTACTAGGTGCTACAATTCACTTAGTTCAATAGATCATTATGAACATACAATGTCCTGAAATGCTGAAATAATCAAAGAAATATCCACAGCAATAGTTTCCTGTCTGTGAAATCTGTCAAATTCTGGGCGCAGTACCTTCGGCCGCCTGAATGACAGCTGTCAGAAGCCTGCATGATAAACTTTAAAACCCGTATAAACTGAAGTCAAATGTTTGAAATCTAAGTGGCCTGTTCCTGAGAGTAACCTATGTTTTAATTGTTAATCCCATGGTTTATAATCGGATATAAGTCTTTTAGCTGATAGTTTGAAATCACAAGTTTGTTTTAAGCCAAGGAAAAATGCACCAGAATCAACATTTAAATTAAGCCTTGCTAAAAGCCACCCAAACTGGAATAACAGCTCTCCTTCCAGCTCTCTCCACCAGCTGCAGTGAGCTGCAGTGAGGAAGAAGACAATGGACTTCCTCCAGCTAAAGGAAAGGCTAAGTGTGAAGGGTCGTAAAATGTCCACTGCCAGGAACAACAGGGAGGAGACTGTTCTTGAACTGTAGGGAGACAGAAGGAGGCGGAGACAAACAGCCATCTATAGCTGAACTTTCACAAAGAAATAACAGCATTGTTAATGTAATTTCTGGATGCACGGGTGAAAAGGCACCAGAACTCTGTGACATGTTCTGGGAAGAAACTGCAGAAAATGTGATATTACACAAAATGTATTTCTGCTAGAAGTATGAAACGTTATACACTTATGCCCATGTTATACGCGCACACGTGTACAAATTTGCTGATAAACTGGACATTGTGTTCCTGATAAAAAGGGCGAAATTCAGTGGAAAGCAGACACAAGATCCTACAGCAACGGGGTTTTGAGCAGTATCTGCTACTCAAAATATGTGATCTATATATGTGGTTGTTATAGAGGTCGCACATGTGGAAATATGTATTGTACCAAAAGTAGATTTTGTGTTCAAGAGGCTAGGTGTGGACTCTAGGCCTCATCAACCCACAGCATTAAGGTGACACCCTGTTTTTCTCCTCCTATCAAGGCAAAGAGGAGACCTTGACCTATCCCTGACAAAGGGGCAAGCTTAGGATAAACCAGCACGCACACCCCTTTATCATAAGCATAATTAGAGACAGCTCAGGACTCAGAGGGACACACAGATTCACCCACTATCCCAATGCTGGCAGAGCACCCTGCTGCAGAATTATCCATCTTACTTGCTCCAGACTCCAGAAACTTGGCAAAGCAGAAAGGCCCATTATATAGCTGAACCATTTTCAGCTAGGCCTTAAAAATTTCCAGAACCAGAACCAACCCCAGAACAGAAACCCAAAGGGAGCATCAAAATATATACAGCCGGGCTGTGCTGTACCGCTTGCCTGCTAAACGAATTATCAGAACCAACATATTCAATCCAGTTGTGCCATGCTGTGACCAGAGCAATTGCAGATCAGATCCAGTCCAGTTGTGCCATGCGGTGTCCAGTGCACCTTGACACTGCCAATCTGATGTGCCCAGCAGTCTTTCCTGACCAGAACCCCTGACCAGAATGCTGATGGTTCCGTTTGAAACATTTCTAGTGAGTATCTATGGATAGAACTGTGTCATGAGCATATGTACTATACATAGTAATCCCTGTCTTAAACCCATCCTCTCTTTCTTTCCAAGCCAGTATTGTTAGAACTATCTTTGGGTGGACTCTTCTCTCATATGTGTTCCTAAACCCTACGTTCCTATTGATTGATTAAGAAAGTAATTCCCAAACCAAACAGAAAGTAGAGTATTACACCTGAACTGTTATGATCGGCCGTGAATAATCTTCCTGTGTGGTATTATACTTTTTGGTAGTCTTTAACATAGTGTAAGAAATCTTTTTTGTCATTTTAAAAGTGCATTCCTGTTTTCCCTTCTTGCACCTATCTGGAAAAAATGACCTCCACTAAAATGTCCATAACTTCCTCAGTTTTTGTGCTGGAAACAAAACTTCTGCATGTTGCTAACACCCACAGCTTCAATTTGCATCTAAAACTGCATCCCAAATCTATACGGTTCTCCCGTAATCGCGATTACCGCTCACTGAAAAGTATGCCACGAATTTCGTTTTAGGGAAATTCTGACACATGCAAAACAGCTTTTGATTGCTCCCGACCTTAATTTTAAGATTTCAAATGTGTTCTGGCTATTGAATCATTGCTAGTGTTTATGTGCAACTATCCAAAGCGGCTCCCATAAGAAATTATACAATTCCAGCAATTTAAACCATATCTAGCGGTTTATTAGTGTTAGGCATCCACACTCCAACAAAACCCAAATCCATGATTGAAATTCGGAAATCAAATATATACAAGAGAGGTAGCGTAGAAGACAACACAAATGCAACATTTAAAAAATATATGTAGCACAGCTTTTAAAGTGTCTGAATATAGGAAAACAAGCAGCATTTGTCATGATTCAGCACCGAATATATATTAAAAAATTGAATGACACACTGCATGCAGGCCTCATCACTGTCCAAAGCATGTATGTTCCCATTATACTGTTTATACAGTTTATAGATTAAACTTTGACTTTTCAAATGCAACTCAATAAAATGCATAAAATAAAACAAGTAAAAACAATAAAATAGGCCATCAGATGCAAACACAGAATTTCTGAATTTGGTTAACCTGATGAACAATTCAGTAACACTATTAATAGTAGTAGTAGTAGTAGCCATTCATATAGTGCCTTTTTCCATTAAAATGGTCTCAATACGCTTGTGGCGGGAACGCCCTCAGGGACTGCAGTTCAGAGTAAGTGAACATTCTCAGAAAAGGCTTAGAAAGCATGTGCATTTGACCAAGATAAGAATTAGATGGGATGGCTGTGCTCCAGTAAGCAAACCAAGAGATTAGGCATGTGGACTGGTGCTGAGGGAGGTTTGGAAAGTGTCAGAGTGCAAGAGACTCTTCATGTGTCCAGCTAGACTGAATTGTTTCATAGGTTGTCGATGTATCCTGATGGCTGTGGTTTTGAAGCTTAATCTGATGTAAGGAGGCAAAAGCATTATTTGCCCAGCTAGACTGAATTTGTCGGTTGTCACTGAATTCTGATGTGTGCATGTGGGTAGCTATGCCTGTGGCAGCTGTCCACCGAAGTGGTGCCTTTTTATGTACCTTGAGGCTTGGATGGAGCTTTGTTATTTACATCACTGTTTAATCAGGTTGTCCGTGTGAGAGAGTCCTCTAGGCGCACAAGCCAGGTTGCCGTCATATGTCTTCTAAATGTCACAAACAAGCTATCATAATGCATCTTCCAAGCATGATACACCTTTTGCCCTAAATACACCTAAATGCAACACATTTCCTGCCCCAAAATACACCAAGTGCAACATATTTTACTGCCCCATATACATTTAAGTGTAACACATTTCCTGACCCAAAATACATCTAAGCACAATACATTTCCTTTCCCTAAAATACATTTTAGGACATCAATTTCCTGACCCCCAAATACATCTAAGTCCAGCACCTTTCCAGCCCTCAAAATACATCTACGTGCAACACATTTTACTGCCCCCAAAATGCATCTAAGTGCAACACACAATGCCTGTCTTCCAAGATATTTCTATCAGGCTATCTAAGGAGTGCATATTCTAAATTTAAGGCACTAATGAAGACGTGGTATGTTTAAATTTAGCACAGTAATCGATGTGCTCACTGCCCATACCACCTTACCTTAGTTGTTGCTGTAGGCTGCTATGTCAGGTATCCTTGGGTGAACAGGGGAAAACAGGGAATGGGCGTCTGCCCTGGGGGATTCCCAGAAGAGGAGGTGTTCTGGTCATGTGGGCCGGGGCTCCCTCCAATCAACAGCGGTGAGGCAGGTGGTGGGTGGAAGACGGCAGGCCACAGGATGGTCAAAGGTGATGTAGCACCGAGATGCAGGAGACAGGGAAAATAAATAATACAATCATGGCCAGTGGGAGGAAAGGAGAGGCTTACTGAGTGCATGCCTCATGGGAGCTGGAATAAATTGGCCAGCAGAGCAAAGCACACAGAGGTAAGTAATTGAGTTCTGATCATTCTGGAAATACTACCTAGGTTCAACAACAAAGGGACTTCTTCCCAATGGGGGGAAAGCTTTGTGTTTGCTTACACCTCCCCCTGACTCAGATTTTCCCTGATGTTTTGATGGGACAACAGGGGAGCTGGGATCACTGTAGCTCTAGGAGCTCCAAGTGCAAGGATTATTCCAGTCAGATCCAGATGCAACTCCTGCCAATGATGAAATGCAAGCTTAACCAATGCAGGCTGCTTCAGGAAATTTCACAGGATGAGGGAAGGAGAGGCATAAAGGTGATTTTGACCAATGTGCACACTTGTCTGTTACACTTTAGAGTGCAAATGAAATAAATTGCATGGAAGGGACGTGTACCCATGAAAGTGCAAACAAAGGTGATCCCCTTTGTGAAATGTATGCAGACTTTGAGCATGAGCTCCGCTGTCTTTGCAAATGCATGTTTCAGTATGCATTCAAAGTCTGCTCATCCAAATTGTTTCACATGAACAATACGCACAAGGACACATTTGAAAGTGCAATTAGACATGTGCAGTTTGCACATTCACCTCACAATATGTGCAAATAGGCAGTAATCCAGCACATGGTGCAATCATTGGTTGGCTCAGGAATTCAGTTTGACAATACTTATCCACATCCCTAATTCCCACAGGAATCATTACGGATATGCGCATTCCTGCTCCCATCTTCCAATGCACATGGCTGACAAGTTTAAAGATGCCTCACATACTGAAATCTAATTTGAATCCCTGCCTGCAGCATAAAAGCCTTCTATGTTTAATGGATAGAAATATTTGTGTGCCTCAAGTCTACCTACATTTTAGTGGTAATAAATCAGTGGTATTTCAATGTACTCCCTATGCCACATTGCTGGAGATTGAGGGATCTGCTCACATTAGTAAGACACACATTAGCAAGACCCTGTCTCATGGGCAGTGGAATCCAGTGTATTGCTAAGTATTATAAGTATGAGAATTTACCAATACTTATGCAAAGTGCAATACCACCCTCAGGAGGTGTCATTTGTTAAAACGAAGTGTCCAAGTCAGAGGCACATGCAAAAATAGAAGGGTGCTGTTCCATGGAGAAGCAAAACTTTTCTTAAAATCACTATATTCTGTTAAACTAATATAACATGTTCGCTTTACCCTTGTTGCCAAGAAAAACATGGCATGCCACATTAAGAAAGTAAATGCAAACTGGCCCTAAAAATGTAGCTCAGTCTATCCATGTAATAACACTTAGGTTTGCTTTTTTGAGCGCCCCGACAACAACAAGGGATCCAGAACCAAATCAGAGGTATTTGTGAGGGGTTCTCTCCCCAACATAATGGGTTAATTAGGTACATTTTACAGCATGTTCTGTGAATTGGGTAATAAGCCACACAGTTTTCAATCACCTGTGTATAGCAGCACAGTAAAAAAAAAAAAACAATAGATGTAATTTACGAACGATACCCAGGAGCATTTTCCCAAAAAAACATTTTCATGATGCCTTTGTCCATAACATATGCCAGTATATAAAACGTGTTCATGTTGATTGTGCTTTGCATGTCCTTGTATTCCACACCAATATATGCCAGTATTACCAAATAGGATCTCCCAGCCAGTAAAAAATGCCACGTCACAGAAATAAATTATATCCAGACTATTAACCTTAGGACAATGTACCAAATTATCACACATCATTTTGCTACAGATGTGCCATGACACAAAGACTATGTGATCCGACACAAAGAATACATTGCTAGACTGGAGACATCAATGTAAGCAAGTGTAGTCACAGAATAACACTTGTCATGTTTCCTTTATCATTGAAATCAAATAAAAAGTAAGACATGTTATGCCACAGCAAGAAAGTAAATGCACACTGACACCATAGGCCAAACTAGCCACATAATAACAAATATCATGTTTGCTTTACCCTTGTTGCCAAGTAAAACATGGCATGCCACATTAAGAAAGTAAATGCAAACTGGCCCTGACAATGTAGCTCAGTCTATCCATGCAATAACGCTTAGGTTTGCTTTTCCCTTGATGCCAAGTAAAAAATACAATGCCACATTACAAAGTATATGCATATTATCACTAGTCGTGGTCGTCTACATATACTTTCTTAATGTAGCATGACATTTTTTAATTAGATCAAGGTTAATGCAAACATGATAATTGTTATTACCTGGCAAGAGTGGCCTACATGGTTTACTTGGCATTAAGGGTAATGCAAACATGATGAATGTTATTACCTGGCTAGAATGACCTACATTTAACGTAGACCAGTGTAGACAGGTAATAATACTTACCATGTTTGCACTACCCGTGATGCCAAGTAAAAAAATGCAATGCAACAATAAGAATGTATATGCAGACTGGCTTCACAAATGGTACCACTAATGTAATCAACTAAACTGCTAGCATAATAATGGAAAGCAGCAGAGACAGTTGTCTGACACCCTGCCAGCTTCCATTATTATTGGTTGCTACTATTGTCGCAGAGCCCAAAGGGCTCCACAAAAAGATAAAACACAGTGGGGGATGTGCCCTGAAAAGAGGCAGGCATCACGGTCCCCCATGCAAGTAAAGTACACAAGGGACTGTCCTGCCTGTCACTCAGGCAAGGTGGTGGCCAGCAACTCAGACAAGATGGCAGCACCCCCTGCCCATAGTGGTGGGGCGCCACTGTGGTAGACACTGCAAGGCAATTCTCCTTTGTGGAGACCTTTTAAGAAAAATATTGCTGCTCCAGGGAACACGACTTTTCTATTTTTGCATGGCTCCATGAATCAGGCCCTGTGTGTAGCACAGTGATGTTAACTTTGCACAATGCAATGCAAAAATCACTGTTGCAGTAGAATGAAACTCACAAACAGACATTATTCAGGCATGTATGCATGTTAGATGTCAGTGCTGTTTTTGAATTTCTGCAGGGGTGATCTAAAATAGTATTGGGCACATTAGATGCTCTAGGAGCACAGAGATGAAGTACACATATTGCTGTTTAAAAAAATCGTTTTAACTCTGTTGTGCCGGAAAGTGTGAGCTTGTGCCAATGTACCATGTATGTCCTGTTTATGTGCAATTTATTTGCATGTTTTAGAACCTGTTTTTTGAGGTGGAAGGTAATATTTTCTTTCTGATCTGCAATACACATTCATCTTGGCAATACAGTGACATAACATTAAGTATAATTTGTCCCCAACTGTACATTTGAAGTTTCTTGAAAGGCACAGAGGAGCTGCATGCATTAAGAAGCATGACACTGCAGACTGAGTTCTTCATACATGGACAGAACATTTAGGTGAGAGTCAATACCCTTGTGAGGTACCACTTGAAGTTGTGGTATTTTTCACATTACCAGCAGAATGACAACCACAAAAAAAAACAAAATCCAGTTATGAGTATCCAAAATAGCAATGCAGTATGATGGGTAGTTCTAGAACATGTGTGACTATTGAGGGACTTTTTGGTTTGACACCTTTGAAGATGGTACCTTGCGACCTAATAGAGATTATTGTAGAATGTATTAGAGTTCTTAATTTAGATTGAATAGATATTTAAGATCTGTCGTCGCATTGAAGTAAGCTTCTACGGAGAACTTTGTGTGTTAGACTGGAGATTGACAGAGTAGACAGGATTTGCTGATTATGTAGCATGAATTATAGAGAGACTAATTGGCTTGTCTTAACTACTTGTCCAGCTATGTGCGAATTGTATGACATTTATTTTAAGAAATGTCGGTATGACATATTTCGGATAGTGGATGACTCCTTTTTGGGAGATACGTATAAAAGGCACATCTATCTCCCTGAAAATTGCACTGTATATGCTATGGCAACATGTGGACCATAGATTAACAGGATAGGAATGATGGACGACACTGGCGACTGATAACATTCAAATAAGATATTAATGATTTAGTTGAACGTGTGTTAGTATAATATTGTGCAATTCTGTTGGAAGATTATGCAAGGTGTTAAGAGTGTTTTATGCTAGTAAGGTAATTTTGAATTGTATTTAATTAATGTTTTGTACATTAATTGCATTTAATGATAATTGAACTTTTGGGAAGTTAAAGTAGTAATTGTGTTTTTTACTACCATTTTAATTGTTTGGGTATATTAATGAAATATAATGAGTGATTCTTGGAAAATATTTAGAATGATGGTAAAATAGAATATTATGCATAGATTGAAATTAGGGTTTTCATAATTATGTATTTGTAAAATTGTTAAGAAGATTTTGTAACTATATTTGAAAAGTTCATTTGAACTAAAACATATTAAATAAAAAAAGAAGAAAAAAATATGATCAAAACCTAGAATAACCAGAAACAATATTTTCTGATAGAAGATTATCATTCCAAGGAGTCACATGCACTCCTATTGTACTCTTTTGAAATACGTAGGAAAAACGTGGGTGACCCTTATTTTTTGTTCCCGGGGGACTGTCTACTGTAGGGGAATGATATAGAAAACAAGAGCATTGAAGACAGTTACACCTATTCTCAAACAACAACTTGTTTTAAGTCAGTGTACCAACAGAGTCTCACAAGATTCCTTAATTCAATTTCAGGAACAGGTTAGTCATTTCAGATGACTCTGCCACATCACAAAATACATGTCAAAAAGCACATTTATTACTAAAAATTACAAAAGATTACAAATACAGTATAAAAATACTCATGAAAGAACTGAATGTTCATCAATTAAAAGAAACTGGTATCTAAGTAGGATTAGTACATGTAACAGTAGATGCAACTTCAAAAATATGTGTACTATAGACAAAACAATGTTAGACAATCACAGTTTGACAATTTCAATGCATGTTATTAATGCATAGTTATCGTGTAGGTTATCGCAGAGATATAGCATTACAAGCCTCTGTCATAGAGGCTAAGAGATTTTAAGCCTTTTGGATGGTTGACATATGTTTCGGCATATTGTGTTGGATAAGTCTAGTGACTTTCTTTGCCGTTCTAGCCGTCTTCAGGACAATGGTGTTGGTTTAGTAATGATGTATTCAATCGAAAAACTCTTCCTTTCGTATAATATTGTTCTTTGAAACCGCTGTTTATTAGGATACTTAGTCACCCTACGTATCCTAGGGTCATCCAGACATGGATCCCGTGCTCACTGTGCTCAGGGAGGCAAAATTCCTCCTCACCGAGGCACAACAAGGCTGAAACACATGTCTGGGTTGCAGCTGGTACTCTTGTTCAGAAGAGAATTGCCATAGCATTTCGGTGCTGGACTGCCCGTGTGGGCGGGACAAAGACTGATATGCAAATTGATATTTCCATTTTGTGAAAGTTACAGTTAGCTAAATTGTGGCTGTGGACTGTCGAGTGGGTACCTTCCCAAATAACAGGTCATTTAGCTGTGTTCGTTCTCGCAAAGGGGCGCCTATGACTATTTTTTTATTGTTTAAGGGACTTAGGTTTGGTCACCCTAAGAATCCTAGGGTCATCCAGACGTGGGCCCCTTGCTCACTGTGCTCAAAGAGGCACAGCACCACCGCACTGATGAGGCCCAACAAGGCTGAAACACTTGTCTGGGGTTGCTGTTGGTACTCTTGTTCAGAAGAGAATTGCCAGAGCATTTCGGTGCTGGACTGCCCGTGTGGGCGGGACAAAGACTGATTAGCAAATGGACATTTCCATTTTGTGAAAGGTACATTCAGCTAAAGTGTGGTTGCAGACTGTCGAGTGGCTACCTTCCCAAAGAACACGTCATTTAGCCATGTTCGTTCTTGCAGAGGGGCGCATATGACTATTTATTATTACATATTTATTCGAACACCTTTGTTCATTGGGTGTGCAGATATAATGGATGAGACTTCAGTAACTCCATTGGGGCCCAGAGAGAATGTGTCTTTTTCCCTGCAAATATGTTTAGCAGGGTCTCAGCACATGCCTAGTTCCAATATACAGTCACACTATGAGACTTATATCTCTAGCATGATGTTTCTGTTGGTTGCTACCATTCTTATTGTTCAATATATCTTCAGGCTTATTGCACGATCATTTTGTCGATTTCTTACCACTGGCCTTTTTGCTCAATAGTCTGTTGATCAATCCCAGCTTAACTGCACAACAATTGTTTCTGTAGCTCACTCATTCTTTCTTTTGGTCGCTAACAGCTATTGCATCCGTGGTATGGAAGCAAACAAATATCAAACCGCTATTTTTCTTTTCAACAGGTACAGGGTCAGTTTATTTTCATTGTAATGCAATATGATCAATCATATAACAGAGTATCACCTTTAGGATATGTGATCCCCATGAACAAAACAGATCCCTTTTATAGGTTTTCTCCTACACCATCAAATATGTCAGAGTGTGGCACTTCAACAAGAGTTAAGTGGTTATCATAAATGTGTATTATTAACAGTTTTTAAACAATATTTTGTTTCTTGCCTTCGCATCTCTGCATCTATAGGACAAAGCAGCCCTCCCTCGCATAAAAACCCTCGCTCTTTTATGTCAGTGATGTATTCTCTCATCTTGGCAGTTCCTGATGGGTTCTGCTGATTACTATGGCGAAGAGCCTCATGGGGTGTTCTGCTTCGGAGAGCCAAGTCTTTCCCATACACATTGCCCGGTGCCAACAAGCATGGCTACCTTTCTAATCTCTAAATTGACAGAGGTTCATGATTCTCTAACTTCCTTTCATTGTAGCTGTTCATTATGACAGTTCAAATATTCATTGTTTGCCCCACAAAGGTAAAGTATGATTAAGCCCCCCTGTTTTCCATTTTAACTGATTTTTACATATACATAAAGATGGAAATCACTTTGCTTCCTTTCTGTATTTTTTTGAAAAAAAACAGAAAAAAATTGGAAATGAAGGTCTCTTGCTTAGGTCTACAGACTGTCAATCATGCCTTGCAGGCCAGTGGCTGAGGGAAGTAACACATCAGAAAAGTTTCAAGAATGAATGTATTTCCCTTTCAAGATGTTAAATGGCTGCATGAGATTTTTCTCCTGTCAGCAGATCCGCAGGCCATTTCACTTATGTTGAAAATGAGTGTGACTTGATGTGCAAGAAACCAGCTCTGCAAGGATTCCTTTACAAGCATCCAAGCAATGCATTTCTATCATTTTGATAGTGCAGGCGAATATTAGTTGTGCCTTATATTTTTACACAGCAGAACATAAGTGTGGATAGATATGATAATGCAACCAAAAATAAATATGAATAAATACAGACTGAAATGTTGAAAAAATAAATACCATAAAACCGGAGCCTTACGTATGATCAGGTTAAGGGTTACTCGTGTTTGCATTTGAAAAGTCTAAGGGGAAACACCCATATTCCCACTGTTTTCCTGACCCATCTGACAAGGTCAATTAATCAATCAAAAGAGCTTTATTTTGGGTAGTTACCAGCATATCCATACAAATCAAATTGACACAAGTACAAAATAGCAATAATGGTTCCCAAATGGAACAAAGTAATAATTTGCTACCAAAAAAGTGCAAACACATGATTAATAAATAAACATCTATTAGCTAAAAAACAATTAAAAACAGCAGTTTGCCCAGCAACTAATCAATCCTTGTTTGTAGTTAGTGCGTTAAAGGTGCATACTGCCCATTGGACATCTACATCTGGGGCCCATAGGAAACATAAAAGAGCAGCATAGCATTTTCTTAAATTTTGGTTTTGCAGCAGTGGGAATAAAATATCCATTCTCAAGGGCTTTTACATTGTGAAAAAGAACAAAAAGTGGAAAGAACTTTTGGTGGCACCTGACAAAATGGGCACAACCTTAAGGCTGGGTTGTTATCCAAACCTATGGCTTTCAGGTAGCATGTATTTAGGGGCAGGCAGTAAAAACGAAGTCTGGTGATAACAAGTGTATCTTTTAATAAAAGTCTTTGGGTCAAATACTCTTGGGGGCCTTTTGGGAGCGAGACAGGTAATATGGCAAGATTACACAGTGTGTTTATTTATTTATTTATTTATTTGCATTTATAAAGCGCACAAAAACGGCCCTGAGGCATTGTGGCGCTGTTACAGCGAGCTTGAACTTAACATAGGTAAGATGTAACATAGTCGGTTGCAGTAGTATAACAAGATTACATACTTTGAGTGCAGCATTGAGAGACAGGAATGACAAGTTGTAAGAGACAGAGCGGGTCAAATATTATGCTTTGCTATGGTTACAGTGCAATAGCATAACTATGCATGCTGGTTTTAAACATTAGTGGAACCAAAAGGTTTTTAGGTTTTTGCGTAAAGGGGGTGTATGATTTTTCATTCCTTAGTGAGGTTGGCAGGGCAATCCAATTTTTGGGTGCAAAGTATTGGAAGCTAGACCCTCCGGCTTTAGTTCTTTTGAACGTAGGTACATGGATCTGGTTGGCGCGGTGGGCTATAGTGGTCTGTTAGAGGAGTTGAGGGTGATTCTTTCAAAGAGGTAGGGTGGGGCATCTGATGTAAGGCATCTGTGTGTGATGGCCATGGCTTTAAGAGTATGCGTTCCTTTACCGGTAGCCAAGATGTGTTCCCTTTTGGGAATGGTCAGCGCTACCCGGAGCCATTGTTTTGCGTGATTTGGAGTTTTGTTAGATTGTTGACAGAGGTGCCTAGGAATAGGGCATTAGAGTGGCGATGGATAGGCAGTTTTTGGTGGAGAGAAAGGGCTTGATGGTCAGGTGGAGAATTCCACAAAGTGGGAGCCAAGACAGAGCAAGAGCATCTTCTGAGCCTATCCCTATTGAAACATGGAACCACCAAAAGGTTTTTACCTGTAGAGCGAAGCCTTTGTGCCGGTACATAGTTGGTGAGTTTAGAGCAAAGAAATGCAGAACCTATGTACTGGACTGAACGGTGCACAATACACAGGACCTTGAATTTAATCCAGCTTCTAACCGAAAGCCAATGAAGCTTTGTAAAATACAGCATACAGTGGTCAAATGACACTGAGGCAAAAAACATTAACCCATGGCCGCCTAACATCTGTTTCTTCAAGGACGTCCTGCAATCGCTAATGACCCACTTACAGAGCACATACAAGGGGAATAAATAAGCAAACTGCATGGCCATATTCGAACTTTGACGCATGTCCTAGGAGGGAGCGGGAGACAGAGTGGGACGATGAACCAGCAGGAGGCAAAGGCAGCGGGTTCTGACCCTTCTGCACCTCCTCCAGCCCCACCTAGTGTAATATCCAATGACATAGATGATGAGCAGGGAATGTATCCACTGAGGGATCTAATGGCAGCAGAGGGGTAGTCAAACCCAACGTATAAACCACCACCAAATACCAAAGACAAACAACGGCACATACAGGGCATGGCACCAGCAGCTCCGACCCAAACGAGGAGGTGCTGCGGCACGCGAAAGCGCTGGAGTTGGACAGAAAAAGACAGAATGAGGAGAGGAGGAAAGAACAGACCACATTGCTATATGTAGGGAAGGTTCTGCAGAAAGGGGCACCGCACGCCTGGGGGCACGGGAGGGGGAGAACACATGCAAATTCCCAGATATCGATCTCAATGTAGAGCGCGACTCCAGCCCAATCACACAAAAGTTGACCTTTTCAGAAGAGTTCTGCAGCAACATGGATGAAGGGTATGACGAGGACGTGGAACACAGTGACAACTAGAACTGGGGGGGCACAGCAAACTCTATTTTACGAGGATCGGAGAAGGAACATCATGGAAGTGTAGGTCGCAGGGTCAGAGGGCAGGATGATGAGATTGTGGTGAACACACACGCCAGGCAACTGACGGGTGCACAACACAGACCTCTTAAATCAACAGATTAAGGGATCTTACAGGGCTCAGGGGGGGGGGCAGCACTGGCCCACTCCAGAGGGTGACTGTCTAGAGCACCTGATGAAACAAAACGAATACCAGGCTACAACCCACAGATTATGTACAGACACAAAGGACGAGCGGGGACCCATTCAAATTTGACAATAGAATGCCATAAGAGAGGGAAGCATATTCACATATGCCCCTATTGCAGAGGAGTGGGACACAACCTCAGTACGTACCATGGAAGCACACAGTCAAGGAGAATGTCAAATACACACTACCCTCATTATTAGCGGGAGCTGGAAAATGGATATATGAAATGGAGATGTTGACAGCGGGGCACAGGCTAGCAGTGGGAGGCATCAAGGGGCTACTGATATCCATAGTGGGTGATGCAGCTGACGACATTTGGAAGAGAGCAGGGTTCCCAGGGGTGACTATCCAAAATACAGCCCATGACAGGTCACCATTTGCCAATTGTAGAGCCGCAGTATGGCAGGCATTACAGACACAATATCCCAACATGTCAGACATAGGGGCTCTTACGTCATGCAAAATGCGGGACGACGAAGATCTTGTTAATTATATTCAAGACATTCCAGAGCTTTGGCGCCTTGAAACTCCATGAGCCGTGGGACAAAACAATAACAATCTTTTATCACATCTTGGTGCAGGGGTTAACAGAACCTGTGCAGAAAAGTTTGGAGAAATTGGTGGGAATGAAAGCAAATGGCTAGCTAGAAATACAGCTCACAATAATGCATTATTGCAGGTTGTGGCAGGAGAAAGCTAAACAAAAAGCAGAAGAGAGGAAGGGAGATGAGGCGAAGTTGGTTCAAAATAAATTGCCATAATATGCACTGGAAGGGCCGGTAATAACAAGCCCCACACAACAGACACAAGCACCGGCACCACAGCCACAATACCAACCACAGTTACTGTACCATCCCATGCAACAATATGCCTCTCCCATGGGAGGAGGGCACATGGGAAGGGGTGGATACCAACAAGGTCATAGCGGGTGGGGAGGATTCCCAAGAGGGTGTGGCATTGGGCCCCAGTCCCATCAAAATACAGGTGGCTTTCGAGGTTACAACCAGCAGATGCCAAAGGGACCAGGAGACTTTACAGGAGAGTTCCCAGGGCAGGGGAGGGAACCACCCCAGTGCTGGACCTGTGGGCAGCTAGGACATATTCACAGAGCATGCAGAACTAGGGGGGTGCAACAAGGGTTGGGAGATCAGGGGCAGCAGGGCTACCAAGTAAGACAGGATGATTATTTGCCCAAGACGCACAGCAACATGGAAAGATGTGCAACACCCAACAACAGGTACCGCATCCAGCACAGACGGAGACTTGGGCTACACCAATGACAACTCCCCGAATGAGAGCAACCCAAATGACAGCACCCCAAACGACAGCATCACAGATGACAGCACCACTAGAACAATATTTGCAAGCAGACAAAAGTTAGCACAAATACAGGACCGCCATCCCCAGAACCCAAGGACACAGTGGCAACTGTACCAGTGAAAATGTTGGGAGGGGTCTCCATTAATGGGAACAAACCCTTCACTGGGAACAGACTATCTTTGTACGGTCAATAGGACAGCCCACAGACAAACTTGTTGTGTCCCATCCTGTCGGTCACACCTAATCCTGCGGAAGAACCGCGCATAAGGGTGGCGATAGGTGACAGAGCTTTTTACTTTCTTGTTGACACTGGGGCAACTAGGTCATGTATCCAGGAAGGAACATTTGCATTGTCAGGCAATGTCATGAACACTCAAGGAGCCTCTGGGGCTTGAGAAGTGGTTCCTTTTACTGATAACATCTGCTTATCTATAGGCAATCATGACTTATCTTTACCCTTACTCTATACCCGCCAAGCACCTATCAACATACTGGGAAGCGACATAATGAGCAGACTGAACATGACCATCTCATTCACCGATAATGGCATTTAGTATGTTCTACAACAGGAATACACATGCTAACTGCAAGGCAGATTGTCCAAGCATATTGTGGGAACACTGTACAGAGGGGGGTGCCATCACACCCAGAGATGTCCCAGGGGGGCAGATGTGGCACTTGCCTTGATGCCAGGAATAGCAGGAAAAGTTTGGAGGATTCTAGGCGAGTACCTCTTTAGACCACAGACACCACTAGATGAGAAGGAGGGAACAATTGTGCCTAGAGACATCAAGGCAGTTGTGACAAGAGAAGATTGGGTTGCAGTACATGCAAGAGATGATCAAGGGAGAGCAGGGAGGGCAGTAATTGCAGTGGCAGAGGGATGTAGGCTGACAAAAGTAACAGATGAAGAATTATTCTCAGAAAGAAAGAGTCGAGAGAGAGATGATGTTGGAAATGAGTGTGAGGTTCTGGTTATAGATTATATACAGAGAGATTGTACAGAAATTGGCAATGGTCCTGGAAGCCCCACCGTCATTCTCAGAACAGGATTTGGCCAAGGTACCCGACTCCTTATGGACCTCAAGTCCCTATGATGTGGGGGGCATAAAAAGCATAGGGGAGTAAAGCTAGAATCGAAGCCTGGAGCAATACTGCCACGAGGGAAACAATATCCCCTGACCAAGGAATCAGATGAGGGCATTTATGAAACAATCAACGCCCTCATTTAGAGAGGCATCCTGGTACCATCAGCATCACCATGCAAGAAAAGAGTGGGGGCAGTGTGTGGGAGGAGCTACTTCATGGTTTGGTACCTTAAGGGACATTCAAAGGCGAGCACTTCTTCCTAAATTCCCATAGCAGGAACAGCCTCAGATGAGAACAGTGATGCAGACCAACTGGCTGAACATTGCTGTTTTGAAGTTCAGATGTATTGGAACCTAACCCTTTCTTTGCACTTACTCGATCCGAAATGTCATCTGACCTAGTACGATAGTAGCTATTTGTCTTCCTCCCTCTCCCTCATTGTTTGTTTCCTCCCCTTCCAGCACTACCTAAAATGTCATCAGGCCTAGTACGATAGTCACGTGTTTTGGTCCTCTCCTCCCCCTCCCTCTCCCTGCACCTTGTGTCAACTCTCCATCTCTAGCAGAAATATAGTCAGTCCCAGTACGATAGTTGCTTGTCTGTCCCATCTCCTATCCCCCTCTCCTCCTTATCCCTGTTATAGCTCTTACTCTATCTGAAATTGTCATCTGACCTAGTACGATAGTAGATGTTTGTCAGCCTCCCCCTCCCTCCTTGTCTGTTCCCCCCCCCCTTCCAGCACTACTCGAAATATCTGCAGGCCTAGTACGATAGTCGCTTGTTTTGTTCCTCTCCTCCCCCACTCTCCCTGCACCTCGTGTCAACTCTCCGGCTCTACCAGAAATGTCATCAGGCCTAGTACATTAGTTGCTTGTCTGTCTCATCTCCTACCCTTCCCCCTCTCTCCTCATCTTTGTCATAGTTCTTGCACCATCTGAAATGTCGCCAGACTTAGTTCTAGAGTACTTTCACATGTTGAATGGCTCAAGGCCTTGTAGGAATGTCACTGTAATTTCCCTTGCTTCTCCCTTGTCTTGAAGCGCTTTGAAACACATTGTGCACATGCGCTAAACAAATAAACTAGCAATCAATCAATGAAAACACTGCAGTGTACCCTGTACGCAAGGAGAACAGGGGTCATGGCATTGTATACAAGATTTAAGCT
The DNA here is from genome assembly GCF_040938575.1 of Ambystoma mexicanum. Taxonomy (NCBI): domain Eukaryota; kingdom Metazoa; phylum Chordata; class Amphibia; order Caudata; family Ambystomatidae; genus Ambystoma; species Ambystoma mexicanum. The sequence goes on along the minus strand of NC_090941.1, from coordinate 397,069,827 downwards.
CTCTTAACCACATTGTAGAGGCAGAGTATTCTGTAGCAGCAAACCCAGCAAAAATCTTGTGCGGCATTCCAGTGGAAGCCACCTGTTTCACCATGATTGATCTACAAAATGCCTTTTTCTCAATACCACTACACCCAGACTCACAAGCTCTGACCAGCTTTAAGTACTACAACCAGAATTGGAAATACACTAGACTGCCCCAAGGCAAGGGTACTGTGAGTCACCATCTGTATTCAACAGGGTGATTCAAATGGATGTAGGCAACATTACCACACTACAGTACGTACATGACATCCTAATCTGTAGCAAGACAGAGGAATAATGCAGGACAGACAAGGTACACACGCTCACAGTACTAGTAGACAAAGGGTACAAGGTAGACAAGACCAAACTCCAGCACTGTCAAAAGCAAGTACTGTACATTAGACAGCTGATATCCAAGGATGGCAGGCATATTGCCCCAAAGAGAGCACAGACTATACAACACACACCACAGCCCAAAACAGTGAGGGAAATCCAACAGTTTCTCGGGGTGTGCAACTATTGCAGATTATGGGTTTTTGATTACAGCACATACACAAGGCCACTGATAACTGCATTGAAAGAGGCTCAGAGAGGAGCAAAAATATTGGCCTGGAAACAAGAGATGCCGGGAGCATTCAATGAGCTGAAGGAAGCAATATTCAAGGCTCCATTGTTAGGGAACCCAGATGACAAAAGAGAATTCTTCCTGTTTTCACACACCAATGGTGTGGTTATGAAGGCAGTACTGACACAGAAAACAAGCATGGGCCATAAGCCAATTCCTTACTATAGTGGACAGCTTGATCCAGTAATGAAAGGACACTATCCATGCGAGCCATCATTGGCTGTTGCTGCTTTCACAGTAGAGCAGGCATCAATTATAACAATGGGGTGCACCACCACCCTTTATGTGGAACATGCACTGTTTGCAATACTGCACAAGCCAAAGAGCACATTGACAACACAAAGAGAATCAGGGTATGAGATAATACTATCAAAAGCAGAATTGAAGATAGTAAGATCCAAGACTGTAAATCCAGCATTATTTATGGCAGACATCCATCAGCCAGGGGAATGGGCTCATGACTGTACCAAAAACATAGAGCAATTCACTTAGACATGGAAGGTGGAGGGGGATGCACTTGAGGGGGTAGAGGTTCTCTACATTGAATGGTCTTAAACTATTAATCAAAGTGAGGGGATCAGGAGTCAGATTGAAGGGGGACTTGACAAGTGAGGTAGTGGTGAGTGCCAGGTTATCATCTCATTATTCAGCACAAGCAGCTGAGCTAGTGGCTCTCATACTAGCCTTACAAAATAGTGTAAATAAGAAAGTGACCGTATATTAGGACAGTGCGTAATTCACATTCACAGTACATTCTGGTTTGGCATGATGGCTCAGGAGACGGTACAGAAGGGCGGATGGGACTCAAGTACACCATGCACTATTGTTGGGGAACTGATTGAAGTGATCACATACCTGCAGGAGCTAGCATTGGTAAAGTGCCAAGCACACACCAAAGGTGAAGATGCAATCTCAAGAGGGAATGAGGCAGCTGACTATGAGGCAAAATGTTTATCATATTTTGGAGAATTGTGGGAATTGAAGGAGAGGGCACAGGTCAGGGGAGGAGTGAGGCATATGGTGTTGAGAGAAGGGTACAATTACCTACCAGAAACTCAAATCATGGAACTGCAGGGAGCTGCACCCAGGGAGGAAAAAGCAACTGGATAAAGAGGGGATGTTCAATGCTCCTACCAACACCCTGTGGTGACAAAACATCACAGGGAAGATGGTTATGCCACTTGCATTACTGAAAACAGCATTGACACAATTGCACCATCCAACACACACAGGAAAAGAGATCATTTCAGCACACATTGGAGAATCATGGTTCTGTCCTAACTTAAATGAGCATGTGGCAAATTGTATCAATAACTGTTTGACGTGCCAGCAGTTCACGGCTGGGCACACACTGAAAGGTGTGAGAGGAGCCATACCTAGGCCCAAAGGCCCATTCCTACTTCTCTATGTTGACTATGTGGACATGATCCAAGTATGCCAAGGATACAGGTACATGATAGTGGTTGTCTGTCTATTTTCAAGATGGATAGAGGCTGGAGCCTGTTCCCATGCCGACGCTCCCCGGGCTGCTAAATTTCTGGTCCGGGAAGTATTCCGAAGATGGGGTGTTTGTAAGGTCCTGAGGTCTGACAATGGCCCTCACTTCGCCAATTAAATGTTCCAACATATCACTACCTTGCTAGGAATAAAAAACACATTTGCATGTGTGTACCACCCGCAAGCAAATGGAATGTTTGAATGCCTAAATGCCCTACTGAAGGAGCGCATTGCCAAAACTCAGCAGAGCAGCAAGAAAAACGGGCTTCACTGTTTGCCATTGGCACTATTCAAACTATGCAACAAGCCAGGGTCCGACCACCATTTAACGCCCCACAAGGTAGTGATGGGATGGCGCATGCACCTCCCACTGGCTCCTCCCACTAGGGCATTAAAGGACTCTGAAAATGTTGCTGATATTCTGGGTCAAGAGATGTTCGAGTATGATACTTCACTGATTTCTAGCGTGTCTTTTATGTCTTGCCTGATATAGCAGACCCAGGGCAGACCAGAAGACAACGTGCAAGAGGCTATGGATGAAACAGAGCAGGAAACCCCTACAAACCCCTTAGTGCAAATAGGCATCCTTGTCCTAGACAGTAATTTCACCTGCCGCTGGAACGTGCTGCGGTTCACCAGACCTCATGTTTGTGAGGCAGTCACCAACCAAGCAGTACGACTAGAGGGAAAAACTGGTTGGAATCACATGCACAACATCAAGCCTTACAAAGCATGGGCCTTGACCAGGAGCACAACTGCAGAGATTGACAGGGCCAACGCTACCACCACCAACAATCCACAAGAAAGCACAAATATCCCAAATACCCCAAGAGATTACTGGCTATCCTATGGTCAGGCGTTCCCAAACTGCTGTAATACCCACAGCAATATTGGTACACATTGACCAATAGGAAACACTGACTGCTCCCTGCCCAAAACCTATGCCCAGCGCCAATGCTACAACCTGACTATGCATGCACATTGACAGCAGTAACACGATTTAACCTTCTCTTTTTCTCACACATGCAGGTCATGCACATTTGTGATCAGTAACACGATTTAACCATCTCTCTTTTCTCGCACATGCAGTGTGCTGTAACTGTTGATACAATTGTTAGCTCAATTTGTCCATTCTATAAGAAGAGCCAGACACTTTAGAGCAGGGTCCCCTGAGATATACTTCCTTGTATTAATAGAGTATTTGACCCACACATACCCTAAACTTGAACATATCGCATATCCCGTCCTGCTCACATTACGTAACCCATCCATACAGAAAATTTGGGAGGAAGTCTTTGCATGGGCACTTAATGATTACTTAGTTCACAGAGCTTGACTAATACTCACAATTACTAAACAAATAACCCTTTTTTGAGAATTTCAGGCGGGCAACTTTATCATCTCTTCAGCTGCTCACAAAAGCAGCGTATGTGGTTATGATGAATAACATAAAGATTGTAATAACTGTTGTGTAATTCCTATTATACAGTGGGCTCTTGGGTGCTGTTTTCTGGCAGCTATATGTTGCTATGCATGCCACTGCTGTGTCCCTTACTAACAATTCCCTGACCCAAGCAACGAGGACAACCATGTAAGGTGGAAGAGAAGACACTGCTGATAAGGTAAGGAGAGGTAAGCGCAGTGTTACTACAGACATGAAGGGAGTTAACATGTATCTCACAGACACATCACATGTCCAGAATTGGTAAAGATACAACCAGGTAGAGCTGTTATCTCTGCTCTTTAATTCCCTATGCCATGAGTGCCTCCAGAGCCTTCGTAGCAACAGAAATACCTGCAGCAAGAGCACAATGCTTGATGTATCTAGCAATGTTCCAGATGTAAGGAAGATTTCAAGGGATAAGAGAAACATTAAGGTGGATGTCCAAGGGGACTTTTCCATACAAGACAACTATATCAAAACATTACCCATGTTAGACAATTACTGGCAACTCAGTGAAGGGTTGCAGTACATAACCGAAGGACCAGAGAAGGGAGAAACAAAAATGAATACTATCACACTGGAATACTTGCCATGCCCATGGTCAAGAGTAAAGGAAGTAGGAGGAGAACCTGGTTGCTGGGAAAGGCTACAGATCCTAATCTATGGAAGAGTATATAATAATGATGGATGTGAAGAAGAAGTAGTGGGAAGCAAGGCACTGACCCTGACAAAAGCTACAGTGAAAAAGGTACAAGAAGAAATTGACAAATGCCTCAAGGACTGAAACAGAAGTTTAAACTTAGTGACATGGGTGGATAATGAAGCTGGTCCACTGCCTATAATTCCCCTGAAGACACCAGCCCTATGTTATCAACACAACTGGTGTTGAAGAAGTAGGAGAAAACATGGGGGGGCAACAGATAGAGAAGATACCGGAAATGGGAGCAGGTACAGCAGTACTGATGGACCACTAATGGGCCTGCGAATCCCAAGCATATGACAAACTGACACCTAAATGGGGAGGAGTATGCTCCCTAGCACTCGTCAACATGCCCTCATTGGTGGTACCAAAGAAGGACGTGAAGCTTGACAACTTTCAGACAATGGAGAACAAGAGGAAGAAAGGATCACTGCAGACTGCACCATCTATCCAGACAGATAACACTGACCCACAAAAAGGACTGAGCAGAGTGAAGAGAGGAGGGAATTACTTCTCAGTAAAATCAGAAGCAGCATTGGACGAAATACCAGCATCACACAGGCTGTTTAGTAGAGCACAAATGTCCTTCACATCAGTAATCCCCATAGTACAAACATACGGAAACACCAAATGGCCACAGATCACTCGCTGGGAGTTGATGGTAACCACAAACTCAACAGTGAATGGGTTCAACACAATCAAAGAAGCGCCCAGAGCGATAAGGTTGGTGGCGCTCCAGAATAGATACATTCTGGATCTCCTCATATCTATGGAAGGAGGAGTTTGTGTAAAGATAGGAAGTTTCTGTTGCACATTCAACCTGCCAAAAATGAAAATAATGGAACTCTCTCAGACGCAGTCACACAATTGGGCCAGATGCACACAAAGATGGAAGATGAGGCAAAAGGAACGGAGAAAGACAAGAGCTGGCTGGCATATCTCAGGTCACGGATGCTGTCCTGGCTGGCTGATGGGTTGATGGTGAAAGTCGGAGCTCTAGCAATGGGAGCAGCATCTCTGTGTGGGATTAAGATATGTATTGGCAGGTTCAAGAAGACGACAGAAGAAGCAATAGGAATGCACGTTCTAATGGAAATGGAGACTGGAGAAGCAATGGACGATATTGTAAAGGAAAGAGTAAGACTATGACAAAAAATAGCAGAATCCGACCTATTTCAGCCTAGCATCAAGGTAGACAATCCACACAACCCACAGCAGTACGTAGGGAAGTGGGTATGGTGCAAGCCCGAATGTGGATACATCTAAATGTACTGGTCCTTTGAAGATCATGTCAACTACTATGGACATCACGCAGGGATAACGAAGGTGTGGCAGTTGGTAGACGATGGAGGAGATAATGGTGGTGTGGTCGACATATCAACCAGAGGGGGGACTGAAGAGGGGAGGCTGAACTTTTCCCCTCTGTCCTGGAAGAAACCCCTACCAGAAGAAGAACTAAATACAATATGCCTGCTGATCGTATGAGCTCACACCAACTCCCACTGCACCCACGAAGGACAAGTACCATGAGAAGTACCCTCTCAGACGACCCTGTAACACAGGCGCAGTACGAATATTACCCAGAGTGGATGAAGATGCACAAGCCGGAACCAAAGACAGCTATATGGACAGACTTGAATAAAAGAGTTAAGAAGCTGTGCCTCAAGTCATTAGAGAAGGCACAACCTACCAGTGTCAGACATGAAGCACACATGCCATCTGCACATTCGGGACACCCACGCACGCAAACACATGAAGAACACATGCGTACAGTTTCATGAGATGGAGGACTGTGACATGCACATACTGTCTGCACGTTTGTTATTTTGGCACTAGCTTATTGCAGCAACATAGAAACCGCTAGAAGCAAGAGGATCACGTGTACATGCTTGCAGATGCTTACATGCAAATAACCCCATGGAATGGCAGGAACACTCAAGGGACCTGAGAGAGCCATAATGTACTAACCTATGGATGCTATACAGAAGGCACACACAGGAGAAACCAGACCATTTCTTAGGAAATCATAGTAGGCCACAACCTACTCAGAAAACCTGAAGCACGCTGAGTGCTGTGCGAGCAGAACTACTGCAGTGGGGAACAAGGCCACTGCCAATGTTGCACTGTTGAAAAGTGACATTCTTTACCCTAAACCGAAGTAACACTGGGAACACTGATGTTTCTGAACAGGGCCACTTAAATTTGAAATATAATATTGATTAGTTGAGTGACTACATTTCTAAGGCATACTAACCACAGAATGAAATGAAATATCTAAATGAGACAACATCTAGTCACAACAATGGGCACAACCATTAAAGAGTACAATTGGAACATTAAAATTAAGCTTTGGAATTGTGAAGTTGGAGGGTTTTCCTGAATAACAAATGACTGATCTCTGTTCAGTGTGTAGCTGTTCTGTTGCGAGGGGCTATGAACCTTAAAGGATCATTCACCAAGTCTTTCTTTGCCAAAGGCTTATTAATACATTATGTTTCATGCGGGATCAGTGTCTGTTGATCCTGTTGAACCCAACATGCAAAAGAGGACCAGGATGATTAGAATCATCCAGGACATGCTGCCCACAATATCTCTTGTAGAAAGGAACCAAACCTGCGAAGGGAATGAACATCCAACCCTTCTGACGGATGGCAGAGCAAGATGTTAAGCCTGTTGTGTCCAGAGCCTAGGTTGAAGGGTGAGTGCATAGGTTCTTATTCCGATTGGGAGAATAACCAAGCTTTCACTTTGTACTGGAATGAAATGAACATGGGTTCAGACCTTAGTGCTGTGGGCAGTTTGTTCCAGGTCTAAGCCACTAGCACTGGAAAGCTGGATCCACCTGCTTTGGAGAGTTTGTATTTTTGGGATGTTGATACATTGGGCGTACTTGGATCTTGTGGGTCTAGTGGGTTCCTTTCTTGAGAATTTGTTCATCAGGTATTTCAGAGCTGAGTTATTGAGGCACTTATGAGTGATCATGAGTGTTCTGAAAGTGATCCTATCTTGGATAGAGAGTCAGTTGGTGTAACAGAGTGTTTGAGAGATGTGACTAGATCGGAATAAGTTGAGAGCTGTTCTAAGAGCGTTATTTTGTAGGACTTGTAGTTTGTGGATGTTCTTTTGTCTGGCGCCCAGTTAGAGCGTGTTACAATAGTCCAATTTGGACAAGATGAGGGCTCTTGCCAGGGTGTTGGCATTTAGGGAGGGTCTGCAGGCCTTTATGAGTTTTGAAGTATAAGCTGTAGAGGAGGAGGTGGCGTTGACTTGTCTTTGGAGGGTTTGGGGTGGAGTTGAGGTAGAAACCTAGTGTTTTTGCTTCCTTGTCTCCTTTGATGAGGTTGCCATCAATGTTGAAGGAGGCATATTTGTGTCCAAATTTGTTAAGTCTTGCTCGGTTTTGTCGTCGTTGAGACAAAGGCCATGTTCGGCCATCCAAGCTTGTATTTTGCTGTAAATTTTGTTTAAGAAAGTGGCATCAGATTGGTAATCGCCTGACAGAGTGATGAGTATTTGCGTATCATACGCGTAGTTCGTGTATGATATGCCTAATTCATCTAGATGGTCAAATGGGAGCTTGGTGAAAATATTGTAAAGAGTGGGGGATACGCAGGAACCCTGTGGGACTCTACATGTGATAGGGGCAGGGAGGGCTGAGGCCCTGGGGGAAAAAACCCTCATGGTTCTGTCCACCAGAAAGGAGTTGACCCAGGCTGCAGCTTCGTTGAAGAAGCCGGCGGCTGTGGTGAGGTGATTGTTTAAGATGTTGTGGTCTACAAGTCGAAAGCTGCCGACAGGTCCAGTAAAAGGAGAAGGGCAGGCTTTCCAATATTCCTAGCTTCATCCATTTGGATTTTCAGATCCAAGAGGGCATTGAATTCCCAAAAGTTTTCTGAGATGCAGGAGAATGCTGATCCACCAAATTTGAGCTCAGAGTATGGTTTTCGTTGTTGATTCTTAGTGTTCGATTTGGTTTGTAAATGGAGATTTTGTTTCATGTATTAATTCTGTTCTAAATTCTTAGCAGTTTTTTGGTGAGGTAGTGAACCATTCCATGATAGATGCTGTTGGCATAGTCTATTCTTGACATAACGAGGAAGATGAAGGCAAGCCTTCTATGTTGAAAGGTGGTATAGGGTAGTGTCTGTTCTATTGTGTGGTGGTGGAAGCCACATTTCTTTACTACTGTTCCAGAATCAAATCATTGTCCAATAGTATTCCAAGGTTTTTAACTACTTTGGGTGCGTGCGTTTGATGTCCCATTTCCGTAAGCCATGAAATGTAGAATGGGTTTGAGGGGTTTTTGGAGGTGATCATCATTTCTGTTTTGTCCACATTGAGTTCAAAGCTGCTGATGGTCATCCATTTGATTATTTCTGAGATGCAGTTATGAGGGTTAGGTCTAGTTATCCGCTTGTGCTGACTTTATAGATGGGTGTGTCTTCTGCATAGTCATAGCAGGTGTGTCAATTACATTTGATTAGATTCATGGGAGAGGTTATTTAGATGTTAAATAGCAGTGGCAATAGTGATGAGCCTTGTGGAACTCCAAATAGTACTTGTACATGTGGCTCAGTTGAACGGATATAGCCACATTTTTTCATCCTTTCTGTGAGAAAGGATTTTAACCATATAAAAGCTGTGTCAATGATTCCAATTTTACAGAGTCCTTTAATGAGGGTTTCTGGTGGCCTGTGTCGGAAGGCTGCTGATAGGTTTAGTAGTATTAGTGCCATGGTGATGTTGGAGTGAGCCTTGGTTTTTAGATCATCCCATATGGAAAGTAATGCTGTTTCCTTTACTCTCATTGGTCTGAATCTGACTTGTGCTTGGTCTAGTAGCTGGCTGTTTTTGACATCTACCAGGATATGTCCATAGACATAGCTTTCTAGGAGTTTTAACGGGTATGGGATATTTGATATTGGTCTGTAGGTTGTTTTGTCTCCTGTGTTTCCGAGGGGTCTTTGAGGAGTGGCGTGATGTGTGCCGATTTGAAGATTTGTTGTACGTTTCCCTTTTTGAGCTAGTGGTTAAAGAGGTTGCAGACATATTCTGCAGATTTTTTTTTGGGTGAGGATGGCCTTGTACATGTCTGGTGGGCAGGGGTCTGTTGGTGAGTCTGCTTTGTTTCCACAAAGCTGTTCAAGATATGTGGGAAGAAAGTTAGTCTTGTCGTTGGTTCAGGTGTTGGTTGGTTAGGGGTTTTGTTGGTGATTTTGGGTCTAGTCTTGATGATTTTCTGCATGCCTGCGATTTTAATTTTGAAGTGGTTTGCTTGGTTGTTGCATAGACTTTTTATGGGTGCGGGTGTGCTGTTGCAGGTGGTTGGATTTCTTAGCTCATCAATGATGCTGAACATCTTATTCTGGCTGTTGGCTGAGTTGTTGATGCATATGGTGTAGTAAAGTTTTTTGCTTTGATGATTTTGACTTTGTCATATCTGAGGTGTGAACCATCTTGCCGTTTTATTTAGTGATCGGGTGAATGTTTTTTCCGGTCAGATATTGTCTATTGTTTTAGTAATCCATATTTAGATTTCCTCAATTTATTCCTTCAATGTTGGATGACTCAAAGATGGTGATCGATTACTTTTTAGATTCCAGTGTGGTATTTATGCCCACACTCAATTTACACATTTCCAGTTTCTCTCATGAATTGGAGGGTTTAATGGGGGATTAGGTTGTATTTGCATTGATGGGTGGATCACAAAGGGTATTGAGAGGTGATCACCCATTAGGATCTCCATTGGGATGCAGTTGTAACAAGATTTTTCTTGCAGAAGATTGCATCATGATTGTAAACACAAACATTGTCCTAGGCTATCAAAATGATTTTTTCAGAATATGTATGAAATCTATGTATCTATATTTTTCCCTTATGTTCAGAAGATGCCAGGTATTTCTTCAGCTTATCTTGATGTATTCTTCCTGATTGTTAAAAATAGGTTATGCTCTGCCAGATTGCTGATCTATGTCCATGAGCCATGTTTTCAAAGGCATGCTTACCTAAAACTAAATCTTAAAGTAAAGATGATTATGGTTTTTTTGTGTCCGGTCTGTTACATATAATGTTCCATAAGTTTACGATTCAATCGATTGAATATATGACAATTGGGCACAACAAGCCCTGTTTTCATTGAATACACGAGTATGGCTTCCCAAAAGATGGCGCACTGCCGTATCAGGGTAGTGGAAAGGAAAAAAGGATTTTTCTGTATTGTTTCCTTGACGACAATGGAAACATTATATACAGAACACAGTTGCGAGCCCGGCACCTCTGCGTAACAGCAGACCGCTACACGAAAGCACGAGTAAGGATTGAATACGAGTAAGAGATCTTTTGCTAATATGCAATAATATACAGATCAAGCGGTGAACCTCACAGTATATTTACGATTCAAAAGCATGACTTTGGGAATGAAGTAAACGCAGAGGCGTTTAAAGAAATATGACCGTTTAAGGTTAGATAGAGCAAAATAACACATTTTGCATGTTATTGCTAACGATAAAGAATGGGATCTTAGTACTCGACTGTGGTGGCACTTGTAATTGTAATACCTTAAATAATGAAATATAGTTATAGCGCAGTATGTAAGCAATCACGAAAATGTAGTGTAAACGTAACACAAGGAAATGGGATTCTATGGCATTTGAAACATGCCAATTACTTTTATTTTATGTTAGTACCAACATATTGTGTTTATTTTTAAAAGGATTGAACCCATTTAATTGTGAACATCAGACCGATAAACATATGGGAACTACTTAACTCAGGTAAAAACTTAACCTACTTAAGACCAAGTAACTAATTGGTGTAAAATATGGAAATACATGTTATAACTTCTTATTCTATTTGTGCTAAGTTATTGTTTTTTCTGTTTCCTTGTCTTTGCTTTGGAATATGTATATGCAATTTTTTTTCATTTCCTATGGATCCTCCCCATTACCCGGCCTTGTTTTTCTGTGATTTAAAAAAGGAATACTTGTTTGAAATCTATTCTTATCACTTTACTACTTTACCCTTAACCCTCTCCCCTCACTCTCTCCTCTACCTACTTTGTCAACTTACTTTAAATTACAATTAACATTTACTACTACTTGTCCAAAATTCATATAAGTTAAGAGTGATTATGCCCTGATTTGAAAAAGGCTTTCCAATATAGCCGAAACACATATCATCAACACGGGCAACCCTAACAAAATAAAACATAATCTTGTCTTTGAAAAATGGAACTTGGCACTGTCTTCAGTCTGAGCGTTTTTGCAGTACTCAATTTATAGTGTTTTACTTGTCTTTTTAACCACACCTCAGCAAGACGGGATGGTATGATATTGGTTCAAAACACAATTGTCCTATTTACTTATGTCGCTGTAACAGACCGGACACACAAAAGCCATAATCATCTATATAATTGGACTCTGATCCGAGCCTGTGGCAGACACCATAATTATAAATATCCAAAATGGCAGATTACCTTCGAAACTGACAAGAAGAGACTGCCAACCTATTCACACCGAAAGGTAATATGACCCATCCATTTTTCAACTCTACTAAGAAGAAAGAACACCTGGGTGCACTATTCTGTAAACTAGAAAGACTTTCCAAGAAGGAAATCGATAAATACTGCGATATAGTATCATTGGAAAACTATGTTAAGAGTGAACTCATCCCAAGAGGACTACGTATACTAATTTTTCCGAACTTCACTAATGACCTTGACAATGACCTTGCGAACCTATGGGAAAAGAACCTCAATTGCAGTTCAAAGCAAATGTTAGAACTATTGATAGAACCTGCTATGAGGGAACATAAGAGAATAATAGAATTGATAGAAAATACAAAGAATGAAATTACTGAGAAAATATCATTAGTGGAAACCAAAGAAAAGAACTATAACACAATGCATGAAAATATGAAAAACTATCAGGATGAAACAAAGCTAAGAAAACTATGTAAGCACTACAGAGACGAAAGAGACTACACATAGGACAGCGTGTATACATTTCAAATTAAATATAGCCAATACATAAAGGCGGGATCCAAAACTAGCACCCCTAACACATCTACAGCCAGTTCAGATGCGGATTCAGAGGGCGAAGCAACCACTAGTGACAAAAGGAACACAGAAGACTTTTCAAAAGAAAAGAACCATTTGGGTTATATGAACCAAATAAAATGTTACAAGAAAGGTAATAAGAATTAAATACCCAAGCAGGTCAGTTTTTTAATACCAACAAATATGGCACCAATGTCACCAACTCAAGGAGAAGAGGAAGGAGGTGGGTACAAGACCCAATAAATCAAGAACTGCAAGAAAACACAAACAAAAGATTCACCAGAGCGAGTGTGAGGGAATCCAACAGGAACATATAGATAAAGATCTTGTTATTAACCTATCTAAGAGAGTACTGACCCAAGCAGAAAACAACTTACTGAATAAAGGACTTTCATTTGCCCCTTCTACCGGGTTTAACAATATTGATATCCACATCGATTTATTCAAATTTGTGCGCAAGTTAAAACTCAAAAAGTTTTTCCCAACTAAGGCCCCAACAAGTCATCAGAAATCCATACTGGTGGAACAAAGTGACCTCACCATTCAAGAAATTGAGGATATACACCTCCTTAGATCAATTGGAGAATCAGAGGACTTTGATATACTACAAGCCCTGAGAGACCTGAACATACAAACAGATATGCTGCCAAATAAGGACTTGAAGCCTACATCAAAATGTGTGCCTCAACTTCCGCTAGACAATATCATTGACACCTTTTACAAAGCTGTAACTGAGGATTTTTACAAACTTAGAAAAAGGGAAAAACAGAAAATCTCGAGACACAATTTGTCCCTAGAAGAACAAGAAGGGCTAAAAGGTCTAGCCTCTGACTATCTATTATAATAAAAGAAGCCAACAAGGAGGGCAATATTGTAATCATGGAGAGATGCGAAACACCAGGTTGCTATGAAATATTACCAAGCAAACAAAAAAAACAATTGTGCACAAATTGGAGCAAGAAATACTTACCTGGCATAAAAAAGATTTGTTGACAGATGAGGAAAGAAATTTCCTATACATCAAAGAACCGGTAATCCCTACCATGTACTTTTTGCCAAACGTACATAAGAACTATGATATAATCCCTGAGGACCGGCCCCTCCTGAGTGGTATCGGGTGGGCAACAGAAAATATCTCACAGTATTTAGACAACATTTTGAGACCAAGAACAAGCAAATTGAAAACATTTTTGAAAGACACTACAGATGTAATTCTTAAACTCAGAGAAATTGAATGGTACGAAAACTACAAACTGGCAAGCCTGGACGTTAAGGCTCTGTATATGTCCACAGAACACAAATGGGCAATCAAGACCATTGACTAAACCTTCATGGAGGACTCATCATCACTATACCAACAAGTGCAAATGATCAAGGATATGTTGAAACTGACTTTTGAATTTAATATATTTAACTTTAATGATTGCTACTATAGACAAACCAAGGGTGTAGCGATGGGTACAAAATAGGCCCTGGCACTAGCTAACCTATTTATGGGTTACTTGGAGGATACCGTCATCTATCAGGACAAGTCATATCAGAAAGAACTTCTTAAATGGATGCGATATATAGACAATGTTTTGATTATCTGGAGAGGCACAGAACTTGACTTCACTGAATTCACAAAACGCATTAATAATAATAAGTTGGTTATAGATTTTCTGGAATCTGCAAAGCTAATTCGATTAACTTCCTAGATTTAACAATCTACATAGAACATAATCAATTAAAGACATGTACTTTTAGAAAACCTACAGAAGCTAATTCCACATTACACGCTAAAAGCTGCCACCAAAAATCTACTATTCTCAATATACCCACAGGAGAGTTCATTCGTGCAAGACAGAACTGCCAAACAGATGAAGCATTTGAAAAAGAATGCTTTCTGCTAGAAAAGAGGTTTATGGCAAGAGGATACCCAAAAGAATGTGTGAGGTGAGCTATGAACAGAAGTAGATACAGACATTACTACCAAGTGCCAAACATACAGAACAACCAAAAGTGGGGTTCATCACTAACTTTAGCCATAATCACAACCTCTTGAGGAAAACTCTTTCCAAACACTAGCATCTGCTAAAACTGGATGAGAACATCAAGAATTATGTTGATCATACACATAAGATTAAAAAATAATAAGCTGAGTCCATCATTGCTACCTAACTCAGAAAAACCAAAGACTACAAACTGGCTACAACCCCACAGTGATGGTTTTAGAAAATGTGGGAACTGTACAATGTGCAAATATGCACATGAAAAAATGAACACGTTCAAGGACTTGTTCAATAATGTGATCAAAATCAAACAATCAATTAACTGCAAAACTAAGAGGCCGATTCATGGAATTAATGTGCGCTGAAATGTTTGGCGCAAGCGTGCGAAAGTGTGCGAATCGCAGTGCAAGTGCGAAAATCGCAGCGAAACCCGCGCACAGCGATTCATGGAAGTCTGTGCGCGTGTAAATCCTCGGATGTGCGCTAAAATTCTGCGTGGCGCACGCTGGCGCACATGTCTCCAAACAGCGTACGCTAAGCGCACAGCGAAAGCGCACATAGCGCAGCGCACACAAAAGTAGGCAGAAGAGGGGGCGTAACATGCGGAATGGGGAACAACGCGTGAAAATGTGGGCATCACGGTGCAAGTACAGGAGGCAAATGCGCGGAATGCCCACACGAGCGTCTACAACACGTATTCATGGAATCGAACGGGGCTAATGCTTGTGCCAAAAAAGACGCGCTAATCCGGAAACACGTACGCCAGCAGGAAGCAGGCGTACGTGGACCCGCACAGCATAAAAGTGCACGCAATCAACAAACAAGGTCAGACGCCAAGATGAATATACCATTCCTAGCAGCATTTGTCGTGGGATACCGCAGGAGGAGGATAGTCAGGCCCGGAATTTTTACACCCAGAACCAGCCTTTTTGGGATGCCTGATGACCAGGTGTTTGGGAGGAACAGGTTTCCACCTCACATAATACTCGACCTGGTGAGTGAGTGGGAGGATGACCTCTCATCACCCACCCTGTGCTCCCAAGCACTCAGCCCCCTGGAGAAGGTCCTCAATGTACTGCACTTCTTGGTCACTGGATCATTTCAGCGGACAAGTGCTATAGTGGGGGGGTGTCACAGGCCACGCAGTCACGCTGCCTACACCAGGTGTTGGCCATCATGACTGCATGCCCATCAGTCCACAGGCACATATACCTACCCAGAACACCTGCAGAAAGGCAGGCTACCGTCCAGGATTTCTATGGGGTGGCACAATTCCCCAAAGTGCTAGGTGCCATTGATTGCACCCATGTGGCTCTACGTCCCCCCAGGGCATCTGAGCACATCTATAGAAACCGCAAGTACTGGCATTCCATCAACGTGCAGGTAGTATGTGATGCCAAGGGAATCATCACCTCAGTATATGCCAACTATCCAGGGTCAACCCACGACAGTATCATTTACAGAATGTCAACCCTAAACCGGGACCTAGAAGCTGGGCGGCATGCCGATACATGGCTGCTTGGTGAGTATAAATGCCACTGCACATGCATGCATGTCAGATACTGAGTAATGTCACAACCCCACTAATGATACCCATCATCACCTCCCCAGGGGACAGTGCCTACACTTTGAGCACCCACATGATGACGCCAAATCGGAACCCCACCACGCCACCCGAGGTAAAATACAACACAGCCCATATTGCAACCCGGGGCATAGTGGAGCGCACATTCGGAGTGCTCAAGACACGCTTTCCCTCCCTTGACCGCTCTGGTGGCCAGCTGTTATATGCTCCCCCAGTAGTGTGCAGGATCATAGTGGCAGCATGTGTCCTGCACAACGTTGCAACACGCCTGGGCCTCCCGGTGGACATGGTGGTGTCCCCAAATCCCCAACCACATGCACGGCCGCTGCGCATGGGAGTGGAAAGGGCCTGTCGTATGGCCTGTCGTGTACAGCCCATACGCAGCTGGTGGCTAATTACTTCACATAAAATCACACCCCTGTGGAGTGCACACAGCCCTGGCACATACCAGCTGACAATCAATGATGATGACATAAGGGACACTCAACTGTCACAACCATATCAGCCTGAGATTGGTCACCTGGAAGTGTTACATTGTGTGCATCCCTACCTACCCAAACACCACCAATGCTGTGTCATCAAAAGACATACATCTTTGCTGCTAAATTCATTACCCCCTTGCTAAATACAACATGAGAACAGCACAATGTCACCCAACACCGCCCCAGCTCCACCACCAAACACACCATGGCATGTCATGCAATGTGAAAGCAAAAAAAGCAATGAACAAGACCTGACACAAGTGTCAAAAAGTACACTGTCCCTAATGGAAACTGACCACACATAATATGCTCCCAGTAATGTATAACTAACAGCACACATTACCAAATACTTACCACCAACACAATGCTGCAACACACCATGGAAAAATGCAAAAACATGACAGTACTAAGTTCAAGTAGTGGTAGTCTTACAACCTGAATATGCCAGCACATCGACCCCTTACAACTGTAGAGTGTGGCTGCCACGCAAATGTCTCAGTGTACTGGATACAACATGAACTGCATCTGCAAAGTAGCCGGCCTTGTGAAGACATGAGGAAGGGACCTGCAGATTAGGAGGAAGACATGGATGCACAAGCACATATCAATACACCATGCAGTGTACAATACAACAACAATATCCACTAGGGATGTCTACACAGTATTGACTACAGACTGCCCACACAGCTCATGGGAGCCCAACGTCACTGTGTAATTCACTGTCACTTGGTCACACCCTTTGCAAGCCCCCGGAAACGGGAAGCAGGTGGGGTTTGTGTCTCACGAACCCAAGCATCTAACCCAAACTCAGGACAAGCCTGCATGTGCCCAGCCGGAATACAGTGGATGCCCACGGGAGCCACACAAGGCAACACACTGTAAAAAAAATAAAAATCAAAAATCAAAAATGGCCATGTGAGGGCCATGGGGGGTGGGGGAGGCCACCAAGGAGGTTCAAGGACAGGGTGCACACCAACACCCACCTGCGTGGATATTGCAAAAAAAAATATACCTCCTTGGACTCATGGCCTGCACGGCTATGCCATTGTGGGAGAACTGCTGTCGCTCTGCTCATCCTCTGCTGCTGCATCAGCAGGTGGTGGCACTATGGGAGGCAGCCCAAGCAAAGCCCTGGTATGGTCCTCCATGGTAGCAAGCATGCAGGTCTGGAAGGTCTGATTCTGGAGGATTAAAGTGTGGAGATCCCCTTGCAGCACATCAAAGGTTGCCTGCATTACTGCATGCATGGCCTCACGTGATGCCCGGAACTGCTCACGTGTTGCATGCAGCTCAGCTGAGAGCGAACGTGTGAGCTGCTCCAGCTGCTGTTCTGCCCTTAAATTACTGGAAGCCTCAAGTGCAACCAGAGTCTGCTTGAGGTTATGTAGTTCTACCCTCAGGGCTTGCTTGTGGCCCCGGGACTCTATTTATATGGATTCGCGCAGAGTCGCCAGTGCCGCCTGTCTGTCCCTGTTGGATGCCAACATGTCTTCCCTATGTGATTGGCAAATGGAGTCTGTTGCCTGCTGTTGTTGCTCCATCTGCCTTTCTTGGGGGATAATGGAATTGGCCACCCTCTCCATTGCCTGAGCCATCATTTCTACTGATGCTGCCTGTTGGGTTGCCATACTGTACATGGAGTTTTCCTATACAGTATTGCCTGGTGGGGCACGGCCACCACGTCGACGGGCACCACACCTGTTTGGGGCAAGGCGATCTGCACCTTGCTGTGCTGGCACTGCCTGAGGCTGCAGGACTGCATTCCCCCTCTGATCTTCTGGCCCAGGAACAGGATCAGATGCTGTGGAGTGTGACCCTGCATCCGTAACCGCCAAAGGCGGACCTACCAACACTGACATCCCCATAGAGGGTTCTACCCATGGTCCAGGTGGGTTGGACAGAACAGGATCCCTGCCAGAAACACTTACCTGCGACTGCACATAAATCTCATCATCCGACTCAGCATCTGAATAAAGGTCTGGGGAGGTGCACCCAGAGGCACCCCTGGACAGTATGGTCTGCAGTAACATTGGGCTTTCACCCACCACCACACCACGTCCCCCACTGGGGCCCGGTCGTGCCTGAGATTTCTCCTGGGTCTGCACCATTTCCTCAACCTCAACAGCACCAAGTGCGTCATCACCTGCAAAAACATGAAAGACAACTAATGGAAACAGGCATGAGAACCATAGCACACACATAGGCCGTGACAAGCCAGAGATCCAGTACAGGAATTACACATGTTCCACATGACTATAACCCTGCCATGCATGCGCTGTCAAAGAGTTGCAAGTGGAGTCAAAAAGACAGACACTGGAGAGAGCAAGATGGATATGCAACACATTTGCAGCATGTTGGGTAGCACTGGCATCACACATCAGGCTGTGAGTGGCATGTCCAATACACATACATGACACATGCCACCACACAGATGTCATGTAGCATAGGCACGGTAAATTACAAAACTACAGCAATATGTCAGTGAATGAGTACTGTCACACATCCATGTCACATCGTCATGATGCGAAGATTGATGCTGAATAGTGTTGCAAAATATGCATGTGCCACACACTGAAACACATCCAGTGTCCAATAACACAGTCATTGTGGGCTGATCAATGGTTGGTCACTTTAACATTACAGGAAACAACTGTCATCTTCCACATGCAAACAAGCCCTAATAAAACATTTCTGCAGCCCAATATTCCATCGGCCTGAATGGTGTAATCATTAACATGACCAGGTAAAAGTAGTGGCCCAGTGTGGGCTGTAAACAATGACTGAAGCATAGCACATATGTTGCAATATGGCAGAATAATGCAAAGTAACAATGGGAGAGTAGAAACAATCAACCTGAATGAACACTTACAAAATCTGAACAATGTAGTTGCAAGATGACAGTTCAAGGTAAAGTGCACTAATGTGGGTATAATTGGCAACTGTGGGCAGAAGGGATACAGTCATTCCCAAATCCAAGGCACTTAAATGTATGGGAGGAAGCAAATGGGTGACCCATAACACTCAGGAGTACACACCCTCACCTGGCACTCAATCAGAACCCATCACCCAAACAACATACACATGGATTACACACACACGCATGGGCACTCACCGGACAATGTGTCGTAATCAGGTAGTTCTCCCACACCTTGGATCTGTTCATCTGTGACGAAGGTCCCAGCAACAGACTCATGTTCAGTGAGTTTGTTGTCCTGTTGTGGAGACCCACCGCCAGTCACAGGATTAGCGGAATGATTTGAGGCCAGCTTGTTCTTTGCTCTGCGTTTCAGGTCATTCCAGCGCTTGTAGCAATCATCAGCTGTGCGCCTCACAAATCCAAGGGCACTTATGCGGTCCGCAATGGTCTGCCAGTGTGCCCTACATTGACCAGGTGTGGTCTTGCACCCTGCAGTCACCAACATTTTGTGGCTATGTGCCGACACATAGCTCACAAGTGCATCAAGTTCGGGGTCATTAAAGCTAAGCTTCCTTGACGTGCCGGACTGTGTAGGCGTGTCTGGGGTCTCAGCCTGTAGTGCCAGAGTACCCTTCTTCCTCTTCTTCAAAGGTGGAGCTGAGCCTGAGTGGCTTGCGCCGCTCTGGTCAGTAGGGGCAGAAGCGCAGGTGGACTGGGTACTGGGAGTGTGCAAAGGCACAATTACCATAGGTCTTGGTGCAGGCATTGGCTGAAGTGTGATGTTGGCAGAGGCAATGTCAGTTTGATGGACCAGGACCGACACTGCCCCGGCTGGGAGATTCAGAGCTGGGGTGGATATAGCTGCATCTGCCCCTGCAGCCTCCCCACCCTGCCTACTTGGGGCAGCTGATGACATCGCTGCCCCAGATCCACGTGGTCTGGTGACACCAACTTGCACCGACATACGTGGCTTAGACTTACTGACCTGGAAGTCAGCCTGGGAGTCATCCTGTGCCAGCTCAGGTGCCACAATGGGCTGGTCCAACAAGGGCTGAGCTGGGATGGTGTCAGCCACGTTTCCCTCAACCGGGGGGGGGGCATGGGTGACCCTGATTGGTCCTCCACACATGGGGATCTAGGGGCACCCTGCAAATCCTGGCCACGTCCCCTACCGCGCCCACCACACCCACCTTTTAGAGGTCGGCCACCTTTGCCCCCCTTACCGCTAGGTCGCCTCGCAACCATGGCACTGATGTTGTTGTGCATTTGGGAGTTGCTGTAAACAATTGTCATGGGCAATTGGGGGTTAAAGGGGTAGGGAACTAGATGGAATTCGTACCCTAGAGCTCTAGCAAGGATGTCTGTGACCCCTGGGGGAAGATGACGGGTCGTGCAACGCACAGGCACCCCAAAAACAAAAAGTAACATGCACGCAACCAATCGTAGACCATGTGTGTGGAAAAATGAACCCGCACTACGCTGTCGCACCCAGAAACACAAAAACAAGCATACGCGTGTTACACACAGCCTACAATGACCTCTGAAGGGGTACGCGACACACGGGGCAAGCACAGTTGGTAAATGCACGTGCGACTCACCGTCTGCCTGGAAAAATAATGTGAAAAAAATGCGCCTGTGCGCCTAGGCAACACCCCCGCCAAAAGCAGAACTGTACGGTGTCTGAGGAGACAGGCCAAAAGAAGAAGTGAACGCTGTTTGAGGAAACAGGCCCAAAAAAAATAAAGAACGCTGTCAGAGATAACAGGGAGTACGAACTTGAAACGCTGTGAAGTAATCGCGTGTGAACCGACAAGAAGTATAGAATTCACCCACCCGCTCTCCACGAAAAGCATGTACTAGGGAATGGGGTCCTACACGTAGCTTTTAAAGCGGCCCACACATACAGCATCACTTACTGGTGTACGCGCTAAGGCCCTTTCCTCCAATTACATGAGCTGACACTCGGACGTGCAGTTTTTGGACGTGTACGATGAACATGCACCGTGTTGATGGAAACGCCCGCGCGCGTCACATCACTTATGCGCGTAGGCCCTTTCCTCAGATTACACGCATCCACACGCGGATGTGCATTTTTTCCACGCGAGCTGAACCACTATGCCCACGTCACGAGGGAAACGCCCGCGCGAGTCACGTCACAGAAGCGCTTATGCGTTAAGGGCCTTTGGTCCAATGAAACCGTGTACGTGTGCTGACGTGCTTACGCGCTAAGGGCCTTTCCTCGAATTACACGCTGACGTGCAAGATTTTCATGTGCCAAATCACTCCGTATCAAGCTGGCCACGCAACAACACACGGAAGACCACGTTCCTGCCCAGAAGGCCGAATTACTGCCCCCCAGAGCCCCAAGCACGCTCCCACCTGCCATCTGCTGCTGCCTGACTGCCTGCTGCCCACGTGCCCTGCTATTTGCTGCCTGCATGTCAGCCAGGGGTGAAGTTGCTGTGACCACCCCTGCAAGAACCGAAGACTCCCGACTGGGATACCATCGCTCCACAGCCCAGCCCCAGGACCCAGTTGCCCACCCACTCCTGCCTCTGGGGTTGCCATGTCAGGCACAACACCATCTGGCACCACTGGCAACCCCCAGCCAGAGAGGCAGAGGGCCACCAGCTTCAGTGCCAGGGAAGTTGGTGTCCTGGTGGAGCAAGTCCTGGGGCAGTATGATGCCCTCTTTGGAAGTTTGTGCGCCGACAATGAAGGACGGACCAGGATCTCGATGGACATCGTGACTGCCATCAATGCGGAGGGGGTCCAGGACCCTCAGCAAGGCCCGGCGCCTCTTGAAAGCAGCGGATGCCAGGGGGCGCCGGTGCCACCTGTACGACCACCAGATGAGGGACCTGGAACACATATGCCCAGCGCTCCACGTCCAGGTCCTTGAGAGGCAGACCCGTCTGGAGTCGAGCGGTAAGTGTACATGCATACTGATTGGACGCTGTGCGTGTGGTGGTGTGCCAGTAGTGTGCAGGTTGCACATGTGTTTTCGTAGAGCCATGTAGGGATGTGTATGAACAGGGGTGTGAGGCTGCCACATGTGAGTCCTCTTAGGAGTGAGACACATCAATGGTGTATGTGTTGGTAAGCATGCTGTGCAAATGCAGGTGTGGTAGCACACATGTTTGAATTTCTGTTTATGTACGTTGGCATGGTTGTGGTGTCACACATGGATGGTGGTTCCTGCTGCATGTATCTGCACTGTGTACATGTGCATGTGTGTGCATTTGACAAGTGTGCAAATGTGATGCAACATGGATGCAGGTGACACTGATATGCAGAAGGCTGAATGCCAGTTGTGACACGTATGGCAATCGCATCACTGCGACAGTTGGAGGAGATGAAGACATACATGTAAGTGTGGTAGCATGTGTGGTGTCTAGTTCACTACCTGTGTTTCATGGGATGTCAGGCTCACCTTTGGCTGTTCATGCTGTTGTATGTGTATGGATGTTGCTGTCTGGTGCAATATTGCTGTGGAAATACTCATGTGTGTTAGTTGAAATGACATGTGTGTCGTGGAGTGTGATGCCATGTCTGAAGTTTGACACTGCCACTCATGTGCTACTGTCATGTGTGTATCAGCCCATTGTACAGTGCCCTGATGTCTGTGTTTTATCTCTCCCTGTCTGCAGCGTCAACTGATGAAGAGGGCGGAGAGGGTGCTGTGGAGCACAGCGGCAGGGATCGTACCACCAGCCGGAGATGCAAGGCCCGGCTCCCCTCCCAGATTGTCATCTCATCGGGGAGTGAGGAGTCTGATGCAGCGTCCCAGGCCCAAGCTGCCGAGGGTAGGTCCAAGAGGCAAAGGTCGGAGGTGGACTCCTCGGCACCAGAAGGGGCAGCTGCGACCCCACAGGGTGCAACGGAGGAAGATGGCACGGAGTCATCCATGTTGGTGGGGGGTTTGGTGGAGGAGGCGGCCGCGGAAGGGACACACATGGGGTCTGGAGGTGGGGATTCCACTGGTGCTAGTGGTGCAGTGCAGGAGCAGGGACAGGAGGCAGCACAGGCCGCCGCAGAGGTGCCTGTGTGTAATCCTGTCCCTGATCCTGTCACTGCATCATCTGGCACCAGCAAGGATGCCTATGTCCAGACCCGTTTTCAGGGAGGGGATGAGTGCACGACAACAGGCCTTCCTCTCCCTGTGGACGTGGCTATCCGGGACCATGTTAAGCCTGTCCTGAGTGGGATAGCATTGTGTCAACGGGACATGCAAGGTGACCTGCAATCTTTTCGTGGAGAGACTGCACGTCGTCTCGCATGCCTCTTTGACCACGTTGACCTAATGGGATGGGTCACCGGTGCTGGATTCCTCCATGTGCTGGACCTTCTTGCGACCCCCTCCTCACCTGAACCCCCTACGTGCCAGTCATCCTCCATGCCATCTTCCCACCCATGTGTCACCTGGGTACACTGTGGAGTTGCCCCTGACCCAGCGGCCAGGCTGGTGGAGGACACATCCATGCCACAGTCGGGAGACGGATGTCCAGCAGGGGTGGCCACCACGACAACTGCACACCAGCCGGAGGAGGACGTGCAGGCAGCAAGAGCCAGGGCGCAGGCACAGCAGCAGCAATATGGTAGGAGCAATGATGGCTCGGGGCCTTCAACATTGGAGGGGCAGGCATCGGCCATAGGGCAGGAGGACCCCGGATTTCAAGTGTCTTCCGTGTGGCAGTGGTTGGGCCACGCCATAGATGCGGAGCGGCAGCGGGCGGAAGAGGCACGGCTCGCAATGGTCAGGGCGGAGAACTCCATGCGGAAGGCCCTGAGGCGGGCCGAGTGCCTCAAGGCAATTCGCAGGGAGTTGGAGGTGAACATGTCGTCGTCCCTGCGAACTCTCAGGGCCATGGAAGAGGACCACCTCCGGGACAATGAGCTGGAGTTTGATGATGCCCTGGCCCGGGACATCAATAAGTGAGCCGTCGGACTAGCCCGCTGACATTGTAAATAGTTAGATAGTGTTAGGTTTCCATTCTGTTTTTTTTTATTTTGGGCCGCTCGGACAATGCACCATATTTTTGT
Organism: Ambystoma mexicanum; assembly: GCF_040938575.1. Classification (NCBI taxonomy): domain Eukaryota; kingdom Metazoa; phylum Chordata; class Amphibia; order Caudata; family Ambystomatidae; genus Ambystoma; species Ambystoma mexicanum. Next base: position 397,045,463 of record NC_090941.1, on the reverse strand, counting down.
ATAGAGTTCATTATTAGGTAGGTCTTTTTTGTAGGTTTCATTTCATTTGTTGGCCTCATGGACCCTGGATTGGTGATTTGTATATAGTTGAACAGTGGATGTTTCTCGTTTTTATTTTAATTTCACCATGGCGCAATGGATTTCATATATTTTTTTCCCTTGGATTTGCTTTGTTGGACTGAGACTTTGGACAAATTTTCATTTGGAGTTCTTTGGATTCTGATTTCATATTTTATATTTTTTTCCGGACATACTGCATTTTATTTCTTATTCCCATTATTTAATTTTTTTTTTCATTACATTCATTCATGTTGTGTTCAATACATTTTTGTTTCATACTTCGATGTGTGGTATTCTCTCATTGGTTTCATGCATGTCATGAAATGGGTTTTCACATTCACTTGCACCCGTTGTGTGTGTGTGACGGACATGTGTTCATGTACATACTTGCCATTCGGGTTGTATCATGTAATGGCCATTTCTCTGTGGGTGGATGCAATACATGTTTGGGTCTTTGGGCTGGGGTGGCGTGGGGTGTGGTGTGGGTGGCCATGAGGCCCATGATTGAGGATCGTCATGACGTGGGTGCTGCGGGACATGTGTGGGGGCCTGCTGGCAGGGGCCCCTCACTGCTGGGGAGTTGGGGTGCTGGAGGACATGAGTGGGGGCCGGCTGGCAGGTGCCCCTGACTGCTGGGGGATGGGGGTGCTGGGGGACATGAGTGGGGGCCTGCTGGCAGGTGCCCCTCACTGCTGGTGGTTGGGGGCGCTGGGGGACATGAGTGGGGGCCTGCTGGCAGGTGCCTCTGACTGCTGGGGGGTGGTGGTGCTGGGGGACATGAGTGGGGGCCTGCTGGCAGGTGCCCCTGACTGCTAGGGGGTGGGGGCGCTGGGGACATGAGTGGGACATGAGTGGGGGCCTGCTGGCAGGTGCCCCTGACTGCTGGGGGGTGGGAGTGCTGGGGGACATGTGTGGGGGCCTGCTGGCAGGTGCCCCAGACTGCTGGGGGGTGGGGGTGCTGGGGGACATGTGTGGGGGCCTACTGGCATGTGCCTCTGACTGCTGGGGGGTGGGTGTCCTGGGGGACATGTGTGGGGGCATGCTGGCAGGTGCCTCTGACTGCTGGAGGGTGGGGGTGCTGGGGGACATGAGTGGGGGCCTGCTGGCAGGTGCCCCTCACTGCTGGGGGGTGGGGGTGCTGGGGGACATGAGTGGGGGCCTGCTGGCAGGTGCCCCTGACTGCTGGGGGGTGGGGGTGCTGGGGGACATGTGCGGGACATGAGTGGGGGCCTGCTGGCAGGTGCCCCTGACTGCTGGTGGGTGGGGGTGCTGGGGGACATGTGTGGGACATGAGTGGGGTTGTTATACGAACAGGAAACTGACCTCATCCCGACAAAAATATATTTATACACACACTATTACTTCCCGTGTGGTACTCTATGAACAAAAGGCTTAAGGCTAATTCGCCTATATAACAATGAATGCTGAACCCAAGTACTCTGGATATCTGATTAGTTTGATATCTCAGGCTACCCCGAAGCATCCAGTGTTGCTGCCTTGGAGCAAAAAACAATACATAAAGAAAACTATTGTGATAGCTTGGTGGTTATTTATTAATTTTGCAGTTATTATCTAACAAGAAAACATGATCTCCCAAAGGAGTATTTACAGAAATGACACTTTCAAAAAGAATCAGTCTGGTGTATTTGTGGCCACGGCTATATCCTAGGATTGATCTCTATATAACTCCCACCAGTTGATCCTCCAAGCTATCAGGAGGACCTGACCTTTGGCACTCGTTTGGAACCACGAATACCCTGGTTCCTAAACCATAGGACTTGACATTCGGTTCATTAGCCATGGCCACAAATACACCAGACTCTGGTGGGGGACGCATTTGGTTTCTTTGCCCTATCACACACAATCAGGACATGTTGGGGTTTTGTTTTCTCCTTTCTCTTGCTTTGTTTTACTTTTTATAGGATAGACTGTTTATTCAGCTATATATCTTGTTGATGGCTTATGTTTGAAATTGTTTATTTCTTGCCAACACCAGAGTGTATGTTTTATATTATCTGATGCAATTCATTATGCACACTAATGGTCACTGATTCTTTTTGAAAGTTTCATTTCTGTAAATACTCCTTTGGGAGATCATGTTTTCTTGTTATATAATAACTGCAAAATTAATAAATAGCCACCAAGCTATCACAATAGTTTTCTTTATGCATTGTTTTTTGTGTGCATAAATATATTTTTGTCAGGATGAGGTCAGTTTCTTGTTCGTATAACAGCATTTTCCATGCCCTTTACCTGACCTTCCCAATACATAGGGCCTTCCCTCCTGTTTACTTGGACATGAGTGGGGGCCTGCTGGCAGGTGCCCCTGGCTGCTGGGGGGTGGGGGTGCTGGGGGACATGTGTGCGGGCCTGCTGGCAGGTGCCCCTGACTGCTGGGGGCTGGGGGTGCTGGGGAACATGAGTTGGTGATCACTAATGCTAGGTGACATGTGGCTTGGCTGGGGGGCATGCCCATGGTGGATGGGCTGCCTGCCGGACATGACCACGGGTGCAGGGTAGTCCCCTGTGGTGTGGGCTGCCTACAGGGGCCATGGAGGGTGAAGAGGGAACACCTGGGAGGACCCACACTGCCAATTCACGTGTAGGACTCCCCGCGAACCCCCGAAAATCACGTACCCTTCTCTGACAGCAAAATCGCGTGTGAAACTTCCCGCGCACCCCAAGAATACACGTACCCCACTCGCACAGGGCATTTTGTGTTTGAAACTTCACACGCACCCCAGGAATGCACGTACCACACTGGCACAGGGCCTATCGTGTGTGAAACTTCCCGCGCACCCCAGGAATACACGTACCCCACTCGCACAGGGCATTTCGCGTGTGAAACTTTCTGCAAACCCCTGTTATACACGTTCCCCGCTCCAATCGCGTGTGAAACTTCCCGCGCACCCCAGGAATACACGTACCCCACTGACACAGGGCTTATCGCGTGTGAAACTTCCCGCGCACCCCAGGAATACACGTACCCCATTCGCACAGGGCATTTCACGTGTGAAACTTCCCGCGAACTCCTGTTATACACGTAACCCGCTCAAATCGCGTGTGAAACTTCCCACACACCCCAGGAATACACATACCCCACTTGCACAGGGCATTTCGCGTGTGAAACTTCCCGTGCACCCCAGGAATGCGCGTACCCCACTGGCACAGGGCCTATCGCGTGTGAAACTTTCCACGCACCCCAGGAATACACATACCCCACCCGCACAGGGCATTTCGCGTGTGAAACTTCCCACGCACCCCAGGAATACGCGTACCCCACTGGCACAGGGCCTATCATGTGTGAAACTTCCCACGAACCCCTGTTATACATGTACCCCACTCCAATCGCGTGTGACACTCCCTGTGCAGCGGGGTACGTGTATTCGGAGGAGTGCACGGCGAGTTTTACAGGCGTTTTCGTGGTTGGGGGCCTGTGCACCATGTACGGGATTTGTGTGCAGTGCATGGCACACAGGGAGGGGTTGGGGCGTAACTGGCGCTGCTGCAGGGTCTCTGCTCCACTCTGCGCCATGGCTGGTTTTGGAAACTAAAATCCATGAATACGCTATGCGCGGAAATGGATTTTAGCGCACACGGCTGGCACAGAAATTGACACGCATACACTGTGCGCCAGCCGTGTGCGCCACTTGTGCACTGAATTCTATGAATTACCCTCTAAATTTGAAGTATATGGTATTATCTGCGTATGCAACCTAGTTTACGTGGGTAGTACCATTAGAGAATTGAGAACACGTATAAGAGAACACTTAGCTAAGATTGGAAGTGAAGATCTGAAACTTCTGCTGTCCTGTCATTGGCAAGAAAAGCATTAAATGGGAAATAAAGCTGATATTAGATTTATAGGGCTACAGAAAATTACAATGGGAAAAAGAGAAGGTAACAAGGAGAAAAAATGTTGGCAAGCAGAGGCGAGAATAATCTGCAAAGTCAATACGACTGTTCGGGGTCTTAACTCGGACAATGAAATGGTCTCCTTTTTATAAGTATACCCTTGATGAAATAATTGGATTTATGTATAGACATATGCATTTGTGATATCTATAAGAAGTGTCTAATGTAGATACAACAATCTATCATTCATGTATTTGAGTATAACCATGTTTGGCAAAGTGTATTTCTAATGACCGATTCCTTTGAGATGGGTCATAAAGATATATATATATATAAATGCAATATAGTCACACATGAAATCTAAACAGATAACAATAAGAGATCCATGATCGTTGCAATTGAGTATTAATACTATAGCTAAACCATACTATGAAATAGCCGACAATTGTTAACTATAAAGAGTGATTCGTATAATTAAGAACACTGCGGCAACCAAGTACTAAAAAGAATTAGAGCCACTTAATTTAATGTAACCGAACCAACATTATTAATTAAATATCATATTACGCTAAAATGGGCGATAATATACTCAGTTGACATTTATAAATACAAATAGTCCTTAACATTATGATTCGATCGATTGAATCTATGACAATTGGGCACAACAAGCCCTGTTTTCAATGAATACACGAGTAAGGCTTCCTAAAAGATGGTGCACTGCTGTATCAGGGTAGTGGAAAGGAAAACAATACTTTTCTGTATTGTTTCCTTGATGACAATGGAAACATATATACAGAACACAGACGTGAGCCCGGCGCATCTGTGTAACAGCAGACCGCTACGCGAAAGTGCGAGTAAGGATTGAATACGGGTAAGAGATCTTTTGCTAATATGCAATAATATACAGATCAAGCAGTGAACCTCACAGTATATTTACGATACGAAAGCATGCCTTTGGGAATGAAGTAAACGCAGAGGAGTTTAAAGAACTATGACCGTTTACAGTTAAATAGAGCAAAATAACACATTTTGCATGTTATTTCTAACGATAAAGAATGGGACCCTAGTACTCGACTGTGGTGGCACCTATAATAATAATAACTTCAATAATGAAATATAGTGCACATTAATAGAACACATTGGGCCTTTTTACGAGTTTGGAGGTAGCCATGGTGTTATTAGCACCATGGCTGACTCCAAACCGGGCTCCATTACTGGGTTCCTGCAATGGGGACATACCGGGTCATTCCGACATAGGAACCATTCCCCATTCCCATTTGAGCCCCCATAGGACTCAATGGGAATGGGAAGGGAGTTAACAACGGGCACATTACAAGTGTCCCATTGTTACCTCCCTCTTCCCCTCTCGGGACCCGGAAAAGACTTCTGGTTTTACGAGTCGTCTGATCCGGGTCCCGCAAAGGGAACCTCGTAATCAGCCCTGATGGAATGAAGGGGGCCGGTCCCGTACCGGCCCCCTTCATTCCGTCAGCGCCAGGGTCGTAATGAAGCCCATTATGTTTTGGCGCCAATTGCATTATCAAACTCAGAAATAGGAAACTGAGTGGAATTTGAGATTTGCGAACATGGTGCAATGGCCAATATAATTATAGCGCAGTATGTAAGCAATCACGAATATGTAGTGTAAACGTAACACAAGGAAATGGGATTCTATGGCATTTGAAAAATGACAAGTACTTTTATTTTACGTTAGTACCGACATATTGTATTTATTTTTAAAGGGATTGAACCCATTTATTTGTGAACATCAGACCGATAAACATATGGGAACTACTTAACTCAGGTAAAAACTTAACCTACTTAAGACCAAGTAACTAATTGGTGTAAAATATGGAAATACATGTTATAACTTCTTATTCTATTTGTACTAATTTATTGTTTTTTTCTGTTTCCTTGTCTTTGCTTTGGAATATGTATATGCAATTTGTTTTCCATTTCCTATGGATCCTCCCCATTACCTTTCCTTTTTCTGTGATTGTAAAATGGAATACTTGTTTGAAATCTACTGTTATCACTTTACTACTTTACCCTTAACCCTCTGCCCTCACTCTCTCCTCTACCTACTTTGTTAACTTACTTTAATTTACAATAAACATTTACTACTACTTGTCCAAAATTCGTATAATTTAAGAGTGATTATGCCCTGATTTGAAAAGGGCTTTCCAATATAGCCGAAACAAGTGTCATCAACAAGGGCAACCCTAACAAAATAAAACATAATCTTGTCTTTGAAAAATTGAACTTGGCGCTGTCATCAGTCTGATCTTTTTTGCAGTACTAAATCTTAAAGTAGATTAGCCCTTTGAGGAACAGAGGCAATGGAGCACAGGGGAGGAGTATCATGTTTTCTCTCCTCTAGCAACCTGTACTGTAGGTTAATCAATATGGGCACTGCTGTATCGGTTTAAATTTATTTACAATACAATTCTATTTTTTTTCATGAATGTGAACCCATAAAATCTTATATTTCTCATCAATACACTTTCAATAAGTTCATACTTTATGAATTGGCAAAATGTATCACATAGCGCAGGTTCAGACTCATTTATGCAATATGATTGCACAATCAAACACTCTTTAAATAGGTTACTGGCCAATACATGTTCTGGATGAGATGCACAGTACATACATGAAAATCAATTCACATATACAATTAAGGAATGTTGACATACAGTGTTAGATATCTGGTACAAATATGAAGTTTCCATTCCATTACATAATAGAAATGACACCATTTCTGATTCAATAATCTGCGATTTGTTTGCATTAAACATTCCCTAGAGATTAATCCTGTGTAGATGTTGAAGGGGGGAATAATATTTAGTGCATGGGTAAAATAAAAGTGTCTACTTTTTCTGTTCTTCATTTCTAGTCTTATCCCCAAGTCCTTTGTATTGTTCCACATAACACTTTTTCTTTTCCTTAGGCAGTGGGTCTTGGTACCCTTCCATCCTCTCCCTCAAAACTGAAGCTAAAAATAGCCTCGTTTAATGTAAAATATGGCTGGTTTAGTGTAAAATATGGACACAGATTACCTTTATTTTTCCTTTTTCTCTGTCATTTATTAGTATAACAATCTAAATGTAACAGCAATATTGTCAAGCATTTGTAATTTAATCTAAACATCCTTACTTACCATTCTAAGACAGATTTCATTTTACTCAGAGGTCACCTCAGCAATGGGAAGTGATGGTCTTTCTATCATTCTAATAACTGTACAAGGATCACAGGGTTTCAGGTGGTTTATGTGGGTCCAGCATTTCTTTTTGTCTGTTCCCCTTTTGGTATGTTTGAAATTGAGACCTCATAGGCCACTTCAAGTTTCTAATATATAATTTATGAAGCCTCTCTCCAAGAAGGCAGAAACCTCTGCTCCCTAGATTAAGTATTTTGGAAATTACAGAGATGAACTTGAACACCTATTCATATTCTCTTATTGAACTTCTTAGATCATAATGTTTTTGTTGTTACCTCAAATTTGTCCATGTTACATTGGACATGTGTGATGGTGTTTGCTAAGATTTTCTACATATTCACGATTAGTAGAGACATTGATCTACATCTTTTCTAGTGTTCAGTATAATATATGTTAAAGCAATGTCATTGTTCTACCAGTAATGAGTTGGAAAGGGGACATCATAGTAGCTGATGTAGGGTTAGACATCAGTGTCATCAGGACTAGAGGGAATAAAAAGTCCCAAGTGGGTCCAGAATCCACCACAATCTTCTTTGGGATTCCAACAATTGTCTACTCCCCCACTGGATGCTCGTTGGTAGGCAATGGGCCTCATTACAAGTTTGGCAGTAGCCTTGCTGGTAAAACTGGCAGACTACTGCCAAACTTGCGAATATTTCCTGCACCTGTGAATTGGCAATTACTGGGTCATTACGGCCCCGCCGGACCCTGTAATTGTCCATTCACGGGTGCTGGAAAAAAAATGCTCTCCATTCCCATTTAAGCCCCACAGGGCTCAATGGGAATGTGGAGGTCGGATGCACCGGCACCATTCATAATGGTGCCGAAGCATCCGACATGCTCTGCTCGCGGGTGCCGGTATGCCCGCAAGATCAAACCTGATGGGCAGGAAGGCAGCCACGAGCAGAACTCCTAGTTTGCCAGTCTGGTAACTACAGTACCAGAAAGTTTACCTGTACCCTTGTTACCGGACTGGAAAACTAATAATGAGGCCCAATATGTAGCTTTTTTTTTTACTCCAATTTTTCCCATGTCTTAGCCGTTACCTCTCTGGTGGAATCACTGTCTCAGTTAGACTCAATCCTTTGAAGACGAAAATAAGAAAATATGTGATTGATTAATACAGTGGCAGCAGTCTCCACCTTTAAGTTTGGGGTTGGGAGACATTCAATTTGTTTTGTAAATAAGCACAAAGTGGTTGAAATATATTTGTGGCTGAATGCACAATGAACCACTAGACTAATAAAGTTGATATGAAGATCAGACCAAGGTAATTTCATTCCTCGCTATTGTAAAGGAGTGCGGAGAGTGGGGGAACTCAGTTGGAACTGAGCACACACCATGCATCCCTTTAGATATATGTAAAAGAAGCTGTCCCTAAAATGTCTCATATTTTTTCTATTGCATCCTGTTTGCTCTTTTCTTTGCACATTTATATTTACAATATTGTGCTTTTGTCATTATCCCCCCTGACCTGTGAATTCAGTTTGGACAATGTTAATGTGTGCATTAGAATCACAAAGTCTTTGTTGGGGTCACATCCTTTGAATAATGTTCTGTCAACTGTTTGACTTGTCACTTGATTTCAGAAATCATTTCTCCTCTCTCTTCAGTGCAGAGTGGTCTTTGTTCATACTTCTGATCTTCTCTAGATGAGCAATTATCTCTTCTGGGAGAGCAGTTCTATTAAATCTTATTTTGTGTATTGCTTTATCTCCTTTCTCCCTGGCGCTGGGATCTGTTATCCACAAAACTAGGAGGAGAAGGCGGATAAGGTCATTGGTTTGGATTTCCTTGGGAACCTTTGAGACAGGCATGGTATCAAGAGAGATGAGACAGAAAACAGAGATGTATTCAAATAAAGCTTTATTAATAATTAGGATGGTGTAATGCCTAAATAACCTTATGCTATGATGGGATTTACCGGTTTAAGAAATCTAAGGAAAATCTCTGTCCATAAGTCAAAACCAAATGTCTGTGTCAATAACCTATGCTTGTTCTCATATCTACAACAAAACTAGTGGAGAAATGTGTTCAACCAAATATAAGTGTTCCAAAGTAAATGTTCAATGATTAGCAATTTAAGTTCTTCTAAATATCTCTGTTTTAAGATAAATACATTTCCAATGTAGTCTTGTGGGGATGAGAAATGATCAAGTTCTGAGGTACCTTCTGCAGGTTCACAAATATCACAGCCCACACCACTTGCCGATCTCAAATCTCCCTTCACCAATTTTCAAAAGTAACAAAGTTCACCCAACACTGTGTTCTTAGGATGAATATTCTCCAAGTTATGTCCTCAGGGTTCCCTTCCCCGAGATTTACTTTCAATGGTTTACTGGTTTCTTCCGCCTACCAGTTCACAAAATATCATTGAATCGACTTGCCCCTTCATTTGGTTAACTTCAGCAATCATTCACCTATTTGCTGCTTTTCAACCTTTTGTGATTTTTGGTCTAGGCTCAGTTGTCAGATCACACGGTCCACCCATCACAGGTCACACAACCAGAAACCACATGTGCTTTGAGTCTTGATGCTGTAAATGTCTGTACTATGAAACGTTCTGGTCTAGGCGCAGTTGTCAGACCAGATGGTCCACCCATCAGAGGTCATGCTACCAAATGTTTCCTAAAGCAGATGCTTATAATTCACAACAAAATGCTTTCATTTCCTTGTAGGATGTTCATATGCCTTTTTATAGTGTTTTCTAATCATGGGACACTTGATTCCCCCAGACTGCTCATAATACTTTGTAGTTTTGTTCAAGTAGCAACTTTCTTCTCATTTAATCTAATATATCTAGCATTGCAGCATTCACTTGGTTTCACTCTCACCATGCGTTCTTGTTAGTCAATATTCAAGATGCATTGCTTTTTATCAGCTTGAATGTCTTTCAAACAATTCAGTATTCAATAGTTGCAAGTTTTACTTGTACATGCTCAGCAGCTCCTTTCATCAAGTTTGGTATTCCATATTCACAAGGTTAACTTATGCAGACTCAGCAGCACCTTTCATAAAGTTTGACATATTCAATATGTGTTGCTTTTACTTGTATGGACTCAAGCGCCCCTTTCATCAAGTTTAGCATTAAATATTTGCATTGTTTACCTATGCGGGCTCAGCAGTGCCTTTAATCAAGTTCATTTTTCAATATTTGCAGGGTTTACTTATGCGGGCTCAACAGCTCTGCATAGTCACAGTCTTTTTGAGAACATTACCAGGTTGCTGCTACTCTGCTCGGCAGCTTGCCACTCCGCACAGAACAAGAAACTTGCAACTTCTTCAGCTGCTTCCTTCCAGATACAGCAGCTTCATGCTGGGCTCCGCCTGTGCTCCTCAGTGACTTCTGCTATGCACCTTCCTCCACAGGATTTACTGGTTCTGCTTGGTCCATTCGGCAGGATTCCCGGGATATTCAGCAGGTGCCTTAGCGCCTCAGCTTCTAGAGCCTCAGTACGTCACACTTGGTTCTGTTTTGGTTATGCTCATGTACCACCTGCATCTCTCGCTCTCTCTACACCTCTCTGACTTCCACATTTTATACACTATTTGATTAATAATGGACTGCAGGTGAAACCTGGTATTCCCAATTGCCTGATTTTGTTTAAACCCATTATTGGGACATGCCTTACCTCTATTCTTTGTCACAGTACCAGATTAGTGTTGACCATAGGAAATCTGCACTGCTCCTAGTTGCTTCTTCTTCTTCTCAGTACTTAAAGCAACATTACTGGGAATTATAGAATTAGATTGGCAATAGCTCATAAAGAAAAATATAGGGGAGGTGAGGTCAGAGTTAGAAAAGTGGACACTATGTCTAACCTTTAGGCACCCTCTCTCCAATCCCCAAGGACCCTCCACTCCGGTGATCGTCCCTCGCTTTCCAGCCCCAGGGTCAAGATCCAAATGTAATGGCCTTTCCCTGGCTGCCTGAACAGATGATCCCTGGGGAGTGGACGTGAGAGCACCATCAGGTTTCTCACAACCTGATCCTGGGTTCTGATTATTTCTCTCTGATGAAGGAACATATTTTTTAGCTAGAATAGACTTAGAAAGAAAATACCGAAGACTAATTTAAGTCTTTGGTTTGGTTGGGTTCTGTATGTGCATGCCAGTTGGAGGACTAGTCAGCTGGCTTTCAACAGAGGGTCTTCTCACCTTGATAGTATCTTTAAAAGCAGAAGAGTAAGTCTTTGGTCCCATGCTTCTTAGTCCAACTGAGGAGTATTCTTCAGCTTAGCTACCTTAATGACGGCTCGGAAGGAATTTGTTTAGTGTTCATTTCTTTTTGAGGACTTCGTTGGGTTCTGTACTTCATTGATCCTTGTAGCTTGGCAGATAATCCATTTGAATGCCCTATGGTCATAAAAATCATGGCATAACTCAGTAACTATTTATTTAGGAAGAGCATGTAGATTTTTAATGTCTCGACTCAGTATCGAAGCATTAACAATTTTGAGCAAATTCACAATTGATTTCTTGAGCAAACGCCCTACAGGATTGATCATCAGCATACATTCAATTATAGGCTGTTTTGCAGGCTTCTTGCAGTCTTCTAGGAGTTGAAAGATATTTCAAAATAGTTGCATTCTACGTACACTATTTGTAATGAGTTTGGTCTTCCTTTCCAGCGAAGAAATGAGATAAATCAGGAGAAAAAGTAAATGTTATGT